>NC_056694.1:4868750-5200000 GCF_018350215.1 Panthera leo
ATGATATTTGTCTTTGACTAATTTTGCTTAGCATAACACCCTCTGGTTCCATCCACGTAGTTGTAAATGGCAAGATTTCATTCTTTTTGATTGCTGAGTAATACTCCATTGTATATATAGACATCTTCTTTATCCATTCCTCAGTCAGTGCACATTTGGGCTCTTCCCATACTTTGGCTATTGTCGATAGTGCTGCCATAAACATCAGGGTGTATATGCCTTCGAAACAGCACACCTGTATCCCGTGGATAAATGCCTAGTAGTGCAATTGCTGGGTCGTAGGGTACTTCTATTTTTAGTTTTTTGAGGAACCTCTATACTGTTTTCCAGATTGGCTGCACCAGCTTGCATTCCCACCAACAACGCAAAAGAGATTCTCTTTCTCCACATCTTCGCCAACATCTGTTGTTGCCTGAGTTGTTCATGTTACCCATTCTGACAGGTATGAGGTGGTATCTCATTGTGGTTTTGATTTGTATTTCCCTGATGATGAGTGATGTGGAGCATTTTTTCATGTGTCGGTTGGCCATCTGGGTGTCTTCTCTGGAGAAGTGTCTATTCATGTTGTTTGCCCATTTCTTCACTGGGTTATTTTTTTGGGTGTTGAGTTTGAGAAATTCTTTATAGATTTTGGATACTAACCCTTTATCTGATATGTCATTTGCTAATATCTTCTCCCATTCTTTTGGTTGCCTTTTAGTTTTGCTGATATAAACACAGTTGATTTTTATGTCAATTCTGCAACTTTGCTGGATTTACTTATAAGTTGTTGGAGATTTTTGGAATTTTCTATGTAGACGATCCTGTCATCTGTAAACAGAAACACTTTAATTTTGTTCCTTTTTTCATCTGTAGGCCTTTTATTTCTTTTCTTGCTTTATTGTGTGGGCTAGAATTTCCAGTGCTATGTTGAGTGGCAGCAGTGAGAATTAAATCCTGGCTTTGTTCCCAGTCTTAGGGGAAAAGCATCAGTCTTTCAAAATTAAGTGTGCTGGGAGCTATAGGTTTTTGTAGATTAAAAAAAAATCACGTTGAAGAAGTCCCTGTTTATGCCTAGTGCCTGAGTATTTCAAATCATGAGTGGGTATTTAATTTTATCAAATGCTTTTTCTGCATCCATCGAAGCGATCATGTGATTTTTCTTCTTAGCCTGTAGATTACATTGATTGATTTGTGACTGTTTGAACTAGCCTTGCATCCCGGGAATAGACACCACTCGATCCTGGTGTACAGTTCGTTTTATTTTTATTTTTAAAGTTTATTTATTTATTTTGAGAGAGAGAGAGAAAGAGGGAGAGAGTGTGTTTGACCGGGGGGTATGGGCAGAGAGAGAAGGAGAGAGAATCCTGAGCAGGCTCTGCATTGTCAGCACAGAGCCCAATGCAGAGCTCAAGCCCACAAACTGTGAGATCATGACCTGAGCCGAAACTAAGAGTCAGACACTTAACCCATGAGCCACCCAGGCGCCCCTTTATTTTCATTTTTATTACAGTTCTTTTTATATATTACCGAATTATATTTTCAGTGTTTTGGTAAGAATTTTCATATCTATGCTTGGGAAGGATAGTGTCTGTAATTGTCCCTTTTTTATACTGTCTCTGTCTAGTTTTGGGAACAGGGTGATACTGGCATTATACATTAAATTGGGAAGTGTTCTTCTTGTCTTTTCTGGAAGAAAAGGATTGATGCTCATCCTTTATTTCTTATTTTTTAAATATTCTATTTTTAAGTAATCTCTACACCCAACATAGACTGTAGAACTCACAACCCCGAGATCAAGAGTTGCATGCTCTACTGACTGAGCCAGCCAGGCGCCCCTGATATTTATCCTTTAAACATTTGGTAGACTTCTCCACTGATACTATCTGGGCCTGGGGATTTCTTTTTTTAGGAGTTTTAAAATTATATATTCAGTTTCCTTAATTGTTATAGCCTCTTTATAGTTTTATTTTAGTGGGGTGCCTGAGTGGTTAAGTTGGGTAAGCCTCTGACTTCAGCTCAGGTCACAATCTCCCTGTTCGTGGGTTCGAGCCTCACATCATGCTCTGTGCTGAAGCTTAGAGCCTGGAGTTTGCTTCGGATTCTGTGTCTCCCTCTCTCTCTGCCTCTCCCCTGTTCATGCCCTGTGTCTCTCTCTCCCTCCGTAATAAATAAACATTAAAAAAATTTTTTTAAATGCTTTTCTAGTTTTATTTTATTTTGGAGAGAGAGAATGAACATGAGTAGGGGAGAGGGGAGGAGGGAGGGAAGGAGAGAGGGAGGGAGGGAGAGAGAGAGAGAAAGGGAGAGAGAGAGAGAGAGAGAGGGAGAGAGAATCTCAAGCAGTCTCCATGCTCAGCACTGAACCTATCTTGGGGCCCAGTCTCACCACCCGGATCATGAACTGAGCCGAAATCAACAGCCCGATGCTCAACCAACTGAGCCACCCAGGCGCCCCTGTGATAGGCTCTTTAAATTATCCATTTCATTTTGGATGAGTGGTGACATATTTCACTTTTTGAGGAATGGACCCATTTCACCTAAGTTTTCAAATATAAGAGTGGGTAATGTCCATAGTGTGCCTTTATTAACCCATTAATTACCCCTTCTTTGGTCAGTCTTGCTAGAAAGGTGTCAATTTTATGTATCTTTTCAAAGAACCAGCTTTAAACATAATTAATTAATTAATTTTATTGGGTTAGAAATGTAGACCATAACGTGTTGTTTTCTCTCACTGCTTTCAAGCTTTCTTCCATTTCCTTTACATTCAAAGTTCTCCTATGATGTGTCTTGGCATTGACTTTGGCCCAGGTCATGATCTCGAGGTTCGTGAGTTTGAGCCCTGCACTGGGCTCCCTGCTGTCAGGGCAGAGCCTCCTTTGGATCCTCTGTCCTCCTCTCTCTCTGTCTGTCCCCCGCTCATTCTCTCTCTCTCTCTCTCTCTCTCAAAAATAAATAAAGCATTAAAAATTATTATTTTTTAATTTTTTTCTTATTTGTTTTTAATTTTTAACTTTTTTAACATTAAAAAAATATTTTGGGGGTGGGGGATGGGCAGAGAGAGAAAGAGACAGAGGAGCCAGAAGTGGGCTCCGTGCTGACAGCGGAGAGCCTGACGTGGGGCTCAGACTCACGAACTGTGAGATTATGACCTGAGCCCAAGTAAGATGCTTAACCGACTGAGCCACCCAGGTGCCCATAAAAAAACACTTTTTTTGGATTCATCCTGTTTGAGATTTGCTCAGCTTCTTGACTCTCTGGGTTCACTTCATTCGCCAAACTTGGGAAGTTTTCAGCCATTATTTTTGAAATACTTTTCTTTCTTTTTTTTTTTTTTAACATTTATTTATTTTTGAGAGACAGAGAGAGACAGCACAAGCAGGGGAGGAGCAGAGAGAGAGGGAGACACAGAATCCAAAGCAGGGTCCAGGCTCTGAGCTACCAGCACAGAGCCTGATGCAAGGCTCGAACTCACAGACCGCGAGATCATGACCTGAGCCGAAGTCGGCCACACAACCAACTGAGCCACCCAGGCACCCCTATTTTTTTCTTTTTTCTTTTAATCTCGAATACTTTTCCTACTGTGCCCTCTTTCTCCTCTTTATCCAGAGCTCTGATGACGCGAATGTCAGTTCAGATCCTTGAGGCTCTGTTCATTTTTTTATAGCCCAATTTCTCTCTGTTGTTCAGACTGGATAATTTCTGTTGCTCTGTCTTCAAGTTCACTGATTGTTAGCTCTGTCACTTCCATTCTATTGCCGCCCCATCCGTTGATTCAAAAACTTTGTTTTTTTTTTTTTCCATTCTACAATTTCCATTTGGTTCTTCTTTGTACCTTCTCTTCCTTTGTATGTTTTGTTCTCTTTTTGCATCTGTTTCAAGCGTGTTCATAATTGCTCATTGAATATTTTTCTACTGACTGCTGCAAGAATCTTACTCAAGTGACTCTAACGTCTCTGTCATCTTGGGATTGGTGTCATATACCAATTGTCTTTTTTCATCCCATTTGGTGTGATGAGGGATTTCCAATTGTATCCTGGACTTTTCGGTATTTTATGCAGTCTTAGATAAATATTCTGTTTATGCCTTCTTCCTCTGACGCCTCCAGCAAAGGAAGCGTGGGATTCCTCCCCTTTACTAGTGGGTGGGGGCGGGAATCCAGGCCCCCCCCTTGGTGTCTGTGGACATCCTGGGTTGAGGGAAAGAATACCTGGTTACGGAGGAGTGGAGATGGAGTTTCTGGCTCCCCCAGGCCTCTGCTGACACCACTCTGGCTGGGAAGGTCTGGGCACCTCATGACCGCTCCCCACATGGCCTCCACTGATACTCAGGGACCAGATGGCCTTGTCACTGCCGCTGGTCAAAGTCCTGACTCTCTCCGAGGCTTTCTCCGACATCACCCCAGTGGGGGGGAACGGGGCCCTCATTACTGCCTGGCTGGGATGAAGTCCAGGTTTCCTGCTTGGCCTTCTCTGATCCCATTCTGGGAGCAGGCAGTGGCTTGGGACACCTCCTTTCAGCTGAGGAGGGTGGAGGTCTGGGCTCCCCACTCAGCCTTTCGCTGACATTGGTCGGGGTGCGGCTGGCTGGAGTACAACCTTATTGTCTAAAAGTTTTCCGCTTTGCTAGGCTGCACTTTTCCTGATCCTTTGGCTAGAGAGGGCAGGCTTTTGTTGGGGCTTTTCTTTCCTTTTTTTTTTGTCTGTACCGGTTGGTGTTTCTGGGTTTCTGGTTCTCCAGTTCAAGTCTGGGATCTCTGAGGCAAAAAGAAAACCCAAAGTGCCTTGGTGGCTCAGTTGGTTAAAGCATCTGACTTGGGCTCAGGTCATGAACTTGAAGTTTGTGAGTTCGAGCCTGCATCCGGCTCTGTGCTGAGAGCTCAGAGGCTGGAGCCTGCTTCAGATTATGTGTCTCCCTCTCTGCCCCTCCCCTGCTCTTGCTCTGTCTCTCAAAAATGAATAAACATTGGGGGGAAAAAAGAAAGAAAGAAAACCCAAGGAACTCACCATCATGTCACTCCTTGGGTCCCAAGGTGCCTAGTCCCTCTCTCCTTGTTTCCTTTCAGGGTCTTCTTGTGTTTGGTTCATATGCAATGTCCATGGACTTGTACCGAGTGGGAGCAATAGAGAAAAACACTTCTATCTTTCTGGAATCAGAAGTCTGTCTAAATTACATTATTTTATTTTTTATAAAATTTTTAAAGTTCATTTATTTTTGAGATAGAGAGAGACAGTGTGAGCAGGGGAGGGGCAGAGAGACAGAGGGAGAGAGAAAGACTCCCAAACAGGCTTCATACTGTCAGCAGTCAGCATGACGCCTGACCCAGGGCTCGAACTCATGAACCGTGAGATCATGACCTGAGTGGAAATCAAGAGTTGGACGCTTGAGTTGGACCGATCGAGCCACCCAGGTGCCCCTGAAGAACATTATTTTGTAATTTTTAATGTTTTTATTATTTATTTATTTTTGAGCTGTCAGCACAGAGCCCTGTGTGAGGCTTGAACCCATGAACCACGAGATCATGACCTGAGCCGAAGTCAGTTGCTTAACTGACTGAGCCACCCAGGCGCCCCTAAACTACATTATTAAAAAATGAATTTTTTTAATGTTTTTATTTATTTTTAGAGAGAGAGAGAGACAAAACACTAGCAGTTCACCCAAGGGCACCGCAGTGATAAACTTTAACAGCATGTATTAAATACTAAAACTGTATTGATCAAGCAGCAGATCTGTAACGATTAAATTTATATGACTAATCTGTTATTGGGGGAGATGTATTTGAGTGGTGTGTGTGCACACCAGATCCTCTCCCTTCCCTCCCCTTCCCCCCCCCGCACCCCCCCCCCGAGAAAAAGAGCCTTTGCCCCCTGCCAGGGGGTGGAATAAAGGTTTCCAAGGCTGTTAAAGTCACCCTGGGTGCTGAGGTCTGACATGTCCATCATCAAAAGTCATTGGCTGCTGGCTCCTGTCGAAACCCTGGGGCCTGCTTGGTGGGGGTGCTAAGAAACGGGTTGTTGAATGAATGAAGTGACATCACAGGAAGAGCACGGAGTCCCCAGATTCCTTTACACCACTGCACATATGGGACTGTGGCTGTGAGAACCCAGTTCTTTAGAGGACCGTTCAGCTATGAGGTGTGGGACAATTCACAAGCAGAGGGCATGGAGTGTATGGCAAGGGACATTCCAGAAGGCAGATGTGAAGGACAAGACAGCAGCTAGAAGGTGGCAGTGACAGTGGGAGCCCTTACTGAGATTCAGCTTTGCCTCCCCATCTCGTTACACGGATTCTGCCGGTCTTGTGAATGAGTGAGCGAGGAAACTTTATACTTCTTCTTCTTTTTTAATGTCGATTTATTTATTGCTGAGTGAGAGAGAGTGCACGCAAGCATGAGTGGGAGAGGGGCAGAGATAGAGGGAGAGAGAGAATCCCAAGCAGGCTCCGCGCTGCCAGCACAGAGCCCGAAGCGGGGCTCGATCTCACCACTGGCAAGATCACGACCCGAGCTGAAATCAAGAGTCGGACGCTTAACTGACTGAGCCACCCAGGCGCCCACTATACTTCTGTTCTTTTTAAAAAAAAAAAATTTTTTTTTAATGTTTTATTTATTTTTGAGACAGGGAGAGACAGAGCATGAACAGGGGAGGGACAGAGAGAGAGGGAGACACAGAATCGGAAGCAGGCTCCAGGCTCGGAGCTGTCAGCCCAGAGCCCGACGCGGGGCTCGAACTCACGGACCGCGAGATCATGACCTGAGCCGAAGTCGGCCGCCCAACCGACTGAACCACCCAGGCGCCCCATATACTTCTGTTCTTGATGATGATGAGGATCGACTGACACCTGTTGTGCACCATGCCCTGTATATGGTAGCAGGTAGTTCTAGCTCCCAGAACGTACAGGGCAGAGTTTGTGGTGGTCCCATTTCAGATGCAGAAGGTAGAGCACAGAGATGTGAAGCAACCTGTTCAAGGCCACACAGACAAGAAATGGAAGCCCCTGGGCCATCTGACTTTAGAGACTACATTATCCCCCTAGAAGACATGATGTGCTGTGATGCATCACGGCCGAGACCTAACGACCTTACTGGTTTTTGTGGGGCTTTTTCACAAAGGCAACAAATGACCAGAACTCAAGGCCTTATACGTCAAAGTGCAGAATTCCATTTGCGTGCACACAGGCAGGCCCTGGGGGTCACATGGCACTCAGTGATGTGTGTTCTGTCACTTAGCTGCTGGCTAGGAGCTCACTTTCTATTTGGAGGACCGTGATCACAGACAGATGTTCTATGTACTTATGTTTGTCATTTTCACCCTTTTTCTTTTTAATTGCTTGTCCGTTAGTACACTCTGAACCCCAGGGTGGAGTTTCCTGGTGACTTCAAGCTGCACGCTGCAGACTCTGACCAACTTCCAAAGGGGACCTTTTTAAATTAAAAAAAAAAAAAGTTAATTTTGTTTTTTGGTAGGTCAGGGACGTACTATAAAAATGAAGAGCTAGATAAAAACAACCCAGTTCTTTATTACTATAGAAGACACCTTGCGTGTAATAATTCTTTATACCGATGTCACCTTGAGTGGGTATAAAGCCTTTCTACCCAAAGACAAATAGCTTGAAGCGGTAGCTAAATTATTTTTTTCAGAGTTTACCGTTAACACAACATTCGAGTGCCTTTTCCAGCAGAGATGCAAGTTACTAATCAGTCTAAAAGGACTTGAGCTGCCCTTGGGAAGTTGAGGCCAGGGAACCTTTGTCAGTTGTGTGGATTCTAGGGGAGAGGACAAGACCAAGGTGGACTGTTTTGAAAATTGGAAAGAGAGGCGGAAGCCATCAAGGACATGATGTCTGGGCTTTTGAAAATTTAATGAGGATGTGTCTTGACACTTAGACCCCATTGGTTGCCTGGGCAGAGTGGGGAATGCTAATGTGCACAAGGTCATCTCTATTCCAACGAGATGTTTTCTTTCCGAGATGAAATTAGATTTCGGAAAGCATTATTTTCCTTCTGTGAGCTGACAGTGAGCTGGCTGCTGTGTGCGCGGCGCCTTCCCTGGACTGGACCAGACCCCTGAGCAGATGTAACGGATTAGCTGAGGTTCCCATCTGCTGACAGTCACTGCCGTCTCTGCTTTTCTGTGCGGGGTCTGAATGCATCGGTAATGCAGGCGGCCTAGGCAGGCTCTTTCTGGCTGAGCAGGAAGACACAGGCCTTGGCAGGGTTTTGGCTCTTGTGACTTGAGTGCTAGGAGAGGACACTTTCTGTCCAGTTTCACAGACTTCCACTTGGAGGATGGAGATTGATGCACAAAGGAGAAGTTCTCTGACCTTTCCGGAATGTGCACATTCTTGATTTCTTAAACTATTTCTGCAATGGTCAGAGGGCTGATAAATGGGTTTCAACATGTTTTCAAGAGGTGTCCTCCTTTGGATGGCCCTGTTCATTCAGCAGCAGTAACAAACGCTGTTGCTTTCTCCCTTTCTCTGACATGGCCAGGCCCTGCGGTGGATCGTGGAGGCAGAATAAATATAGACTATAGTCTCTGTCTGAAGGAGTTTCAAGGCTGCAAAGCTGATACACAGGAAACAGCAAACACTGTGAGAAAGTCTGGAAATAGGCTAGGACATCAAAATTCAATTTCAGAGTTATTTGTGTAATTATTTGCCTAATGGCTGTAATCCTTCCAGGTCTTAAGTCCCCTGAGGACAGGGACCGAATTGATCTTTTTCATCATCATCTTCCCAGCACCTGGGACAGTGCTTGGACTACAGCAGGTTCCTAAATACTTATTGTCTAACTGAGGGATTGCAACAGGGTTTCAGGTTTAACACTTGTTATCTTGGAGCCCCGTCTGCCGCACAAATTGTTTTTCTTACAAATTCATTTATAAAGCTTTCAACTTCTGATGAAACCACACACATGCTGGACATAAAGCAAATGCCTATCTTAGTGGGTAACTGGGATACTTAATGTTCCTCTATGTGGGGCAACCTGAATGTGTGCAGATTAGATAAATGCTATCTTGGTGGGATTTAAGAGATACTGAAAAACAGCTTTTCTTTTTTTAACCTAATTTCCCCTTTAGTTAGTAATTTCTTTGAGTAGTGAAGGTTTTGAAGTCTTCTAATTTCTCCCTTCAAGAACAGGAATGAGGGGCTCCTGGGTGGCTCAGTCATTTAAGCATCCAGCTGTTGGTTTCAGCTCAGATCATGATCTCACGGTTTGTGAGTTTGAGCCCCGCGTTGGGCTCTTTGCTGATAGTGCGGAGCCTGCTTGGATTCATTGTCTCTGCTCTCCCCTGTTGTCTCTCTCTTTTTCTCTCTCAAAAATAAATAAACTAAAAAAAAACAACAACGGAAATGACATCCTAAGCCTTTATTACCCCAACATTTTTGCAGGCTTTGTCAAAATGGAGGCGCTGGCTGAACTGTGGGGATAATCTAACATTGTACTTACAGATAACTGGGCCACGCTTTATTCTGATGGAAGTTGTCTTAGATGGACATCAGAGAGCAATTTTCAGATTCAAACTTTGAGAGAAGCACCTTGGATCACATGTTAAGAAACCTAAAGAATGAGGAATTTGACATTTAAAAGCTGTTATAATTGATAGTATCTTTGAGTAAGCTCCACATACTACATTATCAAGTTCAAAGTGTGCTGCCATTTTTCTCAGTAACCATACTGTTATCTTCAAGATAACCGAGCTGACAGGGACATGATCAGGAAGCCGCGTCTGTTGGCTGGGACTTAAACGTCCATCTCGGGACACCCAGAAGTGTGCACGGTCACTGCAGAAGCACAGGAACGCTGGGTGTCTAATTCCCGAGGTTATTGGGAGATTGCACTCTGGAATCATCCCACAACCTTGAACAAAAAGGTGAAAACTTTCCATTTTGATAAATGACAGCGGAAGGAAACAGGCCATTTGTAAATATAAAATCGTTGCTGGAAAATGATATTAGAGATGAATTATCTCCTCCATTACAGTGTTTCCTTTTCTTTAATGCAATTTGGTTCAAGCGAAATGAACAGAAAGGCTAGGGAGGGCGCACGTTCAATGCTTCAGGGGAGTTACTGGAAGCAAGACGTGGACGGAGAAAGGAGAGCCACAGATCTGGGGCAGGCCGATCTAGGACCCTGGCTGTGCCCACGGGAAATTGAATTCAGAGCTCCTTCTGCATCATAAATCCAGGGCAGCTGGCAGCTCTCCAAGGGAGACTGGAGAGACAGTGCGAGAGCATCTGAGGCCAGCCAGCCGGGCCAGCCCCCAGCTGAGGGTGGGACCCAGGTGTGCGGGTGTGGGGTCCAGCCTTACACTCTGCTAATTTTAAAGTGCGCTCGTCGCCAGCGAAGAAACGTCTTCATTATGCATCAGAAAGCCGGTTACTCGGAAATGCCGCGGGGCCCAAGGGGCGAGGCCAGACTTTTGAATGTGTGCGTTTCTTGAGCTTTTTTTTTCCGGAGCGCACGTGCGAGGAGGACCCTCGGCGCCGGGGTCTGTAGAAGTGGCATCCCGCGCCCGGGACCCCACGCGAGTCCCCAGGCCGCGCGAAGGCGGGGGAGGGCGCAGCAGGGGTCGCCGCGCCCCGGGCCCCCTCCCCCGCCGCCCAGAGTCGCGTCTCAGCCCTGCCGGGCCCGCGCGGCGCAGTCCGGGAGGGGCCGGGCGCGTTCCCGCGGGCGGAGCCGCGCGGCCCCGGGCCCCGCCCACCGCGCCCGGGGGCGGGGCCTACGCGTCACGTGACGGCGCGCCGAGCGGAGAGCGCCCCGCCCGGCCGGAGGAGGCCCGGGCCGCGACCCGGCGCGCGCGCTGCTGGAGCCGCCCGGCCGCACGCGCGCTCCGCACCCGCGGCGCCCACCGCCCGCGGCCCCTCGCCCGCGGCTCCGGGCTCGCCGGCAGCGGGAGCGGCCTCAACATGGACGAAGACGGCGGCGGCGGTGAGGGCGGCGGCGGTGAGTGTCGGAGGTGTGGCCGGCCCGGGCTGGCGGCCTGGGGCGGGGGTCGCGGGCGCGCCGGACGGGAGCGGGGCGGCGGGTCCGGGGTCGGGGGTCCGGGCAGCGCCCGTGCCGGCTGGCGACAGGCGAGGCCCGCGGCGCGTCGGCCCGGGGCCCAGCGGAGGGGGGCCGGCGGGGTCGCCTCCGAGCCCGAGCGGGGGTCCGGGGCGAGGCCGGGGTCGCTGGCGGCCGGGGTGGCCCGGGGGCTCGGGCAGGGCGCGGGGGTCGCCCTCCCGGGGCGGGGGACCTTGGGGGCGACCTTCCCCGCCTCTCGTCGCCAAGGGCGTTCACGCCCTCCGGAGCCCGACCGCAGGAGGCTGACCTCCCCCTCCCCACCCTTCGGTGTCTCTTCCCAGGTGGTGGGAAGCGGGGTATCCCCGAGAAATGGGGAGGGGAAAGTTCCGAATTGGGGATCCTCGGGGTCCAAGAGGGGCGGGTGGAGGGACAAGGTTGAAAGCCGTGTGCCCGTGTGCCGGGCTTTAGGTCACAAGTGGTGCGTGGGGAGGCTTCAACGAGGAGTGGGCAGCCGGGGCACAGGCATTTTATGAACTGGGGGACGTTCCGGGTTAAGCCCCCCAAATAAGCCCGGGGCATCCCGCGCTCAGGTGAGAGCAGCAAGAGCCGGGTTGTGTGCCTGACGCCCAGTTAATTTGCAATTGTTGTGGATGACTTAGTGGCGTGCAAATTACTGTCGTGTCATGCTGCGAATCATGCCCGTGAAGCTGCATTTACGCGCGTGTGTGGAGTGGGGTCGTTGGTTTGGAAAGCGGAGGGGTTACCACCCCTGTCTTGCAGGCACACCCGAAGTTGAGGTTCTCTCTACTTTGGCTGAAGATCTCCTTGATGCCGACAGACGGGATCTTCAGAACCCCTTGTAATAAGGGAGGGTTTTGAGAAAAAAAAAAAAAAAAAAAAAAATCTTAATTACAGGCTGCAGCCGCCTGTGAGAATCAGCAGTATCGAGCGCTTTCAGGTTGAAGTGGTTGGTTAATCAAGGTGCCTTCTAAGACTGTAAGTGCTGCCCGAGAGGTTTGTGCCCCAAGAAGCGATGCGGCTGTGATCGTGGGCAGCTGGCAGGCTTGGTGGCATTTGTCGAATTCAGTTCTCATAGTTAAAGCTAGGGATAGCGCTGTGGCATCGAGTGGGTGTGTTGTTTTTCGAAAGAAAGTGCTGTGGAAAGAAGGAGCCGAGTTGCAGAGCCTCCTACAAGCCAGGCTGTCTGCCTGAAGAGTCTAAGCGATGGATTCTCCCCAGATCCCCTGCCTCCTGCCTGTCACAACTTGGGTAACACAACAGGCATACAGCAGTTTTTCCCTTTTACAGAGTAAACAGGCATCACGTTTAAGCATTTGACATCAGAGTCAAGGTAGGCAGCCGGCTCGGCGATTTTGTTTGGAAGGCGTTTCCGACTCCTGTCACTAAAGACATGGAGACGGGTTTGAAGGTAAAAGCAGATATAAAGATTAGAAAAGGAAGTCAGCGTGGCCCAGCAGTTTACAGATCTTGAGTACTGTAGCAAAGGATGTTATTAAGTATCAAAAGTCTTAAAACTTTCTCTGGGCTACTAATTTCAAGATTGTATTCCCAGGAGAGAGATTTTCAAAAATGTCATGCTCAAAGATGTGCGTGATACAATTTGTAGTAGTAGAAAATCGGAAATAGCAATGCCCTATAGGAGGAAGGCGAGGTAAATTATGGGAAGTTTATTGATGAAATGTTAGAACCATTAGAAACAAGCAGTTGCTTTATATGTCCTGGTGGAAGCAACGTAATGTAATGTGAATGTAACGTTTTTCTGTTTTCCAAGTTTCTGGAATGATATGCATTACTTTCAAATTCGAATTAAAGAAAAACCTTATAAAAAAAAACCCGTGCATTGGGAAAAGGGTGTGATTGCTTTTAACGTACCATTTAATCCACTAGAACAATTGTCAATGACCAGTTGTTTATTTGTCTACTAAAATGCCCAGCAGCATGGTAGGTGCCGGAAAATAACTTTTAACCTTTACTGATAAGGTTTATTATCTTCTTTGAATTATAGGAGACACTTAAAAATAAATTTGGCAATCTTGGAATAAATATGGTTTTGGGTAAATGAAAGCCTTACAGTTTTGAAATAAGAATCATATAGCAATTATGATACACATTTGATGTGCTTGCATTTGAGTATTTGGGGAGGTTTTGAAGTTAATATACCTCTTTAAAGTTCTTTACAGTTGGGGCGCCCGGGTGGCTCGGTCGGTTAAGCGTCTGACTTCGGCTCAGGTCATGATCCCGCGGTCCGTGGGTTCGAGCCCCGTGTCGGGCTCTGTGCTGACAGCTCAGAGTCTGGAGCCTGCTTCGGATTCTGTGTCTCCCTCTCTCTCTGACCCTCCCCTGTTCATGCTCTCTCTGTCTCAAAAATAAATAAATGTTAAAAAAAAAAAAAAGTTCTTTACAGTTATTACTGCCATTTAGATAAAAAACAAAAATTCTTTGCTTTAAAGCTCATGTTAAAAAAAAGATGTTTAATCGCTACACCCAACGTGGGGCTCGAACTCACCACTCCGAGATCAAGAGTCGCGTGCTCTTCCTACTGAGCCAGCCAGGTGCCCCTAAAATTCACGTTTTTAAAAATAAAGTTCAGCCCTTCGAAAGAGGATAATTTCAGTTGCCAGTCGTTTGCCAGCCAGTCGTAAAACATAACTTTTGTGTACATATTTTTAGAGTAGAGAACTTTGAACCCTACATGGGGAACTCAGCTACAACTTGTTTACAAGATAGGGTACATAATCTGTGCAAATGGTAGTTACACAGGCACGAGAGATCATTTAAGAGCTTTTTTTTTTTTTTTTTTTGCTAATGTGTTTTTTTTTTTTAATTTTTTTTTTTTAACGTTTATTTATTTTTGAGACAGAGACAGAGCATGAACAGGGGAGGGACAGAGAGAGAGGGAGACACAGAATCGGAAGCAGGCTCCAGGCTCGGAGCTGTCAACCCAGAGCCCGACGCGGGGCTCGAACTCATGGACCACGAGATCGTGACCTGAGCCGAAGTCGGACGCCCAACCGACTGAGCCACCCAGGCGCCCCTTTTTTTTTAAATTTTTTTAATTTTTTTTATGTTTTTTATTTTTTTGCTAACGTGTTTGTAGGGCTAAGAGACTTTAAAAATGATTCTTACTTGCTATTTTTATAACTTGAATTTTTGTCCAGGGTAGTAGTATTTGTTCTTTCCGTGGAAGATAAGGGGAGAGGGTGGTGATCTGAATGGTTGGAGGGCAGTTCTAAGGAGGAACACGGTTGGGGGGGGGTTGGTTACAAGATTACAAGAACACATTGTTACTACAGTGTGCCCAGAGTGCAGTTAAGGTATTTTTAATTCCTTCGGGGCTTTATTGCCTTTCGGTTTTTCTAGAACAGTTCTTGAGATTTGCCTCTATTTGGCAGGTGACTGGCTAGTTTGGCTCCTTGCCACCATCTTAATACTCAGTTTGGGAATGTGCCTGATTGATGTTCCCGAATGGACCATCTGTGGCAGATGAAGTGAAGAACTTTGCTGGTTTTCCCCTCCCCACCGCCAGTCAGTGTAGATGAGGATTAAGCGTGTGTCTCACGTGAGAAGGTGCTCCGCCTCACTCATAATGAAGTAAATACAGATTAAGACCAGGCTGAGAACCCACCTTTCACCTGTCAGCCAAGCAAGGACCCCCACCTTTGAAACCATCTGTTGGCGGTGGGAGGGTAAATTAGTTACAGAGACAGCCTGTGTCCTGTTGGCTCAGGTCCATTGCTTGCTCTTCCCCTGCGGAGAGAGTCACCCCTGCAGGCAACATTTCCCAGACCTTTGGGTCAGCTGGCCTGCAGCTAGGTTTGGGTGGTGGGAGCCTCTGGTGGGTGGTGGGAGAGATGGATGGCTACAGGAAGGGGGAAACCAGGTTCTCTCCTCCTTACGTTTGGCCTCAGACAGTCTCTGTGGCCGTTGCACGGTCTCCTTTTGCTTCCAGCTCCTGCCCATTTCCCTGAGCTTTGGAAATCCCTCCTCCGTTTGGTCCTCCAACTTAGAGGTGGCATCAGCTTCTTGCTCTTGTGGTCTCTGGTTGTCTTACCATTTTCCGTGTGACTTCTCAGCTTTTCCATCACGCGTGTAACCAACTCCTTGTATGAAACGTCCTCCACTTGAGGTCCTTAGAGGGCCTTCTTCCGTTTCTCTGGATGGATCCCAATAGATGCAGCAACGTTGGGCCGCAGCAGCTTTTTAAACAATTGCAAGTGTGCAAATCCTTTGAACAAGCAGTAACAGTTCTAGGAATTTAATCTGCAGGTATATTTGTGCATGTTGGAGGTGCTGTGGGTACACGATTATTTGCTGCATTGTTTGTGGTAGTAAAAGATGAGAAATAACCCAGGTTATCCACAGGAGACTCACCGGGAAAATCTCATACCCAGATGGTGAATGAAGTTGTAGGAAGGAACGAGGAACCACTTTATGAATTGATCTGGAAAGATCTCCAAAATGCTAAGTTACAAAAACAAAGTGCAGGAAAGTGTGCTTTGTAGGTTACCATCTCTTTTCTTTTCTTTTCTTTTCTTTTCTTTTCTTTTCTTCGGAAGTGTTTGTATATGTGTGAAAATTCTCGGAAAGGTTAAATAAGGAACCAAGAATTAGGTTTCCCTGTTGGGGGAGGGCGATGGGAACTGAGCAGGTGGAGAATGAAGGTGCAGTGGAGCCTTTTTATTTTTTTGAAATTCAAAAAAGTTTATTTCTGCTTCTTCCGAAATTGGAAAGCCATTTCACACAGAAAAATAGTATGCTGGTAAGAAAACATCCTTTTTGAGAGGGTTGTTTTGTTTTGTTTTGTTTTTTTTGAGAGAGCTAGAGTGAAGGCAGGGGAGAGGAAGAGGGAGAGACTCTTAAGCAGAGCTTGATGGAGGGATCAAACCATGACCGTGAGGTC
Source organism: Panthera leo (assembly GCF_018350215.1). Classification (NCBI taxonomy): domain Eukaryota; kingdom Metazoa; phylum Chordata; class Mammalia; order Carnivora; family Felidae; genus Panthera; species Panthera leo. Next base: position 4,884,656 of record NC_056694.1, read on the forward strand.
ATGACCTGAGCTGAAATCAAAAGTTCGCTGCTTCACCAACTGAGTCACTGAGGTGTCCTGAAGTATTTTTATATACTAAAAAAAAAAAAGAAAAAGAAAGAAAAAAAATGATTTAAATGTAGAAAGTTATAAAATATGTTATCTGTATTTCCAGTCAAGGCACAGGAAATTACTGGTCTTTTAATGTTTAAGAGGTGACATGATGGGTGTTTTCAGAGTATGCGTAGAGCGTGTTCTTGAACGCTTATTCAACGGATAGTGATAGCGCCTCTACCAAAATGCCAGGCACTGCTCCTGGCACAAGGTTGAGTAGCGGTGAATAAGGCAGATGAATTTCCTGCGTTCCCAGAGCTTTTGTTTAGATGGGAGACAGACAGGAAAGGTAAACAGACACATAAAATAATCGCAAGTTATGCTGAGTGTGTTGAAGGAAATCATCAGGGGTGGAGGGACTTGGGGGGGGAGAGGCAGGGGAAGCCTTTGGGAGGAAGAGTGCCGGGGGCGGGGCTGGAAGGAGTGGCTTCAGGAGGTAAGGGATTCACGAAGCCAATGCAAGGTTTTAAACAGGGCAGTGATATTTGACTTCTGTTTCAATAACTTTAGCCGATGTTTACATAATGCTCTCGGCTGTTGGGGCTCCGTCCTGTGTGCTTTATTGTATCTTAACTTAATGTTGGCGGTAACCCTGTTAGACGCTTAACATTACCCACCGTTTACAGATGCAAATGGAAACCAGAGGTGTGGGGAAGCTGACCGACTTGCATTGGATGTCACAGCTATAGTAAGGGGTGGAGCAGAGATTCGAGTCCACGTGTTCCGGCCCCAGAAGCCACATGTCTCACCATTGCACCCCCTGCCCTTTTAAGGAGAGTCTTCCTGGCCACCAAGTGGAGAATGGGTTGGAGGAGGGGAGGGTGTCGGGGAGTAGGAGCTGGGCAGGTGCTCCGGGGAGAGTCGCAGAGGCGTGGGGATTGGGCAGCCGAGGCAGAGGTGAAGGGAAAGAGATGAGACGGATGTCTATAAAGACACAGAAAAGTAGGGGAAACAGTGAAACACTCATGTTCCCGTTACTCAGAGTTAACAGAGTAGCTGTTAATGTTCTGTGACATTGTTCTAGGTCTGCTGTAAGAAAGTAATAGTAATTCCAGCATTACGGGTAAATCTCCATCCCTGCATGTGGCAACACTGTTCTTTTTGCTTGTTGGTTGGTGCCCTCCTTGGTTTCTCTTGCCTTAGCCTCAGACGTTCTCCCTCTTGTCATCCATGTCCAACAGCGATCCCTTAAGACAGGTCATATCACCCCCTCTCTGAGTCTGTACTGTCGTCAGGCTAGAACCCTGTCTTGAAAGGCCTTCCTGTGGCCCACAGGGCCTATCGGTCCAGGGGGCTGCGAGCTTTTTCTGTAAGAGGGCCAGGTAGTAAATATTTTTGGCTTTGTATGCCACATACAGTCACAAATTTTTTGCTTTTTTGTTTTTAATGTTTGTTTATTTTTGAGAGAGAGAGAGAGAGAGAGACAGTGCGAGCAGGGGAGGGGCAGAGAGAGAGGGAGACACAGAACCCAAAGCAGGATCCAGGCTCCGAGCTGTTAGCACAGGGCTCAAACCCACTAACCGTGAGATCATGACCTGAGCGGAAGTTGGATGTTCGACCCACTGAGCCACCCAGGTGCCCGTCTGTCTGTCTGTCTGTCTGTCTTTCTTCTCTTCCTTTTCTTCTTTTCTTTCTTTTCTTTCTTTCTTTTCTTCCTTCCTTCCTTCCTTCCTTCCTTTCCTTTCCTTTCCTTTCCTTTTTTTTCTTTTCTTTCTTTAAATAACCCTTTAAAAACATAAAAAAACATTGTTTTCTTGAGGGCTGTCCTTGGCCCCTGCTCTCATCCCTTGCTGTGTCTTTGACATTTCCTACCACGCTTGTTACCACGCTGGTCTCCTTGATCTTCCAGGAACGTACCAGGCACACCCTGCCTCGGTGCCTTTGCACTTGCTGTTTCCGTAGTGGTTTTCACTGAGGTATCTGCTTCCTGCTTACTGGCTTCATCCAGGTTTCTTTTTCTTTCTTTGTAAGTTTATTTATTTTGAGAGAGAGAATCCCAAGCAAGTTCCATGCCATCAGCACAGAGCCAGACGCAGGGCTCGAACTCAAGAACCGTGAGATCATGACCTGAGCCAAAATCAGGAGTCAGACGCTCCACCGACTGATCCACCCAGGGCCCCTTCATCCAGGTTTCTGTCCACATCTCCCTGCCACAGAGGCCTTCGTTCACCAGCCTGTCTGAAATAACCCCCTGTTGTTACCCTTTCCCGGCTTCTTAACACTTACCACCCTGTACCTATTCCATATTTGTACACTGTTTGCCTCTTCTCTCGTAGACTCTAAGTTCCATGAGAGCAGGAATGTTGTCTGCCTTCACCTGCGACCATACTCCAAGACCTGGAACACAGTACACAGACCTTCAGGGAATATCACCTTTTAAATTATTCTTGGTCCTCCACCCCTCCTCCCTTGTGGATTTCCTAAGGGCAGGTGTGGATTAGCTGTGGGTCCTGTGGTGTGGTTTTCCTACTTTAGCATATAGGTGTATGTCCATAAACAAGGTAAAGGTCTCTTCTTGGTTTGTTTAAGAAAATTATAAAAATGGTATCCTGTCGTCCGGATAGGATTTTACATTGTCGTTGTAAACCACACACAGGTGAACTCCTGGGCTTGTCTCCTTTTCCAGACTTGGGGGAGTTTTTCTGGAGCGTAGTTCCAGATTGTGCACACGGGGCATAGGCTTCCTTTTGGTTTCCTTACCTGCTGACAGATTGCTTTCTCACAGGGGGCATTCTCCTCCACTCTGGGCATTTGTCAGACTTTTAAACGTCGGCCTGTCTCCTGAGGAAGAAACAGCGCATCGCGTTACCAGTGATGAGATGTTCTTTGGAGAATCGGCTGGATGTGCCGACCGTTGGGAGGTCAGAGGTGCAGGAGGCAGAGGGGCGACTTCCAGATTCTGGCCTGTGTGACAAGGTGGTGCTGCCGCCACCGGAGATCCGGGGAGGCGGGGCTAGGACAAAGCCATTCGGAGGCTGTTTTGGGTTTTTTGGTCAAAAATGACATCGCTTTGCCCTGGCTTCGGGAGGACATTCTCACCGGGCGTACAGTCGTAGTCTATCAAGTTAGTTTCTTGCAGTGTTTCGACGTGCCATTTCATTGCCTCTGGCTTGCGTGGATTCTGCTGAGAAATCAGCTGCATCTGTCTTGTTCTTTTGAAGGTAATCCCTCCCCCATCCCCACTTTGGCTGCTTTTCAGATTCTTCTCTTTGCCTTTCTTTTTCAGCTGTTACTGTGATGTGTCCAGATGTGGTTTTCCTTAAAACTATCCTTGTCGGGGCTGGTGGCGGTTCTGCTTTTTGGTGGTGCCGTGACCAGACTTAATTTTACCTTAGATTTGGAGAATTGGTGCTCATTGGCTCTCCATTCATTCCTTTGGCTGCATTCCCCATCTCTCCTTCTGGGACTCCACCTTTTCATCATGACCTGTGTGACTGACTCTCTTTTCTGTGTTCTTTCTTGTCCGCATTATGGGTCTGTGGTTCACTCCGTGTATTTTCTTCTGACCTGTATCCCAAAATACGAATAATCCTTCCCTCATCTCCAACCCGCACTGAAACCATGTCTTGAGTTCTCAACTTCTTTCAGTGACTGCCTTCTTCAGTTTTCTTGATTCTTTTTTTCAGATTCCCAATTTTCTGCTGAAAATTCTCATCTTCTAAACTAATTTCTTTGTTGTATTAATCACGGTTATTATAAGGTCCCCGTCTGATAATGTCAATATTTGGATAGCTTGTGAGTGTATTCTGTTGTCTGTTCTACCCTTGGTTTTCAGTCATGTGGTCGTGACTCTAGACATACCTGGTAATTGTAGACCATGTGTGTGAAAACTTGTAGACTCTGGCAATTCTCCTCAAGGGAGGCTTCTGGCAGGCAGTTAAGGCAGGGAAATACCACTTTAGAATTGTGAGGATTGCTCTGCTTCTGGTTTGCCCCCCTCCTGGGGTAGCTCTCTGGCGGTCCCCACCCGCCCGAAGGCCTGGGCTGTTTACTGGGCTCCTCTTATCTGGCAGCCCCTGAGCTCTCCCCCCACCCCTAAGACTGCCGGAGGCTATGCCGGCCCACTCACATCCTCCACCACTTGTTTCTGCTTAGCGTTTTGGCCTCTCTGCTTCTACAGTGAATTGGCAAACCTCTCCAGGAGAAAAGTGGCCGGATTTTGGGCTCCCCTCTCTGCACTTACCTCTGGGATCCTGGCCTCCTGAGTCCTCACTGCATTTGGTAGCTGTCCGATACCTTCACACAGTTGTTTCTTATAATTTGTTCAGCTCTTTCGGTTGTTCTTGGCAGATGGGTTTGTCAGTTACAAACTAGTCAGCCTTTACTGGAAGCGTCGTCTCAGGAGTTCAGTTTTGGTGTTTAGAATTGGACTCAGTAGTGAGAAGCCCCAGTGGAGGTGGCTGTGAGAGTCCGCTGCTTGGAGGACCTGACTGGGTGGGAGATGAACCTTGGGAAGACTTCAGCGCCCTTTAGTTAGTGGGACCGGATGAATGAGATCACTCGTGGGAGAGAGCTGAGAGAAAGGAGAAAGTCCCAGGACTGGGGACAGCCCAGGAAAGGAGACCTGGAAAGGGTAGCCAGTGGCGTTGGGGGGGGGGGGGGGGGGGTCCTTGGGGTCCTTGGGGGTTGCGCGGTGTTGCAGAAGTAGAGGGGGGAGTGGTGTTGTCGGAAGCGAGAGGGGATAGGCAGGGGGCAGGCAGAGGAGGGACCGGGAAAGATGTTTGCTTGCTTTAGAAAGAGCTGGTGCCACGCCTGCGGGTGGAGGTTTGCCCCGGGGATGAGAGTGGCCGGAGGGCTGGGGCTTGGCGAGGGAGAGGGGTGCCCGTGTGTTTTGCCACGAAACTTCTCTTGAGGAAATCATTTTGATGGAGGACCCACAGCAACTCATACCAGGTGGGTTAACATAGCAGGTGGCATGGTCACACTCTTAGAGTAACTTTGGGAGAGACGCATTAGCTCTAAAAGGGATTATTGGCACATCCTTTAGGAAGCAGGTTGATCAACCTGTGAGATGGGACTATTGAAACTTGGGAAGATAGGTTTTATCAAACACTGCGCACGATAGAACTACTCTGCAGTTGTGGGAGAAGAATAAGTCCCTTCGATGAGAGTAGAAGATACGTGACTCTCCTTCCTGATTTTTGAAGTTAATCAAGCTTCTCAGCACTGTGTAGTCAGCTCCCCATTTGACTTGGTACGACAGACATCAGGTTCTGTAGGGTGTTACAGCTTGGTTGCAGACAATTCAGCATGTGTTTATTTGGGCTAAATCTATCTTTCAGTGTTTGGTAAACACTAGACCCACCTGGGTCACGTTAGTTGTCCACGAAGATTGGGTGATTTGCTTTCACAGAGCAAATTCACTCTTCCGGCTGACTTCGTTTTCGCTGGTCACGAGGAGCTCTGTTCAAATCGTGGAAAATAAGTTCCGGTCCTAAACTCTCAGCAGGGTTATTTTTAATTACTGTACTCTTCTTTTTGAAAAACTGATTCCTCTAATTAATAAATAAAAGCAGTTTGCTATAAAACTGGACATTTTAATGATGATTGAAAAATATTTCCCAATATCTAGGTAATTAGTGATTTTTTTTTTCCCCCTGTTTCATCCAGATGTTTGGCTGTGTGTAGACCCAGCCTTACTGCAGTTTTCTAATTCACTTTCATGGGAACATATAATATTCTCCGTTTATTTTGGACAGCAGAGTTTCCTTTTTCTGTGGACAGATACATATGAAACACATGGTCTTTGAGTGGAGTTTGTGGTCCTCTGAGAATTCTCTGAAGGAGGAAATGGGTTGACCTACTGGTTGCTATGAAGTAAAAACAATCTTGTTTTCATTTTTTCAGTGAACATCTGGGTTGCATTTATTATTTTACATTCTCGAGGTTCTTTAAAACCACAATTTGATAATAGGAGGGTTCATTAAAGCCGTGACTATTTAGCTATTTCTGTAATTGATTTAAGTGTTAGGGTGGATGATGTATTTAGAAAAGAAACAAAAATTGGATATTTCTTTCCTTTCTATAAAATGTAACTTGCAAGTAACAACCTTTGATTTTAAACCATAAAATAGGATGTAGGTACTTTGAGGGGCAGGGGAAGGAATGATCACCTGGCTCATTTCTCTGTGGCCCTTTGCTGCTCAGTTGGTGGCTGTGGGTGTCTGATCTGTTACGGTATCAATTCCTAGGGAAGGGGACCTTATGGCCACTAGACAGTGGAACTTAAAAGCCATAAACCAGGGAAGGAAATCCCTTTTTCCTTCTCATCGACTGGAGGAAGGGAGCGTAAGCAGGTCTGGCCAGTAAGCTCTGAAGGGCAGTTTTCGGAACTTCTTGGAAAGGTTTCTTCTTTCTTGGAAAAATACGGAAGACGGTTCCTTGTCTTTGAATGGATTTTGTTGGCCTGTTGGGTAGTCAGCTTCCATTCATGATGTTCCTGATGTCCATCCACACGCTGAGGGTGACCAGCTGGCTCCCTGAGGATGTGGTTGAGCTGCCGAATGTCCCCCACCCGGAGCCTCCCTGTGTCCACACTTCCTGTCACGCGGGACGATAAATGCCCTTCTTGTTTACATGGCTGAGAAGCGTTCTGTAAGGAGTACAGGCATCTTGCCAGACACTGGCTGTGGCAGCAGGCAGGTCAGTTGTCTTACCACACAGCAAGGACCTCATCCCCATGGAGTGCGAGAGGAAACCTCTTCTCTTCCGTAGGTATTCATCAAGCATATGTACTTACCACTTGAAGAACCGAGCTGGGTTACGTTTTCTTTTCGAGATTGATACGTTCTCCTACTTTTAATAAAACAAAATGTGTTTTCACATGCTCATGAATCCGTTAATAGTTGCATGTGGCACTTCCTTGTAACATTTATTTTAACGCAAACATTTTTAACCGTGCAGCAATCCAAAGTGGCAGACGTTGGCCATTTAATATTCCGTTAGAAGACAGGACTTCCTTTTAGTTCTTAGCAGAGAGGAAATAAAATGATCAGGAATGTCCTTTTCCAAGTTTCAGTAATTGAATTAAGATTTTTTTGAATTGAGACAGACAAATGAATTCATTTTTGTTTGTGTTAGAGTATGGGAAAATTGGAGGATTTCAGTGACTTGGAAGCATTTGGCCTGTTCACACGGTGAGGCTGCACTTCCCAAGTGTGGGCAGGACGAGCGGTTGTAGACGTTTCTCAGCCTGTGACCGCGCTTCTGAGAGCACGGTGCATCCTGAGAAGAAAACGGTGCCTTTCACGGCCGGTGCGGAAGGGATCTTCATACTGGATAAGCGTTCTTCTCAAGTGTGGCCTGCTCTTGGGGGTCGCAGAGCGTCTCGTGGGTCCCCAAAGTAACATGTCTCCAAATTTGCTTTTTCATTTGAAACAGTGGCTAAGCTGTATGCTAGTCAGATGGTTACTGTGGCATTTTTTATTTTTACGGAAGAAAGTCAGATGCCTTCTTCCCTCCTTCCTGCGCTCGCCTTGGTCTCCGAGGGCTTTAGCGCTTCCTCTCTGTGGGCCTTCTCGTGGCGAGGAGCGCGGTCCAGTGCGTGTCCCACGCTCGTGCGGCACCCCCGCGCTTCTTCTGCCTCACAGATGCCCAGTCATTTGTCTGGACATGAAGAACATGACTAATTTTTTTTTTTTTTAGTAATCTGGAAAGAACATAAGATGAGCTATTTCCCCTGGGTTCTGCTGCTTAGACATTTGGCTTCAGGATTGAAGTCTCCTCTGCCTCCCGTGCTGCCTCCACCCTTTTTCCTCTACTGAGGAGGAGTCTGGGGCCTTTTCGCTTTGTCTTCCCATCAGGTATTAAGATCCTGGCCAAGAGCAGACTGTCCTGCATGTCAAGATGATAGCGACTGTCTATCTCAGGGGTGTTCAAGGCTGCTTTCTCGTTAGCAACTTTATCTCCCTCTTGCATTTTATCTGTGAAGGTTTGGGGCCGGGTGAGACCCAGTCTCACTCTTGAGGGAGAAGCCAAAGCTGACCGCCCCGGTCCCTCCAGCCACCTGCAGGCGTGGTGCAGGCCTGCCCGTGGCCGAGCCCGTGGCTGGCCTGTCCTCTTGGGGAGACCATCATCGGAGTTCTCTAATCACATGAGCTTGGCTTCCACGGTTTTATCTGGGAATTTGAGGAACAGATTTGACAGGGGAGTCATTTCCTTAAAAAGTCGTTAATGACAGTCAAGGCTGTTTCAACTTTCACTGGTTCAAGAGATTAATGGCCAAGCCTGGGTGGTAATACTAACCTGAACATCTTCCCCCAATGCTGGAGAAGGGAGTCTGGCTTTTACTATAAACGTTTAATTTTAGAAGGCTGTTGCTGCATGTTTCACTGAAGCTTTTTCTGCTAATGTCCATCCCTCCCTCCCTCCACCCAGAGTACGTTATTCTCCACTTAGTGGAATCTGGAAGCCTGGGTCCTTTCTGTGCTGGGCAGCCTCCCTTGTTCTCAGCCTCGCTTCTTTGCGGCTGACTTTGTTGGGGTGAATCATGCAGTCATTGCTCCCCAGATAATCTCCGTCCTGTGGGACTGGAGGGCCCCCTCCCCCTTGTGGTCTAATTAATTAAGGGAATTAACATTGCAGAATTTCTGCCCGTTTGCTATGTCAGCTCAGCCACTGAAGGATATTTCAGGGCAGAAAATAGCCAGCTGTGTGTGATGTTAATGGTTGGTTCTGAGAATTTGTGTCTCTGCTTTGTGTACACATACAGAAGTTTGTTTAACCAGTAGAACTGATTGTTGTTGACATATTTTTTAAGTAAATACATGCAGCTCCAATACTTTCAGCCTCGAGTCTGTGTGTATAATCTCCTTAAGCTTCAGTCTTCCTTCTTGTATGTGAAGCGGACATGAAAAAAACCCAAGTGAAATTCTTTAGTGAAGAATCTGTCAAAAATCCCAAACAGTCAGGCATTTGAAACGTGGTCATCAACATAGGAAGCCCCTGCCCGCAATTAGGTACTCAGCAGAGTGAAAGAGCTGCTGTATTCCGGTTTAGGAATAGCAGATAACCGGCAATGTGATGATTGTATCTTCCCTCCCCCAGCTTTGCATTTTGAAAAATTTCAAGTCTACAGAAAAGTTGAATGAATACCCATATAGCTGTCACCTTAATTCACCAGTTGCTAAAATTTTGCTGCATTTGCTTTATCTCTAATACAAATTACAGGGTTTTTTGGGGAGGGGGGCCAGGGAGGGGTGGATCACTTGAAAGTAAGTTACATACATCATAACGCTTAATCCCCAAATACTTTGGCATTGATCTCCTAAGGACACTCTCCACGCCCCCGCCACACTGCAGAGAATCAACAGTAATTCTGTGATATCCTTACACATACAGTCCAAATTCTGCTTTCCCAAAGTGTTTCATATCTATTTTTCTTACCTATCTAGGCTCTCTCTGATCAGGGTTCATACCTTGCATTTACTTATGTCTCCTCAATGTTTTTTTTGGAGAGAGAGAGTGAGTGAGTGTGAACAGGGGAGAGGGGCAGAGGAAAGGGCAAGAGAGAGAATGAATGCCAAGCAGGCTCCAGGCTCAGTATGGTGCCCATTGTGGGGCTCGATCCCACAGTCCTGAGATCAAGACCTGAGCAGAAATCAAGGGTCTGATGCTCAACAGACTGAACCATCCAGGCGCCTCACGTTTTCTCAGTCTTTAAAACAATTTTTTTTGGGGGGTGATGGTGACTTCTGGAGTGCCTGTTAACGGTTTCCTAGTATCATTTGCACCCTATAATCCAGGTTACATGTATAAACAGGAGAGAGAAGTGTTTTGGTTTCTTTAATGTCATTTTTCTCAATACGTTAAAGTCATCTATTTGATTCAAGGTCAAAGTCACATTCATTTTTCTTGTTCTTTGGTAAATGTGGATTAGATTGGTAACCGAAAGGAGTTACTAAGCGGCTCAGATGTCAATGGAATATGTGCGTGGGCGAACTTGGACAAACACACACAGTGGTTTGTTAGACCTGCCCTCATATGGAGGTGATTACGAATTTTATTTTAATATGTGGCCATGGCTTTATAAAGAAACAAGCTTCAGAATTGGAAAATTTAGTAAGACAAACTTTATTTACATATTACAAAAGAGAAGCTTTTGCTGCCAGGTTCTCGGATGAAGAGCAAACCTGAAATCTCTTAGGAATGAGTCCCCCCTCCTCCCCACCCTTCTTCTCCCCCCCTTCTCCTGCCCCCTTTTTCTCTTCCCCCTTTTTCTCTTCCCCCTTCTCCCCCTCTCCTATAGGCTTTAAACTTTTTTTTTTTTTTTTTTTTTTTAGGCTTTAAACATTTTTAACTTTGGCCGCAGCTGAGACTAATACAGGATCCAGCTGTAACTTTTTTGTTGTTGTTAGTATATCCGGTGATGGTCATAGCGAACTCATTGTATGAAAATTCAGTAAAGGAAAAGGGCAGGGTGGGAAAAAAAGTGACACTCCATAAAAGTATTCAAGAAACAGCGACAGGATCTAGGAGTCTCCCTTTCAGATGGCTGATTCAGATTCCACCCTGAAGTACTCACTTTGTTTGTGGCTAGTTGAGTAGGTGTTTTAGGTTTTCCTTCTTAATCATATTACATGTACAGCCGTGTAACCAGAGAGTATCTGCGAGGCTGAGTCTTGTGTTCAGGGGGAGGCAGAAAGAGTAGCCTCATGAACCCAGACACCCGACCCCCCTGGTGTGACACAGGGCAGGGGCTCTGCAGGCAGGACACGGTTCCAGCTGGCGCAGAGGTGGCAGCGGTCTGCAGAAGGGAGCGGAGCTCGCTCTCCTTAGGTCTGTTGGGCAGCACCTTGACCAGAGAGCAAGTAAGTGTGGAATCAGCAGTTCAGTCAAATAAAATCTCAAATTGGCAGGTCTGCCTCGATGTAATTACTCTAAAAGTTTTGTGTCTTTGATCAGCTCTGTCTTACGAGGACCAAGTACATATCATCACCCTGTCGCTGAAGGTGGATTATATGTTTCAAAATAGCTTTTGTGATAAGTGTAATTATCATAAGACCAGTGATTTTCACATACTTGTGTGTCTCAAGCATTTTGTTTTTCTTTTTTTATTTTTCCTTTTTCTTTTTCCTTTTTTTTTTTTATGTTAAGGAGGTCAGATTTCTCCGATTTCTTCTAATTGTAGCCAGACATCCTGTTTGGGGGCTATTTGAGACCAGGGCTGCCTGTGAAGAAATTATGCAGTCCTGTGGCAGTTTTCTGAGTTGCTCTTTTTAGATTTGATTTTGTGAACAGGTTTCCTTGAAATGCCATACTCTATTTTTAGATGGTCTCTTTACATCTCTGTGGTTCTGGGCATCCGCAATAAACAGATTTATTATTCAGCACAAAAATGCTGTTCAGTGCCCTAAGGCTGTTGAAACTTTATAGGAAAAAGCAAACCAGTGACAAGTTAGTGGATGTAATAAATGAGGACCACTGAACACATTTAAAAAAAACCTTGTTCTCTTTCTCAGATCACTGCTGTATCTGGGCCAGCGTGAACGATATTTTGAAGAATCCTTTACACTAGGTGGGCTCAGTCTTCTGGGTTCTCACAAATTACTCCTTTCTGCCTCCCACTGAAAGGAACATTTTTGTAACCATTCAACAAACTTCCCACACTGCTCCTGTACCTCTGTCCTGCCTCATTTTTACTCAAACCGTCTTTTCTTTTCTTTTTTTTTTTTTTTAACTTCAGAATAGTCTGGTAGCTTCTTAGATTTATAAATGATTTGGCTTGCTGCTGTGTATGGTATCAGAGGCCCTTATATTCTTGAAGTAATGTTTGACCTAACCAAGGTATTATGGGAGTCAGGGATTGCAAACCTTGGGACCTATTTGGTGATAAAGTACTTATTCTTTTGTTTAAAAATTGAGCTGTAGTTCACATAACGTAGTAGTCAACCCTTTTAAAGCATGCATTTCAGTGGGATTTCGTATATTCACAAGGTTGTGCAGCCACCACCCCCTGATTTTAGAACATTTTTAAAAAAGATCTTTATTTATTTATTTGGGGGAGGGAGGGAGTGGGGCAGAGGGGCAGAAGAAGGAGAATCTTTTTTTTTTTTTTTTTTTTTTTTTTTTTTTTTTTTGAGAGAGAGAATCTTAAGCAAGCTTCATGACCCTGGGCTCATGACCTGAGCCGAAATCGAGGGGGACACTCAACCAACTGAGCCACCCAACATGGTGCCCCTTTAAAGATTTTATTTTTAAGTAATCTCTATACCCAGCACAGGGCTCGAACTCCCAACTCAATGATCAGGAGTTGCAAGCTCTACCGACAGAACCAGCCAGGCGCCCTTAGAACATTTTTATCACCTCGAAAGGAAATCCTGTCCCCATTAGCAGGTGGTCTCCCTGCACTGGCCACCAGGAATCCATGTGTCTATGGATGTGCCTGTTCTGAACATCCCAGGTAAATGGAGTTGTATGGTATGTGCTTTGTGTGTCTGGCTTCTTTCACTTGGTTGGTTCATCCACGTTGTAGCATGATTCAGGACAAAGAGCCTATACTTTTCTCGTGGCACTGACACTGGGATCCGTTTTCGTGTTGGGAGTGGCTGGAGAGAGTGCTCACCTGTCACGTGGTTGAATCTGTGGCTTGAGTGTTGTGTTCAAGGTTTTTAATGTGCATGTGTTTTCTTCCCGCTGGGAAAGTTGAAGTTGATTTTTAGCCTTATTATTTGTAGAAGGTCTGAATTGAATCCTTGTGTCGCAAGCCCCGACTTTATAGTCCTGCACGGTTGCATCGAAAGCAGAACCATGTTGTCTGCAGACAATTTTTACTCTCTAACGACTGGTGTGCGGGTTCAAGAAATCAGATTTCCCAGGCAGCCATCCTGAAATCTGTTAAGAGAAGCCTGAAGGATCTATTTCTTGGGTTTGGTGAGGCTTTGCCAGGAGGGAGCCCAGTAGTGGATGTAGGAGAACAAGGTCTCCCGAGTCCCCCAGTTCCCCTCCCAGCACACGACAGGACAGGAAGCCATGAGAAATGCCAGCGGACTGTGGGAAGCCACCGTCAGTAGAAGAGAGTTAGATGGACTTGGGGAAGAAATGAGAAATTGGAAGCCTGTCAGCAAATAAAGCAGAATCGGGGTGTAGAGTCAGCGGGGTGGGCTCTGCTCGGGGGTGCAGCTCAGAGGGTGGGCGAGTGTGGGCGCGTGCTATATAGACTTGGAGAGTTGCAAGTCATTGCTGCCCGCCTGAGTGTTCTCTCCCCCAGTCCTCCTTTCCCTTCTTGTTTGTTTGTTTGTTTGGTTGGTTGGTTTTTAGAGAGAGCGCACATGAGTGAGTGGGGAGGGGCGGGGGGCGGGGGGAGAAAATCTCAAGCAGGCTCCATGGCCAGCATGGAACCTGACGCGGGGCTCGATGTCACGACCCTGGGATCGTGACCTGAGCCGAAATCAAGAGTTGGATGCTCAACTGACTGAGCCACCCAGACGCCCCATCCCTTGTTTTCAGGCAGGCAGTTGATAGCATTTTAGGCGAATATTTCTTTATGGAGATTGTGTTCTCTGCCTGGGGAGGATTGGGGCTCCCTGGGTGTGTGTCTGCACCCCAAGGAAAGCTTTCTTATGTCCTCTGTCTTAACGGAGGTGATTTCCTCAGCCTTTCCTCCTGGAGTGAAGCCTGTCAGTGGACAGGCTTGCTCGTGGGAACCAGCACAAAAGGGCCCTTCCCATTCAGGAAGGGATCTAGTGAGAAAAGGAACCTTTTGTAACACTAGAGGAAGCCACACAACCAGCCACAGCTCCTCTTTAAATATGCGCAGACCACAAGAACCTCCAGGCAAATGGAAAAAAAAACCCCAAACTCAACAGCATGAGGGAGGAGACTTAGTGCCACATTTTTATAGGAAGAATGGCTGACCACAGAAGAACCAGAATTCCGAAATAGAACCTGAAACGTGATCCCGGGAGACCTGTAGGGGCGATGCGGCCGCCCCAGCCCTCCCCCCTCCAGTCACAGTCCCAACTGCAGGGGACTGAGCAGAAGGAATCCGGGAACACTGAACAGGGCGAATGGGACTGGGGCTGACTCATCACTGACTCCTGAGGGCAGGGTCGAGGGCAGGGTTTAGAGCAGTGTGCGAGGCCGTGCTGTGGGCTCTGCCGACTTGGGGGAACGGCGGGGGTGGGTGGGTGGGGGGGGGCGGCAGGGAGGCCTGGTGACGTGCAGCGGGCAGAGGAAGTGGGGGGCTGGGTTTGCCCCTCCGCAGCACCAGTGTCTGGGACCAGGGACCCGGGGCGGCCGAGGACACGTGCGGCCTCCATGTGCCCAGATCCCGCAGCGCTCCTCCTGGGCTCCTCCCTGGCTCTGCAGCCATCCTCCCTGGTGCAGTGGGCAGCACTCCATCTGTCTGGAGCAGAAGCCACGCCAGACGGAGAATCTTACACAGAAATGAGATCCCAGAACCAAACCCGGTTGCTTCACAGAGAAGCAGACTTGCAGGCTTGAAGTTCCCAGTGTGAATGGTCAGCCCTCCCCCGACAAGCTTACTTAGAGCTGAACAAACACACCAAACTCAACAGCGTCCTACGGAGAGCCAGTCATTCTGTTCTGGGGGGAAATTGGGCCTAGATATCATTGTTTAATAATAAATTAAAAAAAACACAGAGCAAACCCCAAACAACAATCTGTTGCCAGAATACAATGGGGTGGGGGTGGGGGCGAGGAATATACTTTTTGAGGCAGAGGAAAGTATGATTTTGAGGAAGGTTAATTGTATAAACTAGGAGTAAATTTCAAGTTGAATCTGCTTTGTGCTGTTTCTAATAAAACTCGGGAAAGACTGACCTAAGTGACTGACAGGTGAGATAAGGCAGCCACCGGAACTGAGAGCTAGCTGGTTGGGAGGCAGGTAAAGCCAAATGCACAAGCTAAGAGAAGAAACTTGTAATGGTACCAAATGCATTCGCAGAACTTTAAAACTCCCGTTAGGATCCACCGAGAGCAGCATTTACAACGTAGAAAGTTAATTGGTGCTGTGATGTAGGTAAGTGTTGTTCCTGAAGAAGCTGCTGAAAACAGATCATGGAAACAGTAGTCTGACCATGGGAAAAAGTCCCTTTGAGCCGGAAAAGAATACCAGCTGCATTTGTGTCGAAAAGGCTCATCATTCTGCATTAGATAAAAAGGGGAAAAGGGCAAGTGGTTTGCTGGTGGAATTTTTAAATATCAAGACTAGAGTAACCTACAAACAGAAGGGGCAGAGGGAAGGACCCTTACAAAGAAGGAAAACTTTGCAGGATGGTTTCAGGCTCTCCTGCGACATTGCCAGAGGACCGCGGATACAAGGTGTAGACTTTTGAGGTTGTGAGCAGGGCTGTAACCAAGAATGAAATAATCACGCTGAGTGTTGTTAATTTGTGAAGGCAACAGAAAGAGGTTCTCTGAAGGCAGAGAGGCCGGGTCCAGCACTTTGCCTTCGGTGGGAGTTTGCCCTGCCTTTGGACTTCAGTGAGCCGTGACGTGTCACCGATAGAACATTGGTGGATTTTTTTGTGAATAAAACTTGTTCAGAGGTGTATTCCAATCCGCTAAAAGATTAATGGTAATAACTCTGGAAGGGAAAAGTTGTGATACAAAATAACTGATGTTGAATTGAAGTCATTTAAATGTAAATGTAAGTCTAAATGATAAATTCGGTTACAAATAAAAATTCAAATGTAAGTAATTCTTGCAAGGGAAAATATGTAGTGGAAAAAAACCCCAGTTATTCAGTAACAATACTATCAATCATAAATCTGGACAGAATCTGAGAAGTGGGTGGGGGGGTAGTAAAGATTCTACCTTTTCTTCTCACAAAGTGGGGGGTATCTTTTTATTTCTGACATTGACAATAAGAGAAATACAGGTAGCAGTGTGGTTTTAAAAATTTAGAGTAGGGTGTTGACATTTCACATCACAAGAGGGAGAAAAACATGTAAATTTTGATCATGGGATAAGGTTATGTCAGGTAAAAGTACCATGGTCTGGTTATGCTGTCTTCATTGGCTTTTAAAATTTATTTAGAGGACAGTTACCTCCTTAACCTTAGGCCCACATTTTGGAAAATCTTTAAGAAGCAAATGCCCTTTTTGGGAGGGGTTGGTGGGAGATGGTCCATTTTGCAGAGTTTATTTGTTGAGAAATTTGGGTCCTCTGTGACTCATCCCTGTACTGTTTTTTGGAGTATTTGTACACAGATTCAGGAAGGTCTGTGAGGTGGAAAGGCTTGGGAAGGGTGGTGGTGTGGCAGGAGATAAGGTAAGGGGGGGGTGGTCTGGAGTGGAGGCCACCCCCTCCCTCCCTTTTCTCAAAGGCGAACCTTCCAAGGCCCAGGAAGACTGAAGACGGGAAGAGGAGAAAGCCCTGGACTTCCCTGGTGGGGGCATCTTGGTGAGCTGGAGAGGCTGGTGTCCTTGGGGCCTGAAACCCTTACAATTTAGAATGCCCTCTTTAAGGAAAAGATGAAAAATTGGGTATCAAAGTGAAAATTAGAATGAAAAAGATGTCGCAACAGCTTGTAAGTTTTTAAAATTTTTTTTTTTCAACGTTTTTTATTTATTTTTGGGACAGAGAGAGACAGAGCATGAACGGGGGAGGGGCAGAGAGAGAGGGAGACACAGAATCGGAAACAGGCTCCAGGCTCCGAGCCATCAGCCCAGAGCCTGACGCGGGGCTCGAACTCACGGACCGCGAGATCGTGACCTGGCTGAAGTCGGACGCTTAACCGACTGCGCCACCCAGGCACCCCAACAGCTTGTAAGTTTAAAAAAACCCACAAACAAGTCAAAACACCGAAAAGTCATACAATCCTTTCTATTCTTGCAGACTGTATAGTACCCCCCACCCCCCCATGTGCTGGGTTGCCTCCTCTAGCTGATTGAAGATCTCTTCACATGACAGGACAGTAATCTTGGAACATGCTTTACTGTAAAGAGCATGGAAAGATAGTTCAGTCTTTCTTCTAGGATGGTTGAATGAAAACATTTGTTTCATGATTGGTAATTTTGGGAAGTTTAAGATGTCAGTCATCAAGGGTGCCTGGGTGGCTCATTCAGTTAAGTGTCCAACTCTCGATCTCAGGTCAGGTCTTGATCTCAGGGTCATGAGTTCAAGCCCTGCTCTGGGCTCCACACTGGGCATGAAGCCTACTTTAAAAAAAAAAAAAAGTCATCAGTTTTAAGTTTCCATTGTAATACAAGTTTGTTTGTTTTTTTTAATTTTGAAGTTTTCCCCAGTCTTGTTTTTCTGGTTTTGGATTTTACCAGTTTTTTCAGGTTCCTGGTCCCACATACCAGGCAATTTTTGGACACCAGCAGGGGTGTCTGGGAATTCAGCTCAGTTCTGACATTGTCCACCAGGAGACAGCATCACATTTCACCGGTTAAGGGCTTGGTCCTACAAGACTGCTCCTTCCACATCAGAGGCCATTGGAAAGCTCTAGGCTGTCACCTGAGCTTCTCATCCACCCATTACAGCCTGGGGGTTCCAAACGTCCCCTTTGTAGGTTGTAGGTTCTCGGTTAATTTGCTAGAGCGGCTCACAGAGCTCAGGGGAACAGTTCCCTAGGTTCACTAGGTTATTAAGGGACATGATAAAGGATAGGCATCAACAGCCAGATGAAGAGATATGTAGGGCGAGGTCCCCAGCGAAGGGGGAGCCTGGGGTATGGAACTTGGGGTGTGGCTCCGCGGCCCTGATGCCCCAAGTGTGGAAGCTCCCTGAAAAGGACCAAGAAACTGTCCTCTGGGGTTTTTATGGAAGCTCCATTACATGGTTGTGATTGATGAATCATTGGCCATTGGCTGATTCAACCTTCACCCGTCTCCCTGCAGGTGACGAAGAATGGGGACCCTAAAGTCCCAGCCCTCTGGTCACACAGTCGGTCCTGCTGGCAACCAGCCTGTGCCCTCGGGTGAGGTCTAAGAGTCACCTTCGTTAACAACAAGACACTCATTTCCCCTTATGGCTCTGAAGCGTTTTCAGGAACCATGGATGAAGTGTATCTGAGAAGTGTATTTTAGTCATCAGAGTGGCCATCATGTTTGATTTTTTTTTGAATGATAAAACATAGAATTATTCCGAAATCATACACAACAGTGATTGGAATGCATTTAAAAATTGCCTTGAGGTTGTGTTTGTGCTCCACCGGTTAATCATGACTTGTAGATGAGTATGTTCACCCGAAAATGTGTTTCCTGGGGCTGTTTTGTTGCTTAGCTGGCAGTTTTGTGTGTCATTTCATTTGTAAAGTCTGGAACGGCCAGACCTCATCCGGGTGAGATGCGTCTGATTTATTGGGCTGACCGAGTATGCAGGTTCAGCACAGGCTTGCTAGTTTAGGACTGTAGGTTTAAAACCTGTAAGTGTGGGAATTCTCCTAAATGTCTCACAATTAACACGGAAGGGGAACAGAGACGGTCTATTTATTACGTGTTGTATCACCAAGTAGTTTCCTAACAGAGAGTTTCCATTTTGATAAGACTGGGGAGAATCAGATCTTCTCTTTGAAAATTTACCCGTCCGACGAATGGAAAAATTTTCCACAGACAACCTTCTGACTCTGTCGTCCATCACCCTCGTTTCTGGTGCTGGGCCCTGGGAGACATACTCGTATGAAACCACCAGCCTTAACCATACGTTGGTTCATCTTTTTGCCGCATAAGTAGGTACAGGGGGGCAGAAGGGGGAGTCTTCCCGGAAGTCATTGGTCCAACTGGGCCGGGCCGGCTAACCCAGAGGCGGCTGAAGGCCTTGTGCGTCTCTATCCCACGGGAACCCAGGCTGAGTGTATCTGCACGGCAGTGTCCTCCTGGATCTGCAGAATGCCCACCCCTGCCAGGGGGAGAGGAGCAGGTGGAGTCCAAAAAGTGGTCTTCATGCAGTCCAGCGTGCTGGAGGTTCAAGTGCACCGAGTGGTGACAAGCAGGCACGCTGCTGGGACCTGGCCAGGGTGCCAGACGGCCCTCAAGTGCTGGATCCTGAAGCCTGTGCTTCCTTAGCTTGGCCGTCACTGATGGCTAGTAGTGGTCAGACCTCAGAGCCAGACCCGGTTAGGCCAGGTGCTGCCCTCTGGAAGCCGGCTCCTCACCAACAGTAATGCCCCCCCCCCCCCCCCCCCCCCCCCCCCGCAGGCTCAGCAGCAGCTAGCTTGCTTCACCTCAGCAGCAGCTAGTTTGCTTTCTCCTGTCGGTAGCTGGAAACTCTCCTCTCTAGTTAATTCCTCAGGCCTGGCTTGTGGCTCTTTTGGGGGGAGGAGGAGCATTTTTGGAGCACCTGGAGTCAGCAGTGGGCTAGGCTTGTATCTTTTTACGCCAGCTACCCCGGGAGGGACCTGCCCGCAGGCACAGGGATGGGAAGAGTGGAGCCTGCATGGACTCTGGTCTCACTCACAGGAACCCAGTCGTCTGGTTGGGGGCTGGACTGGTGCCTACGGTTCTGTCTGGAATCCCAGGGCGGGAGGCAGCAGCCTCCGGGAGTTGTAGGGCCGGGAAGGAGTTTGGGAGAAAGCGGGCATGGTGGTGATGTAGCATGACTGAGCATTACTGTCGATGGGAGCTTCTTGCTCAGTTCTTGAGCTCACCGCCTTTGGGCCTCCTTTATTGGAAACGGGAACACGCCTGGGCTGTGGGTGCTTTTCTTCGTGTGTAGGGAAGTGTCCCTGCTGCATTCCCTCCCTTCCTTTGCAGAAAGGTTGTTTATTGCACTCGTGTGAACAGACAGGAGCCTATTCTCTTGCCCATCCTGCTTCTTGGAAGTGAGCTTCTTGTCTGTCCCTACGATGTTTGTTTATGCAATTATAATAAGAAACGCAGGGGCGCCTGGCTGCCTCAGTCTGTAGTGTGCGTGAGACCGTCTTGGGGTTGAGTTTGAGTCCCACATTGGAGGTAGAGGTTACTAGAAAAAAAAGTATGTGTGTAAATTCTTACTGATGCTTTCTCTTACGCTTTGTCTTTTTCATTTAATTTCCTGGTAATCCTTACCTATTGGTACCTAAAGCTCTTCCTTTTTTTTTTTTTATCCCCCCCCCCCCCAACCTGTCCCTGCTAATCATGGCCTCAGTTGCGATTTTTTTTCCTTTTTCTTCTTTCTTTCTTTCTTTCTTTCTTTCTTTCTTTCTTTCTTTCTTTCTTTCTTTCTTTCTTTCTTTCTTTTTTCTTTCTTTGTGTTTAGTATAATTTATTGTCAAATTGGCTAACATACAGTGTGTAAAGTGTGCTCTTGGGTTTTGGGGTAGATTCCTGTGGTTCTTTGCTTACATACAACACTCAGTGCTCATCCCAACAAGTCCCCTCCTCAATGCCCATCACCCACTTTCCCCTCTCCCCCACTCCCCCATCAACCCTCAGCCTCAGTTCTTTGTATTTAAGAGTCTCTTATAGTTTGCCTCCCTCTGGCTGTTTGTAACTATTTTCCCCTCCCCCTCCCCCATGTTCTTCCGTTGAGTTCCGCATATGAGTGAACACATAAGGTATCTGTCCTTCTCTGACTTATTTTGCTCAGCATGATACCTTCCGGTTCCATCCAGGTTGCTGCAAATGGCAGGATTTCGTTCTTTCTCGTTGCCAAGTGGTATTCCATTGTATCTATAAATCACATCTTCTTTATCCATTCATCAGTCGATGGACATTTAGGCTCTTTCCATAATTTGGCTATTGTTGAAAGTGGTGCCATAAACACTAGGGTACGTGTGTCCCTGTGTATCAGCACTCCTGTATCCTTTGGGTAAATTCCTAGTAGTGCTATTGCTGGGTCGTGGGGTAATTCTGTTTTTAATTTTTTGAGGAACCTCCACACTGTTTTCCAGAGAGGCTGCACCAGTTTGCATTCCCACCAACGGTGCAAGAGGGTTCCCGTTTCTCCACAGCCTCGCTAGTATCTGTTGTTTCCTGACTTGTTCCTTTTAGCTGCTCTGATCGGTGTCTTCTCACTTTCTTTAAGCAGCTGCCTGATACTCTGTTGTGTGGATGCGCCACTTTGTTCCGCAGACACCTTGCTGGTGGGTGCTTGTGTTGTTCTGATCCTCTGATACTATGTTGCAGTGAGTAGCCTTGGGAATATGCCACTTATTTGCAAATGTATCTGAGAGAGAGGTTTTCAGAAGAGGGATTCCTGGGCCAAATGAATTTGAATGTTGAAAATGAATTTGAAATGTTGGTAGATGTTTTTTTATTTTTGCCTCCCACCAGCCACGCTGGAGACTGCTGGACCCCACGCCTCATTGAGAGCGGATGCTGACCTTCTTCAGCCCGATGGGTCAGAAGGAGCTTGTCAGGTTCTCATTAGCTTTTCTCATCATCTGGCGGTTTATCTAGTGGGCCCTTGGTCTTTTCAGCTTCTAGAAGGTCAGTTAGAGGAACTAGTTCCCACGGATTGCAAATGTTCTCTCCCGATTTGCCGTTTCTCTTGTGACTTTGCTTCTGACTTTTTGGTTTGCTTGATGTTTTTGTTTCGTCTTGCTGTGAGGAAGAGGTTTTTATGCAAAGGTGTTCATTTCTGTTCTTTGGTGGTGTCTGAACTTGGAGTCCTGCTTAGGAAGGACGTCCCCATTCCAAGATGATAAAGGAGTTTGCCCATGTTATCTGTTTTGTGTTAGAGTTAATCTCTGGAGATTTGGAGTTGATCCTCATGTATGGTTAAGGTATAAATGCAGTTGTATCTTTTTTCCCTAAAGGCTGTATCGTCTCAACACCATTTATTAAAAAGGTGATCTTTATCTTGCTGCCTTTATCATATACTGAATTTCCATCTGATTTGAGCCTTTACCCGTCTTACTTTCCTGTTCCCTTGGTCTCTCTTTTTAGGCCAGTACCTCTCCCGGTTTTCCTTATGCAGCAGATGATATTTTAGTATCAGGATTAGTCTTATCCCCCACATTTTTCTTCCTTTTCAGAATTTTCCTGGCTGTCCTTTCTTTTTTTTTTTAAGATTTTTTTTTTTTAAATTTTTTTTGAACATTTTTACTTATTTTTGAGACAGGGAGAGACAGAGCATGAACAGGGGAGGGTCAGAGAGAGGGAGACACAGAATCCGAAACAGGCTCCAGGCTCTGAGCCGTCAGCACAGAGCCTGACGCGGGGCTCAAACTCAAGGACTGTGAGATCATGACCTGAGCCGAAGTCGGCCGCTTAACCGACTGAGCCACCCAGGCGCCCCTAAGATTTTATTTTTAAGGAATCTCTACCCCCAGTGTCATGGGGGCTCAAACTCACAACCCTGAGATCAAGATCCCCACACTCTGACTGAGCCAGCCAGGTGCTGCTGTTGTTTGCTCGTTTTAACTTAGGATCTTTAGAATCTGCTAGTTTGCCAACAGAAAATAAAACAGCTGGTGTGTTGAGATTGCATTAAATTTATAGATTACCTTGGGGAGAATGACCTCTTTCATGTTGCATCTTTTTATCCAAGAACATGGTATGCCTTTGGATCAAACCTGTTAATGTTCAAGGGCATGTTCAAGTTTTCCTTCCACTTCCTTAAGTTTTTGTGCACTTACTGTTAAATTTATTTATGGATATCTAATGTCTTTCTGCTGTTGCCATTGAAGTACTCTTTTCTGTTTATTATGTAACTAATTATTTGGGGCGCCTGGACTAGCTTATAAAATTGTTTTATTGTTTTTATTTAAAAATTTTTTAAATGTTTATTTATTTTTGAGAGGGAGAGTGTGAGCAGGGGAGGGGCAGAGAGAGAGGGAGAGGGAGACATAGAATCCGAAGCAGGCTCCCAGCTGTCAGCACAGAGCCCGACACGGGGCTTGAACTCATAAACTGTGAGATCATGACCTGAGCCGAAGTCCGACACCAAACTGACTGAGCCACCCAGGCGCCCCTAATTTATTTTTTTTAACTTCATTATTTGGGGGGGGTGCAGAGAGAGGGGGGAGAGAGAATCTCAAACAGGCTCTGCTCAGTGCAGAGCCCAATGTGGGGCTCGAACTCATGATCTCAGGAGAGCAGGATCACTACCTGAGCCAATATCAAGAGTCGGACGCTTAACTGACTGAGCCACCTAGGTGCCCTGATTTATTGTTTTTAGGAACAGATTTTTCTTTTTTTGTTTTTTTTTTATGTTTATTTTTGAGAGAGAGAGAGAGTGTGTGCGAGTGTGTGCGCACATGTGGGAGAGGGGTAGAGAGAGAGGGAGACAGAATCCACAGCAGGCTCCAGGCTCTGAGCTGTCAGCACAGAGCCCGATGCAGGGCTTGAACTCACAGACCCGGAGATCATGACCTGAGCTGAAGTTGGACACTTAACTGACTGAGCCATCCAGGCGCCCCAGAAACATAGATATTTCAACTGGTTCTCTTGAGTTTTCCACTGATATGGTCATTTCCTTGGCAAGTGATAATTTTATCTCCTTTCCAGGCTGTATTCTCATGATTTTAGTCTCTCAATGGCATTAGCCTGTGACTTCTGTTTTTTGTTTTTTGCTTTTTTAAGTTTATTTATTTTGAGGGGCCGAGAGGAGCAGAGAGAGAGAGGGGAGAGAGCCATGAGTTCTGTTTTGGAAGTGATCGTTTTGAAATTCTAGTGAGCCCTCCATATGGAGATGCAGGCTTGGAGCTTAGGAGAGAGATAACAGGGAAAAATCAGGATTTGGAAGCCATTGAGTAGAGATGGTGGTTAAACTGGGAGCATATGTGTTTATCAAAGAAGAAAGGGCAGTGGGGAGAGGGGAGCGAGCTTCACATGTTGCCATGGTTGATGGTGGTTGATGACAGAGACCACAGAGGAGAGTAGGGAGGAAGGGCTGGTTCCCCTGCCCTCACTTTTAAATAGACCTTACTTTTTAGAGCACTTTTAAGTTCATGGCAAGATTGGGCCCAAAGTGCAGAGGTTTCCTGTCTACTTGCTGTCCCCACCTGTCCCCTAGTGTGGACACCCCTCACGGCAGTGGTCCCCTTGCTACATACAAACCGTGAGCCTGCAGTGACTTGTCAGTATCACCCAAAGCCCATCGTCTACATTCAGGGTTCGGTCTTGGTGTCGTACATTCAGTGGGTTTGAACAGATGGATGATGACACGTGTCCATCATTAGAGGGTCCCACAGAATCGTGTCACCAAAGAAAGCACTTTCTTCTTAACTTGCTCTTCTGCTTACTCAGTGTGCTCTTCCCCATGCTTTAGTTCGAATTTCCTTGCTGAGCATGCTGTTTTCATTAGTCTTTACGGAACTTTGTCGCATTGTTAGTAGTCATTTCTCTTCAGCCCTTCAATTTTCCCCCCTCAGTCCTTTTCTTCTTTTTGAAAGAGAAGAATTTCTTCAGTGGAAATTGTTTGAACAGCCACCTGAAAGGTGGAATGAGGTTTGAACGGGAGCCTGAGGGTTGTTCTTTGGGTTACAGATGAAGCAATTAAGTAGATTTGAAGATTCACAGCGCGGTTTTCATGGAAATGAACGTAAAAAGCAATTCGTTTAAAAAGGAAGCAACCGAGTCTTCACAGATGAGCGGCCTCTTGTTATTCTGGTGGGAACAGGTTCAGCAGACGTGTTCCTAGGTTTGAATGAGGGGATTTACAAAGTATAAAGTCTGTATCGGATGTTTCAGATGTATTTTCTTCTGTTAGCATGAGAACCCTGGTGTGTCGGCCCCCAGCCGACTCAGTCCTCACTGCTAACATCTCAGCCAGACTGACGGGCAGGCCCGTGTTCTAGCAATAGAGGACCAACATCAGGGGGGTGGCTAAATCCTCCCTTCTCTCTCAGGTTGGCCACTCTTGCTGTCCCTGGAGGTTGGCCGAGTCCGGAGACTTTGTATAGGAAGAAAGTGAGTTACGTTTGTAAGTGGTCAGACTCCTGCGTAGAACACAGAAGTGGAACTTCCTCAGTGGCAGGAACTCCTGTGGGAATAAAAACCGTGTTTCCAGTGGAAACCAGAGAACAAGGTGGTCGAGAGGTGGGTGCTGCTTCTGGCTAACGGCCTCGACCAGGGCTGCTTCCGGAGCCTCATTCATGGGGGCGTGGAGTGGGCTGTCCTTGGAGGAAGCCCGTTTGGAGTTCACACTGCGCCTGCAGCCCTGCTTGTGGGATCTGGCCCCACCTGTGCCTCCAGCCCCCCCCCCTCCCCAGGCCACCCAGCTCCAGCCTCTGCCCTGGGTGGGGGGCGGGGGTGGGTTGTGGAGGCCGCACTCCCTGAAGGGAACCGGAGGGTGCTGGCCCTGCGGCTCCTGTGCCACCCGTGGCTCCTCGGATCAGTTTTCTGAGCCGCTTCTCACCCAGTGTTCCTCCGCTCGCACACAAGCCTGCTCTGCGCTGTCGAGCAAAGAAACATGTCAACATGTCGTCGGGTGTCTCCTCCCCCCTCCTCAGAGTAGTCAGAAGCTGGTCCTGGCTTTTCGACTACTGACCTTGAGGCAACTGTTTTGATTAACTTGTCTTTTGTATGAAGCTTTGTTTGTGTTAAAGAGAATCTTCTTATTTACTTATTCAAAATTTTTTATTAAAAAGTTTCTTTTAAACGTTAGAGGGAGAGGGGGCAGCCAGTGGGGGAAGGGCGGAGAGAGGGAGAGAGAGAATCCTAAGCTAGCGCAGAGCCTGACGTGGGGCTTGAACTCATGAACCGTGAGATCATGACCTGAGCCGACATCAGGAGTCGGATGCTTAACCGACCGAGCCACCCAGACGCCCCTAGAGAGTCATCTTTTTTGAACAGTAGTGGGGGAGTTCGGTTTCAGTGTCCTCTTTGGTGCCACGCCCAGTAAGTAGCTGGTGGTCGTACCACTGTCAGAAGAACGGAGGCTGCAAGTTAATCCGAAGAAATGGTTGTGTGCCATTAATGTAATCTCCAGAATTCCTCAACCCCTGTCTGTGTCGGCGTGGCATAGTTTAAGATTCCAAACCTTAGGATTCATGCTTAGGAGGTAATCCTAGAGTATTTAGTTGAAAAAAGAAAGTTAAACTGGCCCGCTGGCCTGAAACCGTCCTCTCCACTCCCCCCACCAAAAAGTATCAGGAAGTCAGGTTTGCTGAGGCTTTTAGTCTTGGAGGCATTTTCGACCGTGGAGGGATATCCTCAGCTGGCTGGGCAGGTCTGGTTTTTAAGCGACAGCAAATCCTGTCTATACAGACATCTCAAAATTGCTTTAAACAGTGGTAGATTTGTACATCCCGCCCTTTACTCGTTTTCCTTAATGCGAGGCTTTATTTTTGGTACAGAGGGGTGGAGAGAAAAAAGCAGGAAGCTTCACGCCCCATTGGGGCTGGTCTGCCTGATGGCCGTACTGGATTTCCTGAGATGAAGACGCATGTAAATTAGCCACCAGCTCTTGTGTTACCGTGTTCCTGACACGTGGCGTTTTAGTTTTTGTTTCAACGTAGTGCCTGTGAAGTGACTACCACGTGTAAGAAAGAGCCCGTGGTGGGTTTCTGAGACCTAGGGAATGACCCACGGTGGCTCTCCAGCAGCGTAGTGGGGAAGATGGAAATAGCTCGTGAGACGAGGGGCACGGGGGCAAGTGCAAGGCCGTTGTCAAGCAGAGAGCAGGTGACGCTGAAATCCGTAGGAAGACACCGTTCTGACCCGTATCAGGGCACACGTCGTGGGACAAGCGGTGATGGAGCCGTAAAGCATGAGAGGTTGTCTGCAGGTGGGGAGGGGACACATACGTGGCGGAGAAGCGTGATGTACTCAGGGAACGAGCATTCGGTGTGGCTGCTGGTTTGGTGGGAGAGCCAGTTGGAAAGCTCACCAAGGATGTGATGAGAGATGCTTGAATGATGCGTCTGAGGCTCTCGGTCTTTTCTGAGTAAGTGGTGAAGAACCATGGATGATGGGGCGACCTTCCTCACTGGCTTGGGCCACGTCCCTCGTGTTTCAACAAATCCTGCCAGCCCTCTCATTCCTGATTATTAAGAACTCTGCTCTCTGTTTCAGGATGACTCTTTGTGAGCTAGGAATTGCCCCGGAGAACTCCAAGGATTCCTGAAATCCCAAGGGTTAGTGGGATTCGGCCCCGTGCTATGAGAACAGAGAGTTACAGCTCCCTTGGTCAGCACTCTCGTTCTCCGTTGTTCTTCCCTAAGCACACCTGCCTGGCAGGCTCCCTGGGTCCCCAGGGGCTTCCAGTCTTCCGTACAAGCTGTGCGGAAAACCAGCCCTTGCCTCGAGCATCCGGGCCTCCATGTGGAGCCTGAGTCACCTGTGGTGACATCCTCTTGGGGGCTTTTGGCATCCTTGCTTGCCAGCAGACCTCGGCTGGGGACCAAGGTTCCCTTGAACTTCCACCAGGAAAGAATGAGGGTCTGTCTCCCTTCCTTCCTAGAGACTTCTCGGCCCAGATGCACGTTTGACAAGTGGGTTTTGAGTTATTAGGAAGGCAACCCTCGGCCAGAACCTGGAACATACTTGAGTTTTTGTTTTTGTTTTTTTTCTTCCCCAGGGCCCTGGGTTCCTACAGGCCTGATATTTGCCTAGCTACCGGAGGGCTGGCTCCCAGAACCCTCCCTGTTACCAGATCTCGGTGGCCTCTAGAACACGTGCGAGCTGCCTCACCAGGTTCCCCCTACACCTGACAAAGGTTGCTGCCTGGGGCTCTGTGCTCAGGGAGGTGACTTTGTCGGCCCTGTGATGGAGAAAGATAACTGTAGTATAAAGGCTGGATTACTGATAAGGTTTTGACCTGGGGTAGAAGCCTGGGCTACAGATGTAGAGATGGGCACGCTGTATTAGACAGAACAAACTCGTTACTGAGGCAGAATTGGTAGGATTTGGTGACCTCTTGGGGATAAGTCAAAGCAAATCTGCAGCGTGTCTAAGGCGGTTTATTAGCAAGGCTTGAATCGAGGCATGCAGTTGAACAATGTGTAGGGGATAAGATGATGGGTTAATTTTTGGACCTGTTGATGTATCCATGCATCATCTGGTGAAGGCGTCCGGTGGGCAGTTGGATATACCAGAGGAGTCGACAGCTAGGAGACGAACGAGATAGTCACAGCGTGGGGATAACCAAGAGCAGTGGAGGAAAGTGGATTTCAGGGAGCAGTAATATTTAAGGGGGTTGGGAAGGAGGAGGATTCCTGGGTGAGGTACCAGAAGACTGAGACGGAATGGACCAGGGAAGGGAGAGACCCTGGGACATGGGCCTCGAGTGGCCGGAGATGTAGTGTGGCAGGGAGGTAGGCAGGGGGTCGGGAGGGCCGGACCCCGCAGCTGACGGTTGACACCCGGAAGCAGACCCACTGCTTGGGGGTTTTGGTTGCAAATCACTGCAAGTGAGTAGCTCGTTTAAGTGCATAAGGACATCATTGGAAAGATGCAGGGGAAGTCACAGACGTCTGGACCTCTGGAGAGCCAGAGAACTGACCGCAGCCGAAGGAAGCTGGGCAGTTGGAGCCACAGGCCCGGCCAGGCCATGTGCTCAGCGTGGTTTAGGTTGTCCCTCAGCCGCCATCCATATGGCCAGATGGGGGCCTCAGGCCAGGATCCCTATGCCCTTAAACTGTCCTGTGAGCTCCTCCCTCTTGGTTTGATCACGTGGCAGTTTGCCAGTTAGAAGTGGGCTCCGCGCTTGGGAGAAAGTGAGACGGTCCTGTTAATTTCTGGTGTTCTTGTACCTGTGACCGGTTCTTTGAGAGTGCAGTAGTGTGCACTCGAGGACCACCTGTGTTTGGCGGCTGTATTTCTTACTGAAATTGATAAAGGGGCGTGCCGATTCGAAACAGGTGTCGAGAGCATGGTTGACGTGAATGAGTGACTACCTGAGGGATGGGTCTGCTCCAGGTATAGGAGCAAGCCTTGCTTTGGGGCTTGCAGAGGCCATTTGTGTGAAGCTCCTTGGGAGACCACGCTGGGCTCCTCTCCCTGACAGACGCTGTCGGGACGTCGCGTGAGCTGTGAGCAGGTGTCTGACTTCCTGCAGAGCTCTGGGTCTTGGGGTTCATCCTGTTCCCCGCGCCTGGATGCCCCATCTCCCTGACCCGTCCTCCTCAGCCTCTGGGTGTCCACGCGAGTGTTGCCTCCTTATTAGCCTTCCCAAACCCTCAGTCTGAGTTCTCTGTTACTCTCTCTTTCCCCTCGTAGAACTTCTGGGGTGTTTTGTACTAACAACCGTGTGTATATGGAAATGCAGTCTTTCCATTTTACTGGACAGAAGGCTTAAGCTGGGCAGAGCTTTCTGGTTTATTCGTTCACCACGCATCGCCCCTGCTGCGGCGCACCGAGCCTGCGAGCGAGCAGGTGTTCAGCGTATTTGGTAAATGAAAGCACGTCCAGAGTGTGGTTGGTACAGTTGGCAGGGGGGCAGGCGTACAGGACCCCAAGGAGGCGCGGGGCCCCTGCAGGGGAGCGTGGAGACCCTGCCAGGACGACGGCTGTGAGGGAAGCAGGTGATGGAGCCGTGACATGGTGCACGATAACTGTGTAGCCAGAGTCATCGTTTAGTTCTCGATGGGAGTAGACGTGTGGGTTGTTTTTGTTTTTGTTTTTTTTTCTTTTTTTTACCTGATTGAAAAAATAAAGGCTTTAACATTTTTTAGGAAAGGACAAAGAGGAGAGTTAAAATCACCTATAATTCCACCGGTGTCCCATTTTGGTTTGTGAAACTTGGCTTTTCTGTGAGTGAATATGTACATTTTTCAAAACACAAGCAGGATTCTGTATGTTCGCACCCTTTCCGTTTCCACGCGTGGGCGCTGAGTGGCCGTGCGGTGCCGCGTGGCACGGGTGTGCACGCCTTGTGGCCATCACACTTCTGCCGTGGAAATTGCACTGTGTGTGAGGAGCCGTCTTTCTGTCGTGACTTCTGTCCTCCCAGACACGCAGCTTTCCTTCACTCCGGTGGCTAATGGAGTAGAGGGGGAATTGGGGTCCCAAGTTCTTATTTTTGACTATTTCTATCTCTGTGTGTGTGTGTGTGGGGGGGGGGGGGGTCTGTTTGCCTAAGTCATTGGATTCTCTCCATGGATCCAAAGAGACCCCCCCAAGAAGTCATTCCTAACCCCCTGGGTACAATGGGTATTTTTAGCTTTCGGTGCCTGAGGCTCCCCTTTAAGAAGGAAAAACTGCTCCTTGTGAGTTTCTAGGTGAAGGATGTTAATAGTAATTACTTGTAATAACAATAACAGCGGCAACAGCGCTCCCGGTTCCCAGTTGCTAATCCTCTCCTATGTGCCAAATGTTGCACTAGGCGCTTTGCATTTGGAACGTTAGCTCACTTGTAACTCTTAAAAGAATCCTTGAGGTACACACCATGAGCCCCCGTGGTTCAGGTGAGAAACTGAGGCTTAACTAGATTAAATAGTTTGTACAAGGCATACAAGGGTGGAGTTGGGCCGTGGACCCACAGTTGGCTGTTCTGGGGGTCTTCCTTGGCGACACTGTGTTTTATCTTTATTTTGTTTTCTTTTTAAGTTTGTTTATTTAGAGAGAGCGCGTGCGCACAGAGAAAGAGGGAGAGAGAATCCCAAGCAGGGTCTGCGCTGTCAGGAAGGAACTCCATGAGGAGCTTGAAGTCACCAACAGTGACAGAGTGTAACCTGAGCCGTTAGCCGGCTAAGCCACCCAGCGCCCTCCACCCCACGGCAACACTGCATTTTAAAAGTAGAAATGTTGTATCATTGTTTGGACCACGTGGAAAATTCAGATGTAACTGCTTTTATGTATTTGACTGTGGATGCTGGCGCACCGGAGAAGCAAGGCAGGGTAGTTGGGTGCTCTTTCTGACTTTAATGACTGTATTTCCTTCTTGGGTTTCCCTACCCTTTCCTTGGCTAATTCAGGTTTTACCTTCTGTTCCTCTGTTTTACTCTGTTGCTGGACAGCTGTTAAACATCTGTTACTCTGCTCTGACAACGTGTGGTCGATATGTGCGTAGACAATGGCCCTCTGTGTCCCGTGTGTGCGCGCTCCCGGAGCCTTCAGAGTGCAGGGGCTCGCTCGGCACCGTTTTCCTGTCACTGTGTCCTCAGGGCCTCACCAGTTACCAGTGAAGATGTCTCACAAAATTAGGTACTTCTCCCATCGAAGGAATAAAGGGCAAGAAGAAGATACGACAGAATGGAAGGAGGAAGTCTCCTGTAAAGGAAAGGGTGCATTTTACATTTTCAAAAATAGAGTGTTCTCGGGGGTGAGGGAATCCTTTTGTGGATCTGGATGGTGGTGGGAGGGCACTTCTCAGAGGGAAACAGCCCGGATTTCCAAAAGCTAAATGTTAAAGTTGAGCATGGTTTGGTTGCAGACAAGAAGTTCTCCCGCCTCCTCCACTTGCTTTTAAAACCGTTCATTTTTGATTTTTAAGGTCATCTGGTGGGGGTGGGGGTGGGGGGACCTCTTTGCTACCAGCCTAGCTCTTTGAGTGTGGCCTGACCCCTGAATCTTACCCTCCCACATGAACTTGAGAACTTGATTCTTTTCTTACAAAGACTTCTTTCCAACCCCTTCCCTCCCTCCAAAATACCCCATATTGGGAGCCAAGTGTTTTGAACAGAGCCTGACTAGAGGGCACGTTGAGTATGTTCTTCTGGCCCATGGATATGGAAAAATAGAAGCTTTAAAGCAAATGTATAATAAAAAGGGAAGCGTCCCCCCAAGCCAGGGACACACTCTTTTCCCTCATGAATGTGCTGTGTGGCCTGCGGTCCCCCACGTGCCTCTTTGCAACTGGAGAGAAGGGGGTCGGCCGTGGTTGAGATCACAGGCAGACGTGGGGGATCCAGAAGACAGTTTCTTGGACCGCGCTTTCGGGGGCCTCGTGTCAGCAGAGTTGAACGTTTGAGGAGGGACCCCATGTGAGGGCAAGCTTCATTATTTCACATTCACATTTTCACATTCATTACTAGCAAAGTTTGTACACAGGAGAACCTCAGTCAGGATGGACCCGAGCAGGTATCTGTTGGTTGCAGGAATCTCCCCCGCCTTCCGCATGTTCGTGATTAGAGAAACGTGCCCAGAGCACAGAGCGGTGCTCTTGAAGCATTCTCTAGAAAGTTAGGTAGAACTTGTGTGCTTGGTGTCACCTGAGGTCCGGTAAGGTTACTAGTTTGCATTCACTCTGGGATTTTCTGCTTGAGAAATTGTATTGAAATTCCGCGGGATATTTTCAGCGAAGTTCACAGGCTCTTGTTGACTTAGAAGATCTGCGAAGAATTTGACGGCCTATTTGGGTGGAGGAATACAGATCCGCTAATTATTACAAGCCTGGCTGATGTAAATGCTTCCCTTCGGTTTCCTAAACCAGAGCCCCAACCCAGATTCTCCCCGGGCTTGGAAAACGTGCCAAGCTTCTTGCATCGAACGGGACCCGTGATGGGGGGCATCCTCACTGGTCCCGTCTTGAGTGGGAGTGCTTCCAGGTCTGATGGTTGTCGGCCCTTTCTGCCAGAGATCCTTCAGTGAGGTTCAGAAAGCTTCTTTGCTTAGTTTACTGGATTTTTTTTTTTTTTTTTTTTTTTTTTTTTTAAGAAGAAGAGGCTGCTGAATTTTATCAAATGCTATTTTCCCATCTACTCAGATGGTCATCTGTTTTTCATTAGGAGCCTTTCTGTCCTGTTTGACTTTTTATTTTTAAACCATTTGCACATAGTATATCCACTGACTCCAGGTTTAGGACTCCTTTAAGTTGCTAACTTTACAGCATTGTTTCCGCACGTGTTTCTCCTTTGCTCTGTTCCTATCTGCTTTGTGTTTGTAACAATTTCTACTTTTCCAGGCAGTTAGTGATTGGTTTGTTTGTTTTAAAGCCTGTCCTGTCATTCCCTGGGTTTAGGGGAGAGTGAGGGCACACCCATGTGCTAACCAGGCTCGGGGACCCTCCAATGTCCGCCTGCCGTGCGTGGGCAGCTCGTGCTGCGCGGGAACTGACATGTTCTCGTAACCTTCGAGACGACCCATTGCCCTTACTTGGAGATCCCGACTGCGAATCAGAGTTTGGAATTGCGTTACAAAGCCTGACAACTCAGCTTGAAATGTCAAGAGAAGACTAGAAGGTTCCTAGAGCCTCAGCCATGGAGGAGCTGAAGGAATCTCCGGTGGGCTTTCCAGGCCAGACTGCTGACCCCACCGTCCTTCCTGGACTGCGAGATAAAAACCACATGGATTCCACCCTGCTTTGCCCCAAAATAGCGCTCCCCTGCTTCCCCACCCCCAGTGAACGTACATTCCTCGAGCATCCACCTCTCAGATGTTTGTGAAGGGGAAGGAGAATGCCAGATGTTGTACAGCTGTATCCAGTCTGCTTCGGACGGAGCCTGGTTCACACTTGGAGGCAGGAATGAGGACAGGCCCACGGCGCCCTCTAGGCGAGGTTCTTGGGGAGTGTTGCTTGCGGGTGTGGGCGGAAGGCAGGTGCGGGAGGAGCTCTGGGTCTTGAGCGGGAGACCTGTCCCATTCTTCCAGCTTAAGCAGAAGCCAGGCACAGGTACATCGCCTTTTTTAGATGTAGCCTCTTTGCCTGAGGTTTTCCAGGCTAGTGACACAGCTTGATGTTCTGGGCCACCAGGGATGAACATTTCAAATCCGGTTTTCTTGGTTTAGAGACAAAATTACCGTTTCCTCCCTTTTTTCAAAAAATGCTTATTTATTTTGAGAGGACATGTGTGAGCTGAGGAGGGGCAGACAGAGCCCCACTCAGCTGGAGTCAAGATCAAGAG
Source organism: Panthera leo (assembly GCF_018350215.1). NCBI lineage: Eukaryota > Metazoa > Chordata > Mammalia > Carnivora > Felidae > Panthera > Panthera leo. The sequence continues at coordinate 4,918,308 of NC_056694.1, forward strand.
TCTGACGCTTAACCGATTGAGCCCCCGAGGTGCCCCTCCTCCCTTTTTGAAGAATTAATAATTTCAGCATAAACTGTCTCCACCTTTAATTTTTTGGCAAGCTTCAGGGTAGCCTTATATGGACAATAGTTATCCCATAGCTTGAACTTTGTACCCAGAGCAATTCCTGTGAACGCTTCGTTGGGTATGTGATAGTACATTATGTACACATCTCATTGGACAATATCACATAAATAATCTTGTAATTGAGACTTTATTAACATTAGACCTTTAATTCAATATACGATAGGCTGACCATTGGTTTAGAATTTGGTTTGGGGCCCTCATTGTGTGCTGCATGTGCTAGGTTTTCTACTTCTGTTGGACTGCACAGTAAGTGCCAATGAAAAACAGGCATCTGATGGCAGAGTGGGGAAGCAAGGATCCCAGATGCTAGGGTTCCAAAACAGAAAGACTAACTGAAAACCTTATTTTTCTCTAACAGCTCTATCGAGACACAATTTATATCCCATTAGATTTACCCACTTTTTATTTCTATTAAAAAAAATTTTTTTAACGTTTATTTATTTTTGAGACAGATGGAGACAGAGCATGAACGGGGGAGGGTCAGGGAGAGAGGAAGACACAGAATCTGAAACAGGCTCCAGGCTCTGAGCCATCAGCACAGAGCCTGATGCGGGGCTTGAACTCACAAACCGCGAGATCATGACCTGAGCCGAAGTCGGATAAGCGCTTAACCGACTGAGCCACACAGGCTCCCCACTTTTTATTTCTATTTTAAAAAATTTTTAATGTTTATTTTTGAGAAAGAGAGAGAACGCGAGTCAGGGAGAGGGGCAGAGAGAGGGGGAGACACAGAATCCAAACTAGGCTCCAGGCTCTGAGCTGTCAGCACAGAGCCTGACATGGGACTCAAACCCATAAACTGTGAGATTATGACCTGAGCTGAAGTCGGTCACTTAACCGACTGAGCCACCCACGCGTCCCTAAAATTCACCCATTTAAGGTGTACAGTTCAGTGACTTCTAATAAATTTACCAAGTTGTATAGTCCTCACCTAGTCAATTTTGGGACCTTTCCATCACCCTGAGAAGATCCCTTATAACTGCTGGCAGTCAGTCTTTGCACTGAGCCCCAACCAACACTACTCTGCTTTCTGCCCCTAGAGATTTGCCTTTTCTGGACATTTAGCTTGGGTGGAATCCTACAGTATGTGGTCTTTTGCATCTGACTTCTTTTACTTATCATCATGTTTTCAAGGTTCGTATATGTGGTAGTAGGTATTAGTAGTCCTTTCCCCCCCCCCTCCCCCCCCCCCCCCCAATAATTTCCACTGCGTGTGTATACCACAACCTGCAAATCCATTCATCCATTGACGGGTATTTGGGTTGTCTCCACCTTTTGTCTATTGCAAATAGTGCTCCTGTGAATGTATTGAATTCCTGTTTTCAGCTCTTTTGGGTATATACCTAGTAGAACTCCTGGGTCCTTTGGTAATTTTTTGTTTCACTTTTTGAGAAATTGGTAAACCATTTTCCAGGGTAGCTGAACCATTTTATGTTCCTCCTGGCAGTGTATGAAGGAAGGTTCCAGTTTCTCCACATCTTTGCCAACACTTATTAGTATCTTTAATTATGGGGCGCCTGGGTGGCGCAGTCGGTTAAGCGTCCGACTTCAGCCAGGTCACGATCTCGCGGTCCGTGAGTTCGAGCCCCGCGTCAGGCTCTGGGCTGATGGCTCGGAGCCTGGAGCCTGTTTCCGATTCTGTGTCTCCCTCTCTCTCTGCCCCTCCCCTGTTCATGCTCTGTCTCTCTCTGTCCCAAAAATAAATAAAAAAAAAAAAAAAAAAAAAAAAAAAATATTATAGCCCCCCACCCCACCCCCAATTATTACAGCCAAATCCTGGTTGGTATGAAGCATGGTCTCATTGTGGTTTTGATTTACATTTCCTAATGACTAATGATGCTGAGCATCTTTTCATGTGCTTATTGGGTATTTGCGTATCTTCTTTGGAAAAATGTTTAGGTGCTTTCAATTTTTAAATTGGGTTGTTGGCTGTTGAGTTGTAAGAGTTCTTTATGTGTTTCGGATACTAGACCCTTATCAGATACATGATTTGCATTTTCTCTCCTTCTGTAGATTGTCTTTTCACTTTCTTGGTAATGTTAATTGCACAAGTTTTTAATTCTGGGGACACCTGGGTGGCTCAGTCAGTTAAGCGTCTGACTCTTGATTTCTGTTCAGCTCATGATTACATGGTGCGTGAGTTTGAGCCCCACGTTGGACTCCATGCTGACAGCACAGAGCCTGCTTGGGATTCTCTCCTTTCTCTGCCTCTCCCTCGCTCACTCTCAAAAAGATAAGAAATAAACTTAAAAAAAAGCTTTTAATTTTGATGAAGTCCAATTTACGTATTTATTTCTTTTGTTGCTTGTGCTTTGGGCATGGTATCTAGGAGTGCATTGCCAAATTCAGGGTCATGGAGATGTACCCCTATGTTTTTTTCTAAGAGTTTTATGGTTTTAGCACTTACATTTAGCTCATTAATCCACTTGGAGTTAATTTTTATGGTAGAGGTAGGGGTTCAACTTCATTCTCTTGTATGTAGATGCCCAATTGTCCCAGCACCCTTGGTTGAAGAGGCTATTCTTTTAAATATTTTTTATACATGGTTCTGTTTTTAGGCTCTGTCTTCTGTTCCCCTGACCTTTTAATCTATTTTTGTACCAGTACCACACTCTTGTTGTTATCACTGCTTCAATACGTTTTAGTCTGTGCCTCCTGACTCGCCTGTTCTTGTATTCACATCGTCTCTATATTTAAGAAGCAGAGTGCAAGTGCAGACTACTCTCTTTGTTTCAAGTTTCAAAGAAATTTTATTTTTATGTAATTAATGTTTTATTTTATTTTTAAAATTTACATCCCAATTAGTTAGCATATGGTGCAACAATGATTTCAGGAGTAGATTCCTTAGCGCCCCTTTCCCATTTAGCCCACACCCCCTCCAGCAACCCTCTGTTTGTTCTCCATATTTAAGAGTCTCTTCTCTTTTTGTCTCCCTCACTGTTTTTATATTATTTTTGCTTCCCTTCCCTTATGTTCATCTGTTTTGTATCTTAAAGTCCTCATATGAGTGAAGTCATAGGATATTTTCTTTCTCTGATTTCACTTAACATAATACCCTCCAGTTCCATCCACGTAGTTGCATATGGCAGGATTTCATTCTTTTTGATTGCCGAGTAATACTCCATTGTGTGTGTGTGTGTGTGTGTGTGTGTGTGTGTGTGTGTGTGTATGTGTGTATGTGCCACATCTTCTTTATCCATTCATCCATCGATGGACATTGGGACTCTTTCCATACTTTGGCTGTTGTTGATAGTGCTGCTATAACCATTGGGGTGCATGTGTCTCTTCGAAACAGCATATATGTGTCCCTTGAATAAATACCTAGTAGTGCAATTGCTAAATAGTAGGTAGTTCTATTTTTAATTTTTTGAGGAACCTCCATACTGTTCTCCAGACTGGCTGCACCAGTTTGCATTCCCACCAGCAATGCAAAAGAGATCCTCTCTCTCCGCATCCTCGCCAACGTCTGTTGTTGCCTGAGTTGTTCATGTGAGCCATTCTGACAGATGTGAGGTGGTATCTCATTGTGGTTTTGATTTGTATTTCCCTGATCATGAGTGATGATGAGCATTTTTTCGTGTGTCAGTTGGCCATCTGGATGTCTTCTCTGGAGAAGTGTTCTATTCATGTCTTTTGCCCATTTCTTCACTGGATTATTTGTTTTTTGGGTGTTGAGTTTGATAAGTTCTTTATAGATTTTGGATACTAACCCTTTATTGGTTATGTTGTTTGCCAATATCTTCTCCCATTTCGTCGGTTGCCTTTTAATTTTGCTGATTAGACTACTCTTTCTAATAGTTTATATGAAGAAAAAAGAGATTGAATGGGTTCCTTCAGAGCTGTCACACAGTGCGGATGGGATGGGAGAGATTTGAATGTGTTTATAGATTGATGGAATAGGAAAAGTTGAAGATCAAAGAGAGAAGGGGGTGTGGCTTGGGGTCAGGGATTTGGAGGAGGAAAGGAATGAAAGGCAAGAGCATAGGCTTGTAAGTGGTGAAAGTTGCCCACCTTTACCTGACTCCCTGGGAACTAGGGCTGCAGTGACGTTAAAACGCTTTGGTTTTTGTAAACTAAGTATGGAGGGCTTGGAAATCAGGTTAAAAATGTAGGCATTTGAAATTAAGTGAATGTGTGAAAACTAGTCATTGTTTGATCTTGCTAAATAGATTAATGTTTGCATTAATTAGCACTGTCTTTTCCCTTTGGGAGTGTGAGTTTTGATTTAAAGTAAATTAAGAAGGATTGAGATTAAATTTTGACCTACTAAACTTAGTTTTGAAATAAAAGCCATGTCTTGGTTCTGTGATAGTTGAGCGTTTTACTGATGACCTTATCTCTACAGAGTTTTTTCTTTGTTTTTTGGTGAGGGGTAGAATGGTGTTTTATAAAGTGCTGGTTTGTGTGGTCAAGAGGAGAAGTGATAGAGTGAGCTGCTAATTATACGAAAAGAAGTGGCACTGAACTAGACCCCCCTCCCTCCAACCATTTGAGGTCCCCCCTCTCCCCAACCGCCTGGGTCCCCCCCTCCCTCCAACCACCTGGGTCCCCCACTTCCCCTCCAACCACCTGGGTCCCCCTCTCCCCCCAACCACCTGGGTCCCCCCCCAACCACCTGAGTCCTCCTCCCCTCCCAACCACCTGGGTCCCCCTCTCCCCCCAACCACCTGGGTCCCTCTCTCCCCCCAACCACCTGGGTCCCCCTCCCCCCAACCACCTGAGTCCCCCTCCCAGCCACCTGGGTTCCCCCCTCCCCCCCAATCATTGAAGACTATCACTAGGCTCATCCCACTCACCAAGTGTTTTTGTTCACCTTCTTTGCTTGTCTGAGTTTGCACGTGTCTGGACTGCAGAAGGATGAGTCTGAAGTGTTAACTGTGGTCATCTCCATGTGCTGGGTTGTAGCTGCTTTTTCTTTTGCTGCTTCTGGAGGGGCATGTATTTTTGCTTTTTGTGTGATAGAAAAATTCTTTTTTTTTTATTTTATTTTTTTAATTTATTTTTGAGACAGAGACAGAGCATGAGCAGGGAAGGGGCAGAGAGAGAGGGAGACACAGAATCGGAAGCAGGCTCCAGGCTCTGAGCCATCAGCACAGAGCCCGATGCGGGGCTTGAACTCGTAGACTGTGAGATCATGACCTGAGCCGAAGTCGGACGCTCAACAGACTGAGCCACCCAGGCGCCCCTAGAAAAATTCTTTAAAAAATAAACAGGGTAGAGTTGTGAATCAGTGAGAAACGTGTGTGGAAACTGAAAAGACTATATTTGCATCAAAACTCACAGGTTTTGATGATGTGACTGCTGTGATCACACACATTAGCTGCTGTTGCAGTTTTGGAGAATAACTTGTGTCTAAGTGTCTATAGCTAACCTCCATACCAGCGAGGAAGTGGAATATCCTTACTTTGGCTTACTTCCAATAGTGAAGGAGAAAATGACTTGCCTATCAGTAAAGGCTGCCAGCAGGTGTTTAGTTTGTGTTAAATTTATTATTTACTGATTCATTGACTGCTAAGAGCAAGCCAGCCAGACTGTTGTGTGGAACTACTTTTTAAAATGTTCTTTTGTCATATCCGTTGTGTTGTCAAATAAAAACCGTTACTGGAGGGGCGCCTGGGTGGCTCAGTCAGTTATGCGTCTGACTCTTGGTTTCTGCTCAGGTCGTGATCTCACGGTTCTTGAGTTCGAGCCCTACATCGGGCTCTGTGCCCGATGGTTAAAAAAATTAACCATTACTGGACATGTGGAACCTTTCTTTATCATGGTAAAATATATCTGATGAACTGGTTGAGGTTAAGAGTCAGCAGCACGTCATAGAACTACTTGCCTGGGCTGCTGCTCATCGACAGGCTGAAATGAAATGGTCAGTGAATCCTCTGGGTCAGTGGATGTCATCGTGACAGGGGTGTAGCTGAAGAAAGCAGGGCGCTTGCCGGGTGCAGCACGGAGACCGTGGTTGGGCGCTCTCGCCTTGTTCCCATCTGATGTTCCGTTTTTAGAATGAGGAAGTCCTGATACTCAGTGTAGATGGACCTTGATATTTCTGTCTTCGAAAGTCTGGCTGGTGTTTCATTAGCACCCTGACCGATCCCATCAGAGGCTCTGATGAGCCCCCTGGCAGAAAGGACCACGTTCTCTGTTCTTGAGCCAGCGGCTCTTCTCCCTCTGCTTGTCGCTTTACTCTGGATGGCTCACAGGGCCTGTGTGACTGGAGACAGAGTGTACCAGCTCTTTCTGGTCATCAAGGTGGAGAGGACACCTAGTATTTTTCCTTAGGTGGTATAAATGCTTTTGGAAAACTTTAAATTTGAATTACAGATTCACTGAAGTTTGCAGAGATAGTACAGAAAGGTCTCACTTGCTCTCACCCACTTCTTTTCGTTGGTTATGTCTCATGTAACTGTAATCTGGTATCGAAATCAGGACATTGACATTGGGGCAACGTGGGTGTATAGTTGTGTATCAGCTTATCACTCCTGTAGATTCACGTGACCAGTACTGCAATCAAGATACAAAACTACTCTGTCACCACAAAGATCTCCATCTGTCTCCTGCCACCCCATTTACAGTCACACCTGCTGTCCCTGCTCCCAAACCATCCTTAAGGCGGGGCAATGACTAATCTGTGTCCCATCTCCATAATTTTGTCATTTCGAGAGTCTTACGTAAGTGGAATCATACAGTTCCCCGCCCCCGCCCCCCCACCTCAATAGAATGCCCTTAAGACCCATCCAGTTGTTGCATGTATCAGTAGTTCATTCATTTTTATTGCAAAGTAATATTTCAAGGTCTGGATGTGCGACAGTTGATTCACTTACCTGTCTGATGCTTGGGTTGTTTCTGGTTTGGGGATAGAAGTAAAACTGTTGCGAACATTTGCGTTCGCAATGTTTTTCGCAAGGTTTTTGCATGGACATAATTTTTAAACTTCTCTGGGATAAATGTCCAGGAGTGATATTCCTGGGTCCTTTAGTAAGTGTATGTTTAATTTTGTAAGAAACCACCAAACTGTCTCCCGCAGAGCTTTACCATTTTACATCGCCTTTAACAATGTTTGAGAGATCCAGGTTCCCCTCAGATTCTCTGTTGCCCTTTTTTTTTTTTTTTTTTAATATTTGTTTATTTAAGAGGGGCAGGGATCCGAAGCAGTCTCCACGCTGACATCATGAGAGCCCGATGTGGGAGCCTGAACTCAAGAACCGCAAGATCATGACCTGAGCCGAAACCAAGAGCCGGATGCTTAACTGAGCCACCCATCCGCCCCTGTGTTGCTCTTTTTTATGTTGGCTGTGGTCTTCACCTGCATTTTCGAATGACTCGTGCTGTGGAACGTCTTGTCCTGTACTCATTTGCCATCTGTAGACCCTCTTCGACGAGCTGTTTCTTCATAGGCGCTGTCTGTTTTCTAATTGGCTTGTTTGCTCTTTACCGTTGAATTTTCAGAGTCCTTAATACATTCTAGATGTGAGCCCTTTATCAGATGTGTGGCTTATAAATATTTCTCCCAGTTGGTAGCCTGCTTTGTCATTCTCTTAGCAGGGTCTTCTGCAAAGCAAAGGTTTTTTAGTTTCAGTGAGATTTAGTTTCAGTGAGGATTTTTAGTTTCATTCTTCTATGGTTAATGCTTCTGGTGTCATGTTTAAGAACTCTTTACTAAGATCTAGCTCCTCAAAGGTTTTCTCTTACTTTGTCTTTGAAAAGTAGTATAGTTTTACATTTGACATTTAAATCTGTGATCCATTTTGAGTTAATTTATTTTTGTTTATTTATTTTGAGAGCGAGAGAATGAATGAATGAATGAATGAATGTGATCAGGAGAAGGGGGAGAGAAAATCCCAGGCAGGCTCTGCTCTGTGAGTGTGGAGCCTGACTCGGGGCTTGATCCCGTGAACCTGTGAGATCATGACCTGAGCTGAAATCAAGAGTCAGACAGTTAACTGGTTGAGCCACCTAGGTGCCCCTATGTTAATTAAAAAAAATTTTTTTTTAAATTGTGTATTCCTTTTATGAGAGAGAGAGAGAGAGGGAGGAAGGGAAGGAGGGAGAGAGAGCATGAACAGGGGAGGGGCAGAGAGAGAGAAGAAGACACAGAATCTGAAACAGGCTCCAGGCTCTGAACTGTCAGTATAGACCCTGACGTGAGGCTCAAACCCATGAACCGTGAGATCATGACCTGAGCCGAAGTCAGATGCTTGACAGACCGAGGCACCCAGGTGCCCCTAAGTTAATTTTTATATAAAGTGTGAAGGTTAGGTCAAGGTTCATTATTTTGCCCATGAATATCCATATGTAGTTATTGGAGACTCATTTGTTGCAAAGCCTGTCATCCTCTGCAGAACTGCTCTTGTACCTTTGTCAAAAAGGAGAGGGCTGTGTGAGAGGCTCTTTGGAGGTCTGAGTGTTTGTCCCATTTAGTCTTTTCCAAAATTGTTCTTAGCTATTCTGATTTGACTTGTCATATAAGTTGTAGAATAGCCTTCACTATATACATATATATTCACTAATATATATATATATATATATATACACACACACACACACACACACACGTGTGTGTGTATATATATATATCTCAATAAAAAAATCTTGCTAGGATTGTGATAGGAATTACACTAAACATATGTGTCAATTGGGGAGAAATTGACATCTTTACTGTGGTGAATCTTCCATTACCTGGACACAGTATGTCTCTCCATTTACTTAGATTTTTAATTTCATTCATCAGTGTTTTGTGGCTTTCAGCATACGAGTCCTGTACACGTTTTATTAGATTTACACCCAACTTTGGTTTTTGAGTGATGGGGTAACAGTAAAATTTTGTTTATCACATGTTCATTGCTAGTACAGAGAAGCACAGTGTTGATCTTGTATCTTGCATTTCTGTTGAACTTTCAAGTTTTAGAAGATTTTTTAAAATTTATTTTGAGAGAGAGAGAGAGAGCAAAAGCACAAGTTGAAGAGGAGCAGAGAGAGAGCGGGGGAGAGAGAGGATCCCAAGCAGCCTCAGCACTGTCAGGGCAGAGCCGGATGTAGGACTCGAACCCATGGATCTGTGAGATCACGATCTGAGCTTAAGTCAGATGTGTAACTGACTTAGCCGCCCAAGCACCCCAAGTTTTAGAAGATTTTTTGTTAGGTTCCTTGGACTATTATATAACCTGCAAATAGGGATACTTTTATTTCTTCCTTGAGATCTCTGTATAGTGATTTTTACAACCATATTCATGAGAAACAGTTTGCTGGTAATTTACTTTTTTTTGTATTATCTTAGTTTCGTTTTGGTATTAGGGTTAATACTAGCTTCATAAAATGAACTGGGAAGTAAGTGTTCCTTCCTGTTCTCTTTTTTTTGAAGAGATTATATAGAATTGGTGTTAATTCTTTAAACCTTTGGAAGAACTCTCCAGTGAAACCACGTGAACTTAGAGATCTGTTTTTTTGTTTTGTTTTGTTTTGTTTTAAATTAACAGATTGAATTTCCTTGATTGTTATTGGTGCTTCAAATTATCTACTTAATTTGCGATGAGTGGTAATAGTTTCTGGTCTTTGAGAAATTGATGCATTTCATCTTTGTGTAGTTTATAGCGTTTCTTTATCCTGTTGATGTCTGGAGGCACAGTCGTGATGGCCCTGTCTCACTCCTCACGGTGTTAGTTTATGTCTTTTCTTTAGGGTTGTCAGTTTTATGTATTTACTCATGGAACCAATTTTGTGTTTCCTTGATATTTCTCCATTGTTTTCTCATTTCAATTTCATTGACTCCTGTTCCTTATTACCTTCTTCCTTCTGCTTGCCTTCAGTTTATTTTGTTCTCTTTTAGTTTTTGAGATGGGAACTTATTCATTTGGTACTTTTCCTCTTTCCTAATGTCAGTATTTTAGTGCTATACATTTTCCTCTCGGCACTCTTCATTGATGCCCCACAAATGTTCATGTGTTGTATTTTCATTTTCACTCAGTTCAGTGTATTTTTTTTTAAATATCTATTTTGGGGGGGAGCGCAAGCAGGGAAGGGGCAGAAAGATGGGGACAGAGGATCCGAAGCGGGCTCTGGATTGACAGGCTGACAGCAGTGAACCCGACGTGGGGCTCGAACTCACAGACCGGGAGATCATGACCTGAGCCGAAGTTGGACACTCAACCAACTGAGCCACCCAGGTGCCGCATTCAGTGTATTTATTTTTTAATTTCCCTTGGGATTTCCCATTTATTCCATGGATTAACTAAAAGTGTGTTTAGCTTCCTGGGATTGGGAGACTTTCCCGTTATCTGTTACTGATTTCTGATTTGATTCCATTGTCATTAGAGAACCCGCTCTGATTTCCATTCTTTTAAATTTATTGAGGTTTGTTTTGTCCACCAGCATATGATCTGTCTTAGCCCTTGTGTTTAATTTATATTGGATTAGGTCCTGGAGATGGAGGAGGGGATGGTATACATCCTACCAAAGATTCGCATCTATCCCACATGCAAAATACATTTGTCCTACGCTGACATGCCCCAAAGTCTCCACCCATCACAGCATCAAGTCAGAGTCGAAAATCTCACCTAAATGTCATCAGTCAACCAGACATGGGTAAGAGTCTGGGTGTGATCCATTTTGAGGCAAAATTCCTCTCCATCTGTGGATCTGTAAAGTTAAAACCAGATTATCTGTTCCCCAAACACAATGGTGGGCAGGCACAGGATCGCAGGTACAGATATTCCCATTCCAAAAAGGAGAAAGATGAGAGAAAGAGGGAGCAAAGAACAGAAGGAGAGGAGAAAGAGATAAGAGAGAGAAGAAAGGAAGAAGGAAAGTCACTGGTTCCAAGCGATTTCAAGATTCACCTCGGCAAACTCACTAGATCTCAAGGCCCAGAAGTAACCTGTGGGCCCGCGGCTTCCCTCCGTGTCGTGTTCTTTCTCTCGAGGGTAGTGCACGTGAGCACCGAGTAGTTGAATCAGCCTGTTTTCCGTCTGTAGAACTCGGCAAATCTGACTTTCTCTCATTCTCTCTCTTTTTCGTTCCAAGCTGGCAGTTTTTCTGGGGGTGTTAACTTTCTCGAAGACCTGTGGGTCTCCTGGGTATTTCACGCGGCTTTACTCCAGCAGACACAAGGGTCCTCGGTGGGTCTTTCCTGTGTCATCTCGTCTGTGTTCCCGGCTTCTGCCGAGGTAGTTGAAAGGATCTACGAGTGACAGGCTCACTCTCGCCACAGAGCCTTCTGTGTGAACGAGTAGAGTATTCCGTCCTTTGAGAGCCCCTGAGAGATGTTAGCTGGCCACACCCTTGGCTTTGTCTTCAGAGCACGTTCCCCACATCACCAGGCCCTGGTTCCTTTTTGCCTCACAGTGTTGTCCTCAACGTGTCTCTTCCCCCTTGCGTTTCTCCACAAGCAGCAGGAAGAACCAGGCTGCACCTTCAGCCATTTGCTGGGAAATCACCTCAGTTAAATATCCAAGTTCATTGTGACGAGTTCTGCTTTCCACCGACTCACAGGGTGTCGTTCAGCTTGGTGCCTGCTTTGTCCCTGAGCCCTCGCTGCCGGTGCGGTCACGCCCTCTCTCTACCAGTGGCCTTTGATGGTTGAGGTGCTCCCTGACCACACAGCCCTTGTCTGCTGTGCTCCTCGCTTCCTGAGCCCTCAGTGGCGAGGTCTGCAGCACCCACATTTCTACTCGCCCTTGTTTAAGGCAGTCCAGGCCTTTGCTGTCCTTCAGCTCGAGCGTCCCTTCCACATTTTGGGGTATTTGTCACAGCACTGCCCAACTTCCAGGTACCGGAATCTGCACTTATAACGGACTTGCTGGCTGAACACAACAAATCTCCGCCGTGGTGCACTCCTGGAGGTCAGAAGTCTATAGTCAGGGGCGCCTGGGTGGCTCAGTCGGTTGAGCGTCCGACTGCGGCTCAGGTCATGATCTTGCGGTTCATGGGTTCGAGCCCCGCAACGGGCTCTGTGCTGGCAGCTCGGAGCCTGGAGCCTGCTTAGGATTCTGTGTCTCCCTCTCTCTCTGCCCCTCCCCTGCTCATGCTCTGTCTCTCTTTCTCTCTCTCAAAAATGAATAAACGTTAAAAAAAAAAAAAAAAAGTCTGCAGTCAGTTTACCGGGGCAGATAAAGGCGGCAGCTGGGCTGGGCCCCCTTTGGAAGCTCTAAGGGAGACTCAGTTTTCTTTTCTTTTCTTTCTTTCTTTTTCCCAACGCGGCTCATGCTCTTTTCCTATCTTCCAAGTCAACGTCCTTGAATCTTGCTTCCATGATCCCAATGTCTTCCCTGCATCAAATGTCCCCTGCCTGCCTTAGGGAAGAGCACTTGTGATGGCAGTTGAGGGCCCCTTCTGCACCGATCCAAGCCAGCCTTCTACCTCAGGATCTTAAATTGTATACACAAAGTCCCTTGTGTCATATGAGGTAATATCCACAAGGTTTAGGGATTAGGACCTGGATTTGGGGAGTGGAGGGCATTAATCAGCCAACTAGAATGTTCTGTGGGTTCTCGAAAGAATGAGTTTTGTACTGTCGCCTGGTAGAGCGTCGTGCAGAGTCAGGCCTTGTTGGTTGATGATGTTGAATGTTTCTGTATCCTTGCCCATTTTCTGTCTGGTTGTTGAGGGAAGGGGATTGACATCTGCCACTAAAATCGTTGATTGGTCTATGTCTCCTGTTGTTTAGTTTTGAGAGAGAGGGAGTGGGGCACGGGTAGAGGGAGAGAGAGAATCCCAAGCAGGCTCCGCACTGCCAGCACAGAGCCTGATGCAGGGCTTGAACTCAAGAACTCTGAGATGATGATCTGAGCCGAAATCAAGCGTCAGTCGCTTAACCGACTGAGCCACCCAGGTGCCCCTCTCTAGTTCTGATGTTGTTGGAGCCACACATTGTGCAACTGTGCTGTTTGTTGCCTACACATTTAGGATGGCTTTGTCCTGATGGATTGACCCTTCCATCATGATAGGATGTCCCTGTCTCTGGTGATCTTCTTCGCTGTGAAGTCTACGGTGTCTGAGAGCGATACAGACAATCCCTAACTTTCTACGGTTGGACGTGCTTGTTTGTTACCTTGCCATGGTGTGAAAGTGATATGCATTCAGGAGAAAGCATACTTCAGAATTTTGAATTTTGATCTTTCCCACGCTAGTGCTTTATAGCATGACGTTCTTTCGTGGTGCTGGACAGTGGCAGCCATGCGATACCATAGGTAGAGGACCGAAACACTGGCAGCCATTCTGTAGCCATATAACCATCCTGTTTTCCTCTCTCGGTACAGTGTTCAATTATGTTAACGTGAGATATTCAGCACTTTGTTAGAAAACAGGCTTGGTATTAGATGACTTGACCCATCTGCGGGCCGATGTAAGTGTTCTGGGCACAGGTAAGGTGGGCTGGGCTCAGTGATGATCAGAAGGTGTGGTAGGTTGGGTGTATTATATGTATTTTCGACATACGATTTTTTCAACTTACCATGGGTTTATTGGGACCGAAAATCATCCCAAGTCAAGGGAGATCTGTATAGCCACTCCTGTTTTCTTTTGCTTAATAAGCATGATTTGTCTTTTTCCATTCTTTTATTTATTTATTTATTTTTTTATGTTTTACTTTATATTTGAGAGAGAGAGCGTGCATGAACATGAGCAGGGGAAGGGCAGAGAGACGGAGGCAAAATTTGAAGCAGGCTCCAGGCTCCGAGGTGTCGGTACAGAGCTCGACCTGGGATTTGCACTCCCAGTGAGATCATGACCTGAGCTGAATTCAGACGTTAAACCGACTGAGCCACCCAGGCGCCCCCCCGCCCCCCCCCCACCAATTCTTTGACTTTTCACCTACATTTATCATCGTGTTTGAAATGTCTTGTAGCCCCCATGTAGTTTGGTCATTAAAAAAAAAAAGCTGCCAATCTGTGTCTTTTAATTGGTCTTTTATATTGAAGGTGATTGTTAATGTACCAGGACATAAGTTGTCATTTCACTTTTTTTTTTCCTGGTCCTCTCTTTCTTACTTCTCTGAATTTCTTCCTGTTAGTTACTTGAACATTTTTTTAAGAATTCCAGTTTGACATAGGCATATTGTCTTTGAGTGTATCTGTTTGTGTAGTCTTTGTGTGTGTGGTTGCTCAAGGGTGTTTGCATGTATATATGTTACGTATTTACGTAAATATTTAAGTCTCTTTATATAATTAGAGTTTGCTGGGGTCATCGTTTCATCAGTTCAAATGAAACGGAAACTTTTTTTTTTAAGTTTATTTTCGAGAGAGAGTGGGCACACAAGCAAGGGAGGAACAGAGAGAAGGAGAGATGGAATCCCAAGCAGGCTCTGCACCATCAGCCCAGAGCCCGATGTGGGGCTTGAACTTACAAACCGACATGAAACCAAAAGTGAGAAGCTCAACGGACTGTGCCCCCCGGCTCCCTGAAATAGGGAAACTGGACCTCTCTTTATATCTCTTACCTGTTTCTTGTACGTACTCCATCCATAAGTTTTGTCCCAACCATACTTTAGAGAATTTGAGAAGGAAAGTTTATTGTACTTACCCACGTTTTTACTCTTTCTGTAGTTGTGCCTTCTTCTGCCGTCTCCTTTCTGTCTAGGGACCGGGAGCCATTCTTTGAGGGCAGGACTGCTGGTGACAGATTCTCTCAGTGTTCCTTCACCTTCGATCGTTTTAAGTTCTCCTTCGTTCCCGAAGGAGGCCTTCAGCATGTATGGAATCGAGAGCTGACGGTTCCTTTCTTTCTTTACTTGAAAACCGTTGTGGGACTTCCACCGGCCGTGTGGGCTTTTGATGAGCAATCCGGCCCTTCACCTGCTCCTGTGGGGAGGTGTCCTTGTCTCCGGCCGATTTCAGGCTTCTTTCCTCTTTCAGAAGCATCTGTGTAATGTGACTTGGCGTAGATCTCTGGGCCATGCTATTTGGAGTTTGCTCACCTTCTTGAATTTGTAGGTTTGGGGCTTTTTTTTTGTTTTTGGTGTGTTTCTTGGGGGGCAAATTTGGGAAGTTTTCAGTCATTTTGAGAAAGACTTTTTCAGCCTCTTTGTCCTCCTTTGTTTCGGGGAAGTACTTTGTTCTCTTCTCGACTGTCGGAAGCCCCTTTCAAGTGTGAAGCATCTGGTCTTGGCTCGTAAGAGTTCGCCAAGAACTTTCTGGTCATGCACACCTCTCTGGGATTTTCTTTGTTGACTCAGGTGCCCCATATTGGAAGTGGGGTTCTGAAATCCTGTCATGACTCTTTCAAATCTCGAGAAGTAACAGATGTAATTCTCCTCGGAGGAAGAGAGGGTGTCCTATCCCACTTTCTTCACATGCAAAATGACTCTAGTTCTGTGTGGGGTGGGTTTTTGTTACAAAATTTTTGTCTGTTTTCTGTTTAACTAAAAGAAATTCACTGTTCTGTCCAAAGCTGATCAAAATCGAGATGGGGCGCCCGGATGGCTCAGTTGGTTAAGCGTCCAAGTTCGGCTCAGGTCTCAGGTCATGATCTCACGGTTTGTGAGTTTGAGTCCTGCGTTGGGCTCTGTGCTGACAGCTCGGAGCCTGGAGCCTGCTTCGGATTCTGTGTCTCCCTCTCTCTCTGCCCCTCCCCTACTCACTCTCTCTCTCTCTCAAAAATAAATGAATAAACAGTTAAAAAAAATTTTTTTTAATCAAAATGAAGGGGCACCTGGCTGGCTAACTCGTTAGAGCATGCAACTCTTGATCTCAGGGTTGTGAGTTCGAGCCCCAGGTTGAGAGTAGAGATTACTTAAAAAAAAAAAAAAAAAAAAAAAAATCAAGATAAAATATGGTTTTCTCTATAGTAATTGTATGAGTGGGCAGCTCTTGCCTGTAATGGTGAGGAAGCACAGAGCTTCACAGAGCAAAGGTTAGCAGCAGCCTACAGTTTTTATTGTAAGTGGTAATCTGATACGACTGTGGGAAATTTTGTCAACCTTATGCACTCTTGAGGTTACATAATAAGGAAACAATACATCAGGTGTTGCCAGTTCCCATAAGCTCCCCTCCATATAAGGTTTCCCTATCTTCAACATCTTAGGTCAGTATGATACATTTGTTACAATTGATGGACTAATATTGATACATTGTTATTACCTAAAGGCCATGGTTTACAATAGGGCTCTTTGTGCTGTATGGTTCTATGGGTTTTGCCAAATGCGTAATGTGACCTGTATCCACCAGTACATTATCGTACACAATAGATTCACTGCTCTGAAAATCCCCTGTGCTCACCTATTCAGCCCTCCCCTTGTCTCCCTGGACCCCTAGCAACCACTCACCGATCTTTTTACTGCCTCCATAGTTTTGCCTTTTCCAGAACCTTGTATGGTTGGAATCATACAGCCTGTAGCCATTTCAGACTGGCTTCTTTCACTCAGTAATACGCATCCAGTTTCCTGTATGTCTTTTCATGGCTTGATGGTTCCTGTTAGTGCTGAATAATATTCTGTTGTCTTTTTTATTTACCACAATCGATCTCTTCACCTGCTGAAGGACATCTTGTTTGCTTCTGGGTTTTGGCAATTATGAATAAAGCTGCTGCAAACATTCGTGTGCAGGTTTTCATGTGGGCATAGGTTTTCAACCCATTTGGGTCAGTACCTGGGAGTATGATTGTTGGATTGTATTATAAGCATATGATTATTAGCTCTGTGCAGAACTGCCAAATGTCTGCACGATTTTTATTTATGTGTATTTGGGAAGCTTCTTCCCCCTTCACTGCAACTTTTGGCTGTTAAAAAACATTGATTATACAGGGGTGTGATGCCAGAATGTTTATTTTGCTCTATCATTTAATTATCCAGGATAGAAAATCTCATTGGTCATTATTTTTTCATGATTGAGGTAAAAATGTGTGTTTCTTTAAATTTTTTATTTTATTTTTTTAATTTCTATCCAAGTTAGTTAGCATATAGTGCAACAATGATTTCAAGAGTAGATTCCTAAGTGACCCTTACCCATTTAGCCCATCCCTCCTCCCACAACCCCTCCAGTAACCCTCAGTTTGTCCTCCATATTTATGAGTCTCTTCTGTTTTGTCCCCGTCCCTGTTTTTATATTTTTTTTGTTTCCCTTCCCTTATGTTCTTCTGTTTTGTCTCTTAAAGTCCTCGTATGAGTGAAGTCATATGATTTTTGTCTTTCTCTGACTAATTTCACGTAGCATAATACCCTCTGGTTCCATCCACGTAGTTGCAGATGGCAAGATTTTCATTCTTTTTGATTGCTGAATAATACTCTATTGGGGACATTTGGGCTCTTTGCAGACTTCGGCTATTGTCGATAGTGCTGCTATAACCATTGGGGTGTATGTGCCCTTTTGAAACAGCACACCCGTGTCCTTGGATACATATCTAGTAGTGCAGTTGGTGCATAGTAAGGTAGTTCTATTTTTAATTTTTTGAGGAACCTCCATACTGTTCTCCCGAGTGGCTGCACCAGCGTGCATTCCCACCAACAATGCAAAAGAGATCCTCTTTCTCCGCATCCTCGCCAACGTCTGTTGTTGCCTGAGTTGTTCATGTTAGCCATTCTGACAGGTGTGAGGTGGTATCTTATTGTGGTCTTGATTTGTATTTCCCTGATGATGAGTGATGTGGAGCATGTTTTCACGTGTCGGTTGGCCATCTGGATGTCTTCTTTGGAGAAGTGTCTATTCATGTCTTTTGCCCATTTCTTCACTGGATTATTTGTTTTTTGGGTGTTGAGTTTGATAAGTTCTTTATAGATTTTGGATACTAACCCTTTATCTGATATGTCGTTTGCAACTATCTTCTCTCATTCCATCAGTTGCCTTTTACTTTTGCTGATTGTTTCCTTTGCTGTGCAGAAGCTTTTTATCTTGATGAGGTCCCAATAGTTCATTTTTACTTTTGTTTCCCTTGCCTCTGGACGCGTGTTGAGTGAGAAATTGCTGCAGGCAAGATCAAAGAGGTTTTTGCCTGCTTTCTCCTTGAGGATTCTGATGGCTCCCTGTCTTACATTTAGGTCTTTCATCCATTTTGAGTTTGTTTTTGTGTCTGGTGTAAGAAAGTGGCCCAGGTTCATTCTTCTGCATGTCGCTGTCCAGTTTTCCCAGCACCACTTGCTGAAGAGACTGTCTTTATTCCATTGGATATTCTTTCCTGCTTTGTCAAACATTAGTTGGCCATACATTTGTGGGTCCATTTCTGGGTTCTCTATTCTGAGAGATCAATTCCATTGATCTGAGTGTCTGTTCTTGGGCCAGTACCATACTGTCTTGATGATTACAGCTTTGTAGAATAGCTTGAAGTCTGGGATTGTGATGCCTCCTGCTTTGGTTTTCTTTTTCAAGATTCCTTTGGCTATTCGGGGTCTTTTCTGGTTCCATACAAATTTTGGGATTGTTTGTTCTAGCTCTGTGAGGAATGCTGGTGTTACTTTGATAGGGATTGCATTGAAATGTAGATTGCTTTGGGCAGTATTGACATTTTAACAATATTTGTTCTTCCTGTCCAGGAGCATGGAATAGTTTTCCCTTTTTTTTTTTTTTTTTTTTTTTGTCTTCAGTTTCTTTCATGAGCTTTCTATAATTTTCAGCATATAGATTTTTCACCTCTTTGGTTAGATTTATTCCTAGATATTTTACGGCTTTGGGTGCAATAAATGGGATCAATTCCTTGATTTCTCTTTCTGTTGCTTCATTGTTGATGAGCAGGGATACAACTGATTTCTGTGCATTGATTTTATATCCTGCAACTTTGCTGAATTCATGGATCAGTTCTAGCAGTTTTTTGGTGGAATCTTTTGGGTTTTCCATATAGAGTATCATGTCATCTGCGAAGAGTGAAAGTTTGACCTCCTTCTGGCTGATTTGGATGCCTTTTATTTCTTTGTGTTGTCTGATTGCTGAGGCTAAGTACTAATGTTGGATGGCGGTGGTGAGAGTGGACTTCCCTGTCTTGTTCCTGACCTTAGGGTGAAAGCTCTCAGTATTCCCCCATTGAGGATGATATTAGTGTTGGGTCTTCCATATATGGCTTTTATGATCTCAAGGTATGATCTTCTATCCGTAAAAAAGGTGTATCTTTTAAGATCTTTAAATGCTTGGTGGTTTGATTTAAAGTTCAATATTTATTTAGAAATGTCAAGTAATATTCAGGAAGAGAATTGAATTTTGATTAGCTTTTGGACATAGTAATATATATTACCCTATTCATAGGCAAGGAAACTGAGGCACAGAGAGGTTAGGTAAGTTGCCGATGGTGACACAGCTAGTAAGAGGCAGAGACAAGCTTTGAGACACAGGTTGTCTGGCTGCAAATTCAGGCTCCTAATTTCTCAATCACGTTGCCTCTGTACTTAATGTATTGCATTCGGGATCCGAGTTGAGGACTTAACATGTCTGTAGCCACCTTTTAGCAGTGGTTCTCAAATTCCAGTGTTAAACAGAATCATTTGGGATGCTTGTTAAAATTCAAAGCCCTAGGGGTGCCTGGGTGGCTCAGTCGGTTAAGTGTCTGACTTTGGCTCAGGTCATGATTTCGTAGTTCGGGAGTTTGAGCACCTCATCGGACTCTGTGCTGACAGCACAGGGCCTGCTTCAGATCCTCTCCTCCCCTCCACCTTGCCCCTCCCCAACTTGCGTGCACGTGTGTGCACACACACTCTCTCTCAAAAATAAACGTGAAAAAAAATTCAGAGCCCTAGGCTTCATACCCAGAGGTTCTGATTTGATAGGCATGTGATAGGAACCCTGTTTCAGACAAGTACCTCCAAGTGATGTTGATGGAGAGGGTGGCAGACCACGTGTGTAAGACATTGCTCTAGGAAATGAGCTGGAGTCCATGACTCAACCACAACCCCTCAGATAAGGATTCCAGAGAGCTGGCCGAGTGGCTCTTCTGTGTAGTTTTGCTGGATGGAGTCAGGGAATAGTCCTTTACCACTGTCTGTAAGCTGCATGCTGCTGCAGAAGCTCTCCCGTGGTTCCTTGGTGGTCACCAAACAGTGACAATCGTGGGTTGACACGTTGGTCATCAGAGAGGGTTTATATATGAAGGCAGAGGCGGATCTGGGGAGGAGGACGGTACCATGCGAGTGTAAAAACAAAACAGTTAGCTTAAAAACTTCCCATGACTGCTCTAATGCTGACTCTGTTGCTGATTTTATCTGTTATCTTTGTATTTTGCAAAAATTCTTCCCTTTCTCATCGGGTGAAAGATGTGTGTGCCTAAGGTGGGAGGGGATTTGGGGGCAGAGTAACAGCCACAGCACGTAAGGAGGAAGGGGCAGTGTGTGTACCTCAGGCCAGATTGTCCTCAGGTCGCCCTGGGTGGACCAGCATTGGCTCTGTGAGGGTGTGGCAGGTTCTTAGAAGGCCATTTTAGTGCCTTTTGCAGGACATTCTTCCTTCTCTTTATTGAGGATGACAGGAGATCACTTATCCGTAAGTAGACTTTCAGGGCAGGTAAATACAGCGCTCACATGTTAGATGTGCATAGAAGTCAAGCTGTTGCGCGTATCTGTGCGTGCACACACTTGTGTAACTACCACCCCGATCAAAATCCGCACGAGGCACCCTTCTCCTTCGGCTCCCTCCCCTGCTTCCCAGATGAACCGCTCTTCTGATTTCCGTCCCACAGGCTCGTGCCCGTTCTTGGCCTGTTCCGGCCATACCTGCTAAGTGCAGTCCTACCCTCCGCAGCCTTTTGTGCCCGGTGTCTTTCACTCAAGCTTGCGTCGGGTGCTGCATTACTTGCTGTGGCCGAATAACATTCTGTTGTGTGGATGGGCCACCCTGTGGTTATCCGTTCACCTCGCGAGGGGCACCTGTGTTGTTCCTGGGCTTTGGCCGTTGTGACCGATGCTGCTGTGAGTGTGGGCCTTCCGTCAGTGTGGACCCGTGTCCCGGCTTTCTCGGGAAGTCCCCGGGGAGGGACCGTAGGGCTGGGTGCAGACTTCGGACGAGCTGTCGAAGCGGCCTCGTTGCCCTTCTTAAATGACTTTCTTCTCTGCGTTATTTTCCCCTTTGGGTTTAAACTGTTGTTGTTTTCCTAATCTCTGAAGGTGAATGCTTAGCGTATTTTCAACTTAACTTTTTTCTGAAATACGTGTTTTCAGTTACAACTGCTTGTTTACTAGCACACAGGCATTGGTATTTTCATTATTTTCACCTCAGAATTTTCTCATTTACTTTAAATCTTCTTGGACCAGTGTGTTCGTTTTCTTTTTTTAACATCTATTTATTTTTGAGAGAGCATGCGCAAGTGGGGGAGGGGCCGACACACACACACACACACACACACACACACACACACACACACACAGAATCGGAAGCAGGCTCCAGGCTCCGAGCTGTCGGCACAGAACCGGATGCAGGGCTCAAACCCACAAACTATGAGATCATGACCTGAGCTGACGTCGGACGCTCAACCGACTGAGCCTCCCGGGCGGCCCTCAGTGTGCTCTTCAGAATGGTGCTTCTCAGTTTCCAAACACGTTTGTTTTGTTTTGTTTCTAACTTAACTATTTTGTGGTCAGAGAATGTGCTCTTCATGGGACCGATTTTCTTTTCGGTAAGAGGTCCGTGCGGGAAGCCCTAAAGCATGCCGAGGATTTGGAGCATGAAGTGGTAGTGTGTAAGCCAGACAACTGGGCACTTGCCATATAGCCCTGGGCCCTGGCTACGGCCTGGGGCTCTAGAATGCAGTCACCAAAGGAACGCCTTCCTGGTGAGCCCTGGAACCTCTGGGTCCCCGGTACATCCCGGGGACTGATTCAGGAGGCCGCTGCTCCCGCAGCATCCCCCGGCCCCAGGAAGCTGGAGCCTGAGCGGGAGCCCAGAACCCTCGGCGAGAACCCTCCGCGTTCCCGTCCTTGCTGGCCAGCCGGGTGAGGCGGGAGGAGGAGCTCTTGGGAGATCAGTACAGCCTAATTCATCCTTAGCAACCCACGTGTAAGGGTCCGGGAATGGCATTTTGGGCTTGCTCACCTCTGCTTCATAGCGAGTCCCCCGCAGAGGCCGAGCAAGCCAATTTGTTGCGTTTATCACACCAGTCCTCTGAGATTGATTGACTTTTTTTAAGTGGACCAGTTTGCAGTCACTCAGCGTGAATGTGCATCATACAGCTGTCGAGTGTGGGGATCTAAGTGAATCTCAGTTTCCATCAGTTGTAAGATGCGGCATTATTTTGTGTGCCACTAAAGAGAAAAGAGCTGCTCATTAAACCAGACTTCATGATTTCTTCTTACTTAGAATTTTTCATTTATACCGATTGTGTTTTTAAATTTTGTTTGTTTGTTTGTTTATTTATTTATTTATTTTGAGAGCAAGAGAGTATGAGTGAGCAGGGGAGGGGCAGAGACAGAGGGAGAGAGAAGAATCGCCAGCAGGCTCCATACTGTTAGCACGGAGCCCGACCTGGGGCTCGATCCCACAAACCTTGAGATCATGACCTGAGCCGAAATCAAGAGTCATATGCTTAACTGACTGTGCCACCAGGCGCTCCTGAACTTACTTAAACATTGATTTTTATAACTTTTTTTCTGTTGTGCATACATGTAAAAAGTAAAATATGAGCAAAATAAGTTGGTCAGGGTATTCCCAAAACTTCTTCACAGGGTCCCACTCTTCAGAATCACTCTAGGGAGAGAGTATTTGTGTTTTTCTACACAGCCTGTCCTCTGTGCCACCAAAGGCATGGGTCACACAGCATTTCTCCGAAGGGTACTGCTTTATCACCTTTGGAAGTTTTCAAAAGCTAAGTTTTTATGCTGTGCATTGGTGATTCTACCATAAGGTATCAGTGAAAAGTTTGAAGCAATAACCAAGCAATAACCCTTCATCAGATGGTTCTTAAATTGTGTGTCTGTGACAGAAACATCAAGTTCAGTCATGCCTCTAGCAATAATAAGCATATTCACAGATAAGGCGGTGACCTGTATATGTCACAGTTAATTTCAAAGACGTTAAAATGTGGGGAAAAAATGTGCGTCTTAAAATTGTTGAAGTACATTACTTCCATTAGTGCAAGCTTGTGAATTACGTTAGTTGAATCTGTATCTTTGCTTTTTTTACTTTTGGGAAAAGTGCCATTTTTATATATATGTCAATTTTTGCTTTATATATTCTGAGCCTGTGTTGTTAGTGGCATACAAATTCAGTCTTGTTAGTTGTGTAATTAATTGAACAATATGTCATTGTGTAGTGACTTTGATTTCCTGTGTTACTTTAGTAGTAGCAACTTACCTTTGGTTTCTCTGGCACGGCATTGTCCCCTTTCACCTTAAGTCATTAGGCATTCTTCTATTTTGTGGGTGCCTCTTGTAGAGAACATTTAGTAGGATTATTTTATTTTATTGAGAGCATGAGCAGGGGAGAAGGGCAGAGGGAGGGAGAGAGAAAGTCTTAAACAGGCTGCATGCTCAGTGCAGAACCCAATGCTGGGCTTGATCCCATGACTGTGAGATCATGACCTGAGCTGAAATTAAGAGTTGGGTGCCCAACCGACTGAGCTACCTAGGTGCCCCTAGTTGGATTTTCTTTTTTTAAGTCCAGGTTTTTAAACTTGGTCCTTTTTCCATTTATGTTCATTGTAAACCTATCAGTTATTTGTTGCTGCATAATGTAACAAAATATCCCTAAGTAAATATCTTTAAGTGACAATGGTTTATTTTGTGCCACCATTCTGTAAGTTTGCCGACACGTCTCTAGTCTGGGCCCACACACATGGCGGCATTTCAGCTGGCAGGTCAGTGGGGCTGAGCTCCTCTCAGATGGCCTCACTCCGTGGCAGGGGCCTCGTTGAGGCCTCAGTGGAGCTGGGTACACCTGCTGGGATGCCTGGGACTCTCCCCGTGTGCCACTTTTCACAGATTGCATTCTCGAGGGTGCTGACCTCGGCTTCTCCAGCACAGTGGTCTCAGGGTTCCAAGATAACAGAGGTACCCGACCTCCTGGGACCTGGGCTCTGGGCCCTACACAGCGTTACCTCTTGGTCAGAGGAAGTCCCCCGGTCAGGCCTGATTTGTCCAGGAGGAACTGCCACGTATCATTGCTTTGTTCTTCATTCTACCACAGTAATCCCGAATCTATTTGGATTTCTTTTCTACTCCCATGTTTTATGTTGTGTATTTCTTTCTTTTTATTTTATTTTAATTCCAGTATAGTTAACATACAATGTTATATTAAGTTCTCATATACAATATAGTAATTCAAGTGTTTTGTATTTCTAATGGATTTTATGTGCTTCTCTGGTCTTTTTTGGGTTTTTCTCTTTTTCTCCTGTTGGAGTTTTTCTTCCCCTGTCCCAATTTGGGCGTATTAACTCTATTCCGATCCCTTTCTTGCTTGGCCTAGAAATGTTAAAGTGCATTTTTAACTTGCCACATCTAAAGTCGATCATGTGTACCCTCATTCTTAGAATGCTGAGAACTTTAGAGCGAATTCTTTTCCCTTTTACGTGCTATTGTTGTGAAGTGTTTTGCTTCTGTCTTGTATTTGCTGAGACATTATGGAGTCCATTTTTCTTTAGGTTTTCTCTGTAGGTTTCCCTCTTGCATTGCCCTTCTCCTGTCTTGAGTCTTTTTTTTTTTTTTTTTTTTTTTTTTTTTACATTTATTTATTTTTGAGAAACAGAGTGAGACAGAGTGTGAGTGGGGGAGAGGCAGAGAGAGAAGGAGACACAGAATCCGAAGCAGGCTCCAGGCTCTGAGCAAGCGGTCAGTACAGAGGCAGAGCTTGATGTGGGGCTCAAACCCACGAACCGCGAGTTCATGACCTGAGCCGAAGTCAGACGCTCAACTGACTGTGAGCCACCCAGGCGCCCCTGTCTTGGGTCTTTTGATTGAGGCCCGTTCTTTGACAACTTCCCTTCTTGATGGTGCACTGGTGCAAACTCCTTGAGTTTTTGTCTGTCTTAAAGTGGTATTTCACCAAATCCAAAGAAGGCTGGGCAGGGAATGGGTGTCGTGGGGCAAACGGAGGTGAGCGTGATGGAGGGCGAAGGGAGGTGACCGGGACAGGAGGGTCTGCACAGGTTTGAGCGGTGGACCCAGAGCACTCCCTGTGCAGAAGCTTGGGCTGCTTCGAGCTTCTCGCTTTCTTCCCACAGGGTGAGTTCTCTACGGCCCTGGCAGGAGGGCCACCGCTGCCCCCGACCCGACCAGCGCCCAGCATGGCTAACGCGTGCCCCACCCTGTTAGCCATGTGAACCCTGCTGTATCAGCTCGCTGAGAGCAGTTCTTCGTGGTGATGAGACACTGGAGCTTACCTAAGAGCTCACAGCCTTCGTTTTTTTCTTTGTGTAATCTCCTCACCTCGGTGGTAGCAAGGAACTTGTACTAATTTAACCTGTTCCTTTAGTGTTACAGTGCAGGTATTTGTCTATGTGGGCTAAACCACAACCTGTACAGATTTCCCATTTAATGAATCAGCAGGACCAGATGCCAAGCCCATGCTTTGCCCGTGCTGTACGTGCCCCGTGGAATTGGTCTACCTCTGAGCTGACCAAAACGCTAAAAAACAACAAAGAAACCCAACCCTAACAAAAATGTTGGTGTGGATTAGTAATCAAGGTAAAATTTAAGGGTGAGTGACATTACTTTTGATTAGGACTAGGTAGCCAAAAACATGCACTTGTGAGTTAGCTGCATGTGATTATTTGAACCCTCCCTGTTATCACAGTTTTGTGCACTGGATAATTTGTTAGCTATCTCACATTTGACATATTGTGACTAAAATGTAGTGACAGTTTCTGGGCACAATTTGTATTTGGGGAACATTATTTTCCCCTGGAAGAAGTTAGAGAGCCACTGATTAACTTAATTGAAGATGTGTGTGTGTGTGTGTGTGTGTGTGTGTGTGTGTGTGTGTGTGTGTGTGTAAAGTTGGTAAGGGAGTCAATAGACATAATTTATAAGTTGCATCTAAGTAGATTGGGATCTGTTAGATAACCAGATTGTTAGTATAATTTGAAAATTAGAAAATAATTCTGAGATACCATTTGCTTATATTTTATTTTTTAACCTTTTTTTTTGGATGTTTATTTTTGAGAGAAAGAAACAGTGTGAGTGGGGGAGGGGCAGAGAGAGAAGGAGACACAGAATCCAAAGCAGGTGCAGGCTCCGAGCTGTTAGCACAGAGCCTGATGTGGGGCTCGAACTCAGGAACCGTGAGATCATGACCTGAGCTGAAGTCAGACGCTTAACTGACTGAGCCACGCAGGCACCCCGATTCTAAAGTTCTTGATACAGTACTGCATACTCTCTTTTGGTGGGTTATTTTAGTAGTATTGATTGATTGATTGAGGGAGTGAGTGTGTGTGTGGGGTGCACTTGAGTGGGGGGTAGGGCAGGGAGAGTGGGGGAAACCATCTCCAGCAGGGTTCACACCCAGCTCCAGGCCTGACCTGGGGCTCGATCCCACGAATGTGAGATTGTGAACTGAGCCAGAATCAAGAATCAGATGCTTAACCGACTGAGCCACCCAAGTGCCCCAATAGTTTAAAAAAATTTTTTTTTGAAATGTTTATTTACTTTTGAGAGAAAGAGTTGGAGGACAGGCAGAGGTGGGGAGAGAGAGAGAGAGAGAGAGAGACAGAATCTGAAGCAGGCTCCAGGCTCTGTGCTCTCAGCACAGAGTCCTGATGTGGGGCTTGAACTCACAAACCGCAAGATCATGACCTGAGCCGAAGTTGGATGCTCAACTCACTGAGCCCCCCAGTAGTTTTTAAATAGTTGTGGTTTTAAGATATTCTGTGCCTTCATCCCTCTGCCATCAAATGATATTAAACCCCTTTACATCTAAGATGAGAGCCTTCAATCTCTGTACATTGATTTCTTCTCTCCCAGGCTTTGTGCTGTTTTACGTTTTTGTATGTTATTAACCTGACCCATTTTGTTATTTTCGCTTTAAGCAGTCACAGTAAATCTCTTAAAGAGACTCCCATCTCAAGGGAACAGTGTTTACACACATAGTCACTGTTTTACGGTACTCTGTATTCTTTTGTGGAGATACAGATTTTCATCTGGGATTGTTTTTTTCCCCCTGCCTGAAGGACTTTGACATTTCTTACAGCACAGACCGCATCGTGATGAATTCTTTCAAGTTTCTATGTTTGGAAATGTCTGTCTCTCCTTCTTTTTTGAAAGACACTTTGTACGAAGGGTATAGAGTTGTGTCTGGCGTTTTTAGTAGCCATTTTGGGCAGGAGGCAAGTGTAGCCCTTCTTATCCACCGTGGCTGGAGGCAGAGACCTCGCTTACACTCTGGAATTGGATCCATACATGAGTCCTGCCCGCAGCACACAGACCTCACCCCCCGTGAGCTGCCGTGCTTCTGCCGATCTCCATCCGTGTAGGTTCGAGCCTGAGAAAGGACCGAACCGAGGCTGCGTCCCCCGAATCTGCTCTTCGTGCTCCCTGGAAAATGTCACCGGCAGCACTTGGCCACCGAAACGGGGAATTCCTTGCCTTCTTTCCACAGTGCTTTTCCCTCATGAAAACACTTCCATCTGCTGAAACCGCACCTGCTGCTTTGTGGCTGACGTAGACCCATTCTCCTGTGGAGCTTGAGGTGATCATAGAATAAGGAGTGCCTCCAGCCTCCGCCGTCATTCTGCAGGTGAAGAACTGAGTCCCGGCTGTCGAAGGGCTTTACTCAAGCCTGTCTTCGGAAAATCGGGATTCCATTTGGAAGCTGGTGATAGGAGCATTCAGTCGAAGTGATCTCGCTGACTTTTACCAGTAATTTCCAGTGAGTTTGCTTTTGTATTTTTTTAAAAAAGGCTTTTTTTTTTTTTTAAGTTTATTTTGAAAGGGGGGGAGAGAGAATCCCAAGTGGACTCTGCACGGTCAGCACAGAGCCCAATGCAGGGCTCGAACTCACGAACCATGAGGTGATGATCGGAGTGAAACCAAGAGTCAGATGCTTAACCTACTGAGCCACCTGGTGTCCCCCAAATTTGCTTTTTTTAATGTTTGTTTATTTTTGAGAGAAGCAGAGTGTGGGGAGGGGAGGGGCAGAGAGAAAGGGAGACACAGAATCCAAAGCAGGCCCCAGGCTCCGAACTGTCAGCACAGAGCCCGACGCAGGGCTCGAACTCACGAGCCATGAGATCGTGACCTGAGCCAAAGTCGGACACTCAACAGACTGAGCCACCCGGGCGCCCCTAAATTTGCTTTTTTTAAACACAGGTTTTATTGCGTCTGGAAAGAACAATTTTTGCCATATGTCCTTTTATGTGTGCAGGGAGTGTGTGTAACCATGTATTACTTTTCCAATTAAGTACCAGCTTTCTTAGGAGAGAAAAAAAAAAAAAGAAAAACCAACTGCGGGACTTTTCTCTGTCATCTTACCTGATAGTGTCAACGTGACAGTGTGTAGGTGATGTCAGGCCGTGGATCCAAACTGTGGAGTGCCTTCCCTGGCTGTGTTGGCTGCGGGAAGAGGGCTTGCCTTCTCTGAATGCGCTTCTCCCATTCTTAGTATGGTGTGTGCACGTGTGAGGGCAGCTGCATGTCAGATTATGGGACTGCAGAGGTGTTCCGGACGCAGAGAGATGCTGAGAAAACTTCCCCTAAACAGCTGGCGCCACAGCTAAATGTTGGTTTTCTCTGTACATTCCGGATGTCGAGGGAAATAATAGGGGCAGTGAGATATATGAATGACAGAACCTGGGCAGAGATCGGTCTAGGGTATTTCATCACCTATTTCTGTTCCTTTTATTGATTCTTTTTAATGCACCGGGGAGCATCTCCTTGTTTCCTGTTCATACTCCAGCCGGATACCCCAATGGATACTTCCATAAGAGATGGTCCTGGCTGTCGAATTCCGGAGACTTTTCTTTTTTACTCTCTATTATCACAGATTTCATACCTTAGAATATGAAATGGATAATGGATACCCATATGAAATAGGTTTAACAATCGTGATCATTTTGCTCAATTCTTTTTTTTTTTTGGCAGAAGTATTTCAAAGGCAAGCACAGACATCATAGCATTACAGCCCCTAAATGGGACCGTGTGAAGCTCTAAAGAATGAGAACATTATTCTCCACTTTATCCCATCTTATCAATTGTTTCTTTCTCTCAGACCGGCAAATTCTGGTCGGAACTACTGGTAAAGTAAGCGGTCGGTACTTTATTTAACTCCTTGAAGACTTAAAGGGACATGAAAAGATGGGCTCCAGGGAAGGATTGTTAAAGATGTGATGAGAAGCTTTGGGTCCAGCGTCAGGTCATTCTGTTTGTATTTGTTACCAAGCTGTCACTCGGCTGTCAGCCTGCCCTGTTCGTCCTCTGGGTCGGAGGGAGGGGCTGGAGGTGGACTCTTCTCAAACGAAACTGTCAGGGCGCCTGGGCAGCTCGGTTAAGTGCCTGACTTCTTGATTTCAGCTCGGGTCATGATCTCACGGTTTGTGGGTTTGAGCCGCCCATCCAGCTCAGTGCTGACAGTGTGGAGCCTGCTTAGGATTCTCTCTCTCTTTTTCTCCCTCTGCCCCTCTCCTTCCCTCACTTTCTCTCTCAAAATAAACATAAAAAAAAAAAAAAAGTCTGTTGATGATTAAATGAGCGCTGTAACCCTTTCAGAGTCTTGTTTTTTTAAAAAACATTTTACTTTTTTTTTTTTTTTTTTGGAGAGAGCACCAGAGTACGATGGAGGTCAGGGGGAGAGACAGAGTGTGAGTCAGAGAGAATCTCCACACTCTGCGTGGTGCCCGACATGGGGCTTGATCCCACAACCCTGGGATGATGACCCGAGCCAAAATCGAGAGTCATACGCTCAACCACCTGAGCCACCCACACACCCTCAGATTCTCGTTTTCCTCTCTGTCCAGTGGAAAACTCAGCAGAAGAAAACTGAAAATAAGAAATCTGTTTGTGTTACTTGGGTGATCTGGCCAGTGTTTTTCCTTCTTTGCCTTTGACTGTTTTAATTATTAAGCAGCCTTGAATTTTCTGAGCTGAAGTACGCTTGGTGTAGTCCTATATAAAAAAGGCCTTTCTCTGCTTCATCTAAATTCCCAGAGTCGTCGTAACTAATTTGTGGAAATAGTGGGGACACTCAAGGGCCAAGAGTTCTGCCTAGCTTTTAAAAAAATGTTTTCGTTAAAGGTTCAAAAATTAGATTTTCATTTGATACCAAGAAGAATATCTTTTGGCAAAAGAACATTACTGTGGAGCATGACACCTGCTTTCAAGGTATCCCGTGTGTCCCTGTCTTTCCTCCTAAGAAGAATCTGAATTCCGTCTCCATCATTTCTCTGCGTATATACTCGTACACGTAAACCACGGGCGTAATTTTTTTGTTTTTGTTTTTGAAATTTGCAGAAAGCATTCATGTTCATATCATTTTCCTGAGATGATCTGTTTGTGCCTGTTTTTAATTTATTATTATTTTTTTTACTGTGGTTGAGATTCTCTGACCTGCATACACAGTGTATGTACCCAGCCAGACCCCGGATGGGCATTTAGGCCGGTTTTCCTTCTCTTTTTCTTGTACAAAGTGTGTTTCTTTGACCTCACGATACGTACCTGCAGTTGCAGTGTCTGAGAATTTATCTAGGACGCATACCTAGGAGTGCAGTTGTGGCCCATCGCTGGGGGCACATCTTTGATACGAACCCACAGCACTAGATGGTTTTCCGAAGTGGCCATGCAGGCTTCTTTTGCTTTCTTGGCTTCTCTCCTTTTCTTTCCCTCTCTCCCTCTTCCCTCCTCCGCCACGCTGCCCTGTTGGGTGGGTCTGACATGCACGCACGTTTTCCGGGTGTTCTGTTTATCAGTTACGCGGTTCTGCAGGCCGGCAGCGGGGGGGAGGAGAGCATCACCCTGCCTCCCCACAGCACCTCTTGCCCCGCAAAGGTATAACCGCTCTTTTCGTCTTTCTTGGTATCTGTTTTGCGTGTCAGAGGGTTACCTCCAGTTGGAGAGCACAGGGCTGAAGGTTATTGAAATGCCCAAGTGTGTCAGGAGGCCTTGTTGACTGACCTCTCCGTGGGGTGCCGTAGGTGTGCTGGTTGCTGGGTGGACACATACCTAGGAGTCCCCCGACGTCAGTATCTTTCCATCTAAAGCCGGTCGATGCCGTAGAGAAGACTCTTCCCTCTAGTGTGGGCTGGTGCAGGTGGGTAAAGGGTGGCTGCCAGTAGACCGGGAGCCCCACGGGGAGAAGACTTGGTGGGGCAGGGGGTGGCAGCGCCACTGGCATCCCTTGTCTTTGGTGTGGTGCCCTCGTGTGCGTGGTGCCCTGGGTCCCTCGTCCACCTCTGTCTGAGACGACAGCTCCGTGGAGCTGGAGGACATCAAGGGATCCCATGGCTTTCACACAGCCGCATCCAGTGTTCCTGATGAGCTCACTCTTCTCAGCCCGCCCCAGACTTACTTGCTGCAGCCCGTTCCCAAGCCCTTGGGGACCTGGCGTCAGTCAGGTGACGCCTTGCTCTCCCTCCCTGTTGGCTGAAGGTTCTTCTTCCTCACGTTTGTTAAGCCAGTCTCTGTTGGTCTGGTCTGTCTCCTGGCTTTGAAAACGTGGTCTTTTCCCCATTGTCTTTGTCCTCCTGGGTTGTTGAGTTTTAAGAAATTGCCTCACTTTAGTTTCAGTGAGGTTTACTACCGTGTTAGTAGAGGTCCCGCCCTGAGATTTGAATTTGCATTTCCCCAACAGTGAAGAAAAGAGTTGACATCTTTTCACACAGCCATTGGTCTGTTCCTTTTCAGTTTTGTGCCTGTTAAAGTCTTTTGCCCATTTTCTCAGCATTGGTTTAAAATTTATCCCCTTCTTTGTACAAGTACTGTATTCTGGATACCAACTCTTTGACAGTCTGTGGCCTGGCTCTTTATGGTATGGAATTTGGGGGAACAAAGCTCCTTAATTTTAATGGTGAATTTATTAATATCTGTGTTTGCATAATTTATGTTTTTCCCTGTCTTGTTTAAGAAATCCTTTCCTACTCTTAGGGTGCCTGGGTGGCTCAGTGGCTAAGCGTCTGACTTCTGCTCAGGGTTTGAGGGTTTGAGCCCCGCGTCAGGCTCTGTACTCACAGCTCAGAGCCTGGAGCCTGTTTTGGATTCTGTGTCTCCGTCCCTTTTTGCCCCTCCCACTGGTGCTCTGTCTCTGCCTCTCTCTCTCTGAAAAATAAACATTAAAAAAAAATTACAAAAAAAATCTTCCGGGGCATCTGGGTGACTCATTCGGTTAAGCGGTCGACTTCAGCTCAGGTCATGATCTCACAGTTTGTGGGTTTGAGCCCCGCATCAGGCTCTCTGCTGACAGCTCAGGGCCTGGAGCCTGCTTCAGGTTCTGTGTGTCTGTTTCTCTCTCTCTGCTCCTCCCCCGCTCATTCTCTCTGTCTCTCAAAAAAATAAATAAACGTTAAAAACAAAATAAAAAAAAAATCCTTTCCTACTCTGAAACTGTAAATATGCTCTCCCCTGTTGTAAAAACTTGGTGTTGCCTTTCACAGTTAAGCCTTTTTTCTACTTGCAGAGCTGGTTGAGGATCTGTATGATGATAAATAGGGATTCAGCTTCATTTTGTATACGGGGTAACTGATGGATCACATATAGCACCTGTCACTTATCAATGCGTCTGCCCTGTCTTTTGAAGCCGCAGTGTTAGGTTTCTGTCTGTCTGGGGGCACTTTTTTTTTTTTTTAAGTTTATTTATTTATTTCGAGAGAGAGCACACACAAGAGCGCAGAGGAGGGGGAGAGAGAGGGAGGGAGGGAGGGAGGGAGAGAAAGAGAGAGAGAGAGAGAGAGAGAGAGAGAATGAATATCTCAGGCAGGCTCCTTGAAGTCAGCCCAGAGCCCTGACTCTGGGCTTGAACTCACAGACTGTGAGATCATGACCTGAGCACAAGTCAAGAGTGGACGCTTAACAAACTGAGCCACCAGGTGCCCCTGTCTGGGGGTACTTTTCTGGCTACAGTCTTCGGGTGCATTGGTCAGCATGTCTGCCTCTGCACCATGACTGTATTCTCTTAATCTGTTTGTAGAAGCTCTACACGCTCTCTTGCTATTTAATCAGATTCTTAACCTTTTGTTTCTTTAAACAAATTAATGAAATAGGAATTAAATGCACAGTAGAGGAGTATTAAAAATCAAAAGCTCGGGGCGCCTGGGTGGCGCAGTCGGTTAAGCGTCCGACTTCAGCCAGGTCACGATCTCGCGGTCCGTGAGTTCGAGCCCCGCGTCAGGCTCTGGGCTGATGGCTCGGAGCCTGGAGCCTGTTTCCGATTCTGTGTCTCCCTCTCTCTCTGCCCCTCCCCCGTTCATGCTCTGTCTCTCTCTGTCCCAAAAATAAATAAAAAACGTTGAAAAAAAAAATTTTTTTTTAAATAAAAAAAAAAAAATCAAAAGCTCTTTGAAAAGCTTAATGAGACACCAGTTGCCACACAATTAAAGAAAAGAGACGTAGCAGGAATGGGGGAGGTTAATCATTAAGAAGAAGATATTATGAACAACTCTCTGCCAATAATAATAATTTAAAAACTTCAATTACCCATGTACTGGCCGCCCTCCACCCACTTCTCTCTGCCGTTCTGGAATGTATTTCCTGCCACCCAGCCTTCTCAGAAGGAACCGTTATCAGGAACTTGGTGTCTGTCATTCCTGTGTGTGCCTGTTCTGCCGGACATACACGGCATGTCTGCAGGACGTTTATGAAGCACGTGCTCGATTTTCAGCCTCTACAAACAGGCCCGTGTACGCTCTGCAGCTTGCTTTCTCAGCACCGTCTTCTGAAGCGCACCTGTGTTGGTAGGCTGAGTTCAGCCATTTTTTATTGTTGCATAGGATTCTTCTTTCTAAATATACCACCGTTTATTCATTATCAGTGGATATTTGGGTGGGTTTTCTGTTACAGGCAATGCTGCTATGAGTATCTTACATGGGGTGTATATGGTGGGGTTCTCTTGGGGATAGATGCCCACCTACCTGCTTACAGGCCCTGCTGGCTTGTTCACATGCCCGTCTTCACCCGGACGAGGTATTGTCAACTTGTGCTCCAGAGTGGTGGTAGTTTCATTGTTTAATTTGATTTTTTTGTCTTCCAGTGCCTGAAGACCTCTCACTGGAAGAGAGAGAAGAACTTTTAGACATTCGTCGAAGAAAAAAGGAACTTATTGATGACATTGAGGTAAAAAAAAAAAGAAAGAAAGAAAAAAAAAGGCCACAACCCAAAATTCCCCTTAGTTTTTGCTTTTAGGTAAAATGATCACGTAGCTTCATGAAAGTGTAAAACCTGGGTATGTTGCGTGTCTGTATCCTAATATGTGAAGAGACAGGGAAAGAGTTACCCAAGTCAGTCAGGCAGAGGTGGTGATTTCTGGGCCGCGTGGACTCGGGGGTGCAAATGCAGACACCACGGAACTGGAGTCAGCAGCAAGCGACACGTGACTCCAGAGTCATGAAAGGGCACTTCTGAACAGTGGCAGCAGTCGACAGATTCACCGCTCTTTCAGATTGAATAAGCCCCTATTTCGTTTGCCAACATCCCCGGCATCTAGAACATTCTGTCACATTTTTGGCATGCAGACGCCCTTTGACTGAATGAGTCAATGTGCCGCCACTGAGCTGGTGGCAGCAGGGCGACAAGACGCGGGCAGACGCCATACTTGCCACGTGTGTGTGCTCGGAGCACAGGGAGAGCGGGCCCCGCAGGAGGAGCAGAGGGGCCAGACCGTAGCCTCAGCCTCAGAGCGTCTGGGGCCGCGGCAGAAGTGATCCGGGAGGCCAGAGCTGCTTCCACTTGGGGCTTCCTCGAGGAAGTTACTCAGACACAGGGCCCTTCTCGGAGAAGCTTCTTGATCTTGGTGACGCCAAAATAAATGTGGCCTCACAGGCCACTTGCTGCAAGAGCAAGCGTGTCCCCAAAGCAGCTCCTTCCTAGGAGCCCATGTTTGAAGTCTGAACTTCCTTGGTGAAGAAAAGAATGGTATTCCAAATAAAAATTTCTCTGTATTTGGAAGATAATCTGTGGAACTGTATCTTGCGAGGTTACCCTTCCTTCTTGTAAAAACCACCGTATCCCAGAATGGGTGCTTTGGTTGAGGAATAAGAATGTATCTTAAGGTTCATGGTCCTATTTGGACATGAATAATGATAGTGCCTGTGGAACCTTATGTAGCTCTAATGACCTAATTAAAAAAAAAATGTTTTTATAAGTTTATTTATTTATTAATTAAAAAAAATTTTTTTTTCAACGTTTTTTATTTATTTTTGGGACAGAGAGAGACAGAGCATGAACGGGGGAGGGGCAGAGAGAGAGGGAGACACAGAATCGGAAACAGGCTCCAGGCTCCGAGCCATCAGCCCAGAGCCTGACGCGGGGCTCGAACTCACGGACCGCGAGATCGTGACCTGGCTGAAGTCGGACGCATAACCGACTGCGCCACCCAGGCGCCCCTATAAGTTTATTTTTAAGAGACAGAGCGAGTGGGGGAGGGGCAGAGAGAGAGAGAGGGAAAAAGGGAATCCCAAGCAGGCTCCGTGCTGTTAGTGTGAATCCTGATGTGGGGCTCACACTCACAAACTGTGAGATCACGAGATCGTGACCTGAGCCAAAATCAAGAGTCGGACACTTAACCGGCTGAACCACCTGGGCACCCCTAATGACCTCATTTTTGAGTTGAGAACATCGAGGCCCAGAGAGGTTAAGAGGGCTGCCAACAGCCTCTCAGCCAGTAAGTGGCAGAGCCACATGGAGGGACAGGGGAGCCTGTCCCCTCTGCTGTTCTTGACGTATCCAAGTGCCACAGGTGATTTCTGCTGTCACCTCCTGGGCTCTGTCCATGGTGCTCTGTGTCGGGCAGAGTGGTGGACATCACCCTGCGACTGGCGGTTAGGGGCCTGATACTGGTCTCTGCACGTCTAAGCTGCACCTTCTCCCTCCTCTTCGCAAGAGCTGAGGCAGCCCCGGGGCCGGGGGAGGAGTTGAAGAGCTGCAGGGAGTGAGCTGAGGACTCACCACTTCCCTTTGCTCTTGTGTCTTGCCACACCTGTGACGTCCTCCCCAGTGTCGCTTCTGGATTTTGTACACAGATACTCTAGAATCTGCCTGGGTGACCCCTCCCTGCTTGTCCTTGATGAGCGGATGGATGATAGTGTGTTTTCTCCAGAGCTGGGGCTGCACCCGCCCAGAGGCTCTCTCTCCGCATGGATAGAAAGTACTGATGTTTGGGGCGCCTGGGTGGCTCAGTCGGTTGAGCGCCGACTTCGGCTCAGGTCACGATCTCGCGGTCCGTGAGTTCGAGCCCCGCATCGGGCCCCTGTGCTGACAGCTCAGAGCCCAGAGCCTGTTTCAGATTCTGTGTCTCCCTCTCTCTGACCCTCCCCCATTCATGCTCTGTCTCTCTCTGTCTCATAAATGAATAAAAAAAAACGTTAAAAAAAAATTTTTTTTTTAATAAAAAAAAAAAAAGAAAGTACTGATGTTTCCAGACCTGTGATGTCTGGATGGGGCCTCGGGGCAGCTTGTGTCCGAAGGCTAAGATTTCTCTGAGTCTAGGAGGGGAAGGTAAAGACCCCCGCCCTCCAATTTCTTTCTTCTGTTTTTGCAGAGGCTGAAATACGAAATTGCTGAAGTTATGACGGAGATTGACAATCTAACTTCAGTGGAAGAAAGGTAAACAGTTGGTGTCACACTGCCCAGTAGCCAACCTCTTTTCTTGGTTTCCAGCTGTGGTGACCACCGCAGGGACAGGGCCACAGATACAGCAGGGGCAGAGATTACAGCCTCCATGGCTGGGCCACAGCCTCCAGGGTGGGGCCACAGCAGGGGCTGTAAAGTTGGGATCCTGAAGTGGGGCAGCCCTTGTGAGGTGGTTGATTGCTCTGCTCTCTTCCCCTCACCCCTTCCTTCTTTCCGCGGAGGAGTTGGGGTCCTTCTCTCCTCTCCCTTCCCGGGGAAGCACAGGCCCTTCCACATTAACCTCCAAAGAAGCAGCCTTTCTGTACAGAAGGGAACTATGCTTTCCTTAAGTTGCTGTTTCTTACTCGTTATTAGCTTTTTCTGAAGAAGTAATCAAATGTAGAAAAGAGCCCGGCAGCCTTGTGTGCTGCTTCTGCGATGGGGGGGGGGGAGGGGGGGAGGGGACGGGGAGATAGGGAGGTGGGGGGTGGGTGGAGTGGGCAGATGGAGGGCTGGGGGTGTCTGGGTGGTTTTCTGCAGCGGAAGTACCAGAGGAGATTGTGTTCCCTTTTGCACTTGGTGTAAACGTCAGCTGATGATTTCTCAACTGTCTCAAATGTGTAGCAAAACTACCCAGAGGAACAAGCAGATAGCTATGGGGAGGAAGAAATTCAACATGGATCCCAAAAAGGTAAGCAGACATTCTAGTTTTCTGGCCTGCAAGAGATTGAGCGATTTATCCATTTTAATGGTTCTCTCCTTCTGGACAAAGGTGGTCATACCCTCATAAAAATACTGAGTGATGTTAAATTTTTATCACGAAGGGGCTGCTAGTGAGTTGGGGGGAAGCAAAAGTGCCCATTGACCTGGTGTCTGGACCCAAAGACCTTTCTTTGCGCGTGAGGCTCAGGGTGAGGACGGGCCTCCTGGGAGTGGCCAGCGTGTGTGGGCCTCACTGGGGCCAGGCTGAGAGGTGGGGGTCTTCCTGCTGACGTACAGCCTGAAGCCCGGGGTGGGGGTGGGGGGTGCTTGGTCAGCCAGTGGGCAGGGCTGCAGCTGGTGTGTTGGGTCTGGAGAGGGGGGTGGGTGTTCAATCGTTCACCTCAGAGGACTTGATTCCTTCCATTCACCTTCGAGACAGAAGATGTCTGCCTGAGACTGAGGAACTCTCCTGGTTTAAGCCACTACCTGGTCTTTCCTCAAGTTGGATTTTCTAGGAAAACGCCTGAAGAAGATGAAACCTTCAACACAAAGCTGCTTGTCTCTGAGGGTGAAATGAAATTGTCAATGGGAATGATTTTGTGAATTTGGTAATGACTTGAGGTTTGGAGTTACAAGCAGTTTTGTTTTTTCCCTTAGGAGTTAGTTGGGTTTACAGAGTTGACTTAATCAGATTTGGTAAGCAGTGGAAACATCTTGAGAGATACATCACTTGTTCTAAGTTATAGCACATGATAGCATGGCAATATGTTCATGGATGAATTCAGGTCCTCTGCACAAAGGACATACAAATACACTTATTATTATTTTTTTTAAGTTTGTTTATTTTGAGAAAGCAAGAATCCCAAGCAGCCTCTGCACTGTCAGCGTGGAGCCTGATGAGGAGCTCGAACTCAGGAACCGTGAGATCATGACCTGAGCTGAAATCAGGAGTTGGACCCTTAACTGACAGGCCACCCAGGCGCCCGCAAATACGCTTGTTTATTTAATTTATTTATTTAATGTTTATTTATTTTTGAGACAGAGACAGAGCACGAGTCGGGGAGGGTAGAGAAGGGGGGGTGGGTAGACACAGAATCCGAAGGAGCCTCCAGGCTCCAAGCTGTCAGCACAGAGCCTGACGCGGGGCTCGAACTCACGGACTGCGAGACCATGACCTGAGCTGAAGTCCGACGCTTGACCGACTGAGCCACCCAGGCGCCCCAAATATGCTTATTTTTTTAGTGGTGCTGCCACTCTGCAGGAGTTCTGTCAGGTTCTTGCCTGTGTCCTTGTTCTACGTGTACCGGGAATCAGAGTTACAGTAATAAGGGCAGACGTAGATTGAACTTGCCACGTGTCAGGAACTGTCTAGCACAGCACTGAATTAGTATACTTAACCTTATGGGGTAGGTTCCATTTTTAATTCCTGTTTCACAGTTGGGGAAAGTGAGGCACAGAGCCACTGAGACTTGCCTAGTGTCTTGAGCAAGGAATCCACTTGAGACTCGGGCCCATAACCACTGCACTTAGCTCCTGCAGGACTCTGGGGTTGGTTTGTAGGTAGCCCTGAGCCCAGCTGGGAGGTCCCAGAGCCCTGGTCAGCCGTGTGGATCTGTCCACGTCCACGGAGGGGTGCTCACCTGCTTTGCTTTGGCTGTGGCGAGTTGCTCTACAGGCTTCATTTTGTGTACATACCTCTCCACCTGAAGGATTTTTAAAATATTCATCATGGGTTCTGTCCAACAACTTATTATGTTGCTCAGTAAAGGCAGATGGCAAATTTAGTCTATATGTGGTCTTTTGCGGGGAAAAATTATCAAAGTTCCCTGGTTTGGTAGCTGATTATGGCACTTTCCTGAGTCCACTGAGTCGGCTTGGGCCGCCATAACAAAATACTGTAGACTGGTGGCTTACGCGATAGACATTTTCACAGTCTGGATGTTGGAAATCGGATCAGGATGCCAGCACGGCCAGGTTCTGGTGAGAGCTCTTCTCCTGACTTCAGACGGCCGCCTCCTCACTGTGTCCTCACATGGTGGAGAAAAAGCAGGAGAGAGCTCCCTGGTGTCTCTTCTTACAAGGGCACCAGTTCCATCAGGTCAGAGCCTTGCTCAGATGACGTCGTCTAACTCTAATTGCCTCCCAGAGGCCCCACTTCCTGACACCATCACTGGGGGGGGGGGTTAAAGCTTCAAGATTGGAATTTTTGGGAGACACAAACATTCGGTAAGAGGAGAAGTTGATTCAGTCAAGGAAGCTGGAGACATTCGCCAGCCTCTGTCTTTTATTCGCAGTTTCCTAGAGATGCCTTTAAAAATATAACGTATAAATCTATAACAAGCACGAGTTCACCCAGTGGACTAGAAGTTGAGGGAACCCAGAAAGACAAAAGATGAACAGTAGTCCAAAGTATACTCAGGAAAAATTGCTCTGGGAAAGGAGAGCCGTGTCGGGTTCGGCTCCCTTGGGCGGCAGGGGTGGGTCCTGGGACCATAGAGGGGACGTCCAGACTGTTTGCCCAGGCTGCATTTGCGCCAGGCGGTGACGTGCGCCCCCAGGTGGGAGAGCAGGCGTCTCTTCTCGTCTGGCCTCACCGAGGAGGAGAAACCCCGACTCCCAGAGACCAGTTTCTGAGCACCCCCCTGGGCCCGTCACCCACTCCGGAAACCAATGGCGTTCGGTTTGGCCACCGGAGAACCTTCGGTACAAAGGTGAACGCGTAACCAGGAATCACCAAATGTACAAGCTGCTTGACCTCGTGAGAGAGACGTGAAACTCCAGGAACAGAACCAACATGGAAATGTTCAAAGTAGGGCAGTTTTGTGTATCATACATCGCATCAGAGATGATAGCATGTTGCTTGTCCTCAGTGCAAAAACGGAGTTGTGGAAAAGATCTCCGCCATCTCCGCAAAGCCTGACATGGGCTCAAACCCCCGAACCATGAGATCGTGACCTGAGCCAAAGTCGGACACTCAGCTGACTGTTGAGTGAAGAATGACACCCTTAGAAACCTGTGGCACGGAGCAGGGACGGGGCCATGGGCAGGCTGGGCCGTGGCGCTACGTGGTTCTCTCCGGAGCTCTGGGCAGGTCCGCAAGATTGGGGAGCATGTCGGGCAGCCCCGCTTTCATCGAGCAGAAGTCCCAGGAGGAGAGAACAGAAGCCAGAGTGGAATATGTATTTCAAAGAAATACTGGAATATTTCTGAACTAGATTAAGATAAAACCCTCAAATTTAAAGGGCTCACTGTAGGCCAAGCAGGATAAAGGTTTAAAAAACTTGTACATAGAAATGTCAAGTAAAATGCCAGGAAACTTGTGGATAAAGAGAAAATCACTGGCTTTCCAGGGACGAAAGACCAGATTAAGAAGAAAGGAATCACAACAGCAACACTGGATAAAAGACAGCAGGGAGGAGACGGGACTTAAAACCTAGAATTCCGTGTATCAAGACTGTTGCCCATGAGGAGACCAGTGAGGACACTTCAGATACGCAAGGACTCGTGAAAGTAACCGCAAAGACCTTCTGGGAGCAGTGCACCTGGAAAAAAACACGAATCCAAGAGCAGCTGCAGGACCAAGCGGGACAGACGCAGAGAAGCCAGCAAACGTTCAGTTAAGTCTAAGTGAGAGATTGGTGAAGGAGTATTTTCATACTAAAGGCCTAGATTATCTCCATACGGTTCACCCTTAACAGCACGGGTTTGAGTGCAAGGGTCCAGTTAACACCTGGATTTTTGTTTTCAATACGTACAGTTCAGCACTGTGAATGTATTTTCTCCCCATGAATTTCTCAGTGACATTTTCTTTTTTCCAGCTAACTATGCTAAGACTGTTATTATGGTATCGTAACCTTGTGATACTATTGTAGGAATATAGTACATAATGTATATAAGGTATAAAATGGGTTAATTGACTGCTTATGTTATCGGTAAGGTTTCTGGTCAACAGTAGGCTTTTAGTAGTTGGGTTTTCGGGGAGTCCAAAGTTACGGTCCTCCTGGTTCGTTCAGTCAGTTGAGTATCCGACTTCAGCTCAGGTCATGATCTCACGGTTCATGGGTTTGAGCCCCGTGTTGGGCTTTGCACGGACAGTGTGGAACCTACTTCGGGTTCTCTGTCTCCCTCTCTCTCTGCCCCTCCCCATGCACATTTTTTCTCTCTCTCAAAAAATAAGCAGTACAATTTTTTTTTTAATTTAAAAGTTACTTGCAGGGGCGCCTGGGCAGCTCAGTTAAGCATCCACCTTCGGTTCAGGTCATGATCTCACGGCTCGTGAGTTTGAGCTGTGCATCAGGCTCTGTGCTGACAGCTCAGAGCCTGGAGCCTGCTTCCGTTTCTGTGTCTTCCTCTCTCTCTCTGCCCTTCCCCAGCTCACACTCTGTCTCTCTCTCTCAAAAATAAATGTTTAAAAAAATCTTTTTAATTTTTTTAAATGTTTATTTAATTTTTTGAGAGAGAGGGAGAGAGACAGATCATGAGCAGGGGAAGGGCAGAGAGAGAGAGAGCGAGAGAGAGAGAGACACACACACAGAATCAGAAGCAGGCTCCAGGCTCCGAGCTGTCAGCACAGAGCCCGACACAGGGCTCGAACCCATGAACTGTGAGATCATGACCTGAGCCGAAGTCAGCAGCTTAACTGACTGAGCCACCCAGGTGCCCCTAAAACTCTTTTTTAAAAAAGATTTATGCAGACTTTTGACTCTGTGGAGTGTTGGAGCCCCTAACCCCTGCATTGTTTGAGGGTCAACTGTATATATGTAGCAAGGGAGAAGGGAAGGAGGGAAGTAAACGCTGGCCAAGGTGTTCTAGATGTTCACAGCTGAATGTGAGTTTAAAGTAAAATTTTAAGAGGAACCACCAAAAACAGGGATAAGGTAGGATTTCTGAATTACTCGGAAAAATTGAATACAGAAAACTTGAATTCAACAGAAGGCTGAAAAGACATCACAAATACACAGCATAAGTGAAGGCTCAGGAACGAGTGTATCAAATCCATAAGCCCCAGAAGTTTGATTTGGCCCCGTGACCTCTTACAAGCACCTTCACATTAGGTTAAAAGGAAAACAACAGTAAAGTCCAGGCATGTTCTGATTGAGACCCACGTTGAGAGCAGATAGTGCCCAGGTTGAAAATAAGGAAATAGGGAGAGATGGGGTAGGTGTAATGGGTTGAATGGTCCCCCACCCCCCGCCTTCAGTAGATTCTACTGTTTGATTTTTTTTTTT
Source organism: Panthera leo (assembly GCF_018350215.1). Taxonomy (NCBI): domain Eukaryota; kingdom Metazoa; phylum Chordata; class Mammalia; order Carnivora; family Felidae; genus Panthera; species Panthera leo. The sequence continues at coordinate 4,960,929 of NC_056694.1, forward strand.
AAATTTTTTTTTTAACATTTATTTATTTTTGAGACAGGGAGAGACAGAGCATGAACGGGGGAGGGTCAGAGAGAGGGAGACACAGAATCTGAAACAGGCTCTGGGCTCTGAGCTGTCAGCACAGAGCCCGACGCGGGGTTTGAACTCACGGACCGCAAGATCATGACCTGAGCTGAAGTCGGCCACTTAACCGACTGAGCCACCCAGGCGCCCCCTACTGTTTGATTTTCTAAATAGTATTTTGAAACATTCATATTACCTAATAATACTAGGACATTTATTAGTATTGGCCTACTGTATTCGGGTCCTGGGCTGCTAGAATAAATGGCCACAGACTTGGTGGCTTAAAACAATAGAAATGCGGTGTCTCACAGTCCCAGAGGCCAGAAGTGTGAGGTCCGGGTGTGGGCAGGTCGGTTCCTTTCAGAAGCTCTGACGGAGGGTCTGCTCTGTGCCTCCCTCCCAGCCTGTGGCGGCTGCCAGCGGTCCTTGGTGGTCCCCCAGCTTGTGGACCCATCGTTGTAGTCTCAGCGTCCACGCCACATGGACGGTGATGCCTCCCCTGCCTTGTACGAGGTCGGCTTCTGTGTCTTCCTCCTCTGCCTCTGGGTCTGGTTTCTCCCGAATAAATGCTCTCTTTGACTCGAGCTTTTGCTCCATTTTCTCTTACTAGTCGCTGGCCTGGGCTTGCCCCCATTGGCTCTGTGTTTTCGGGTGCCTCTTGCAGAAGGAGCTGGAGCTTGACTTGGGGCTCCTCTGGCGCCTTCTGTACCCTTGAAGTGCAGACAGGATTACCTTGTTCTGAACCTACTTGCTCTTCTCAGATCCCAGTTTTTGAGGCTCCTCCCTGAGGACCTTCCTAGTGCTGGAATTGTAGGGCAGGTCATGAGCAGCTCTGGAGAGCTTATCACCAGGCTCAGCAGCATAGACTGATGGAGTGCCCGGGACCTTGCGACTGCAGAAATTGCTGGGCCTGCGGACTCTGGGGGCTGCTGGGAGGCTGAAGAGAGTGCAGGGCTGGACGGATACAGGACCCTCTCAGAGCCACGGCCCCACCAAGGTTGTGAGGCACAGTAGCACGGGCAGAGGGGAGGTGGCCACGGGGAACTGGCTGCAAAACAGCCTGCAGCTTGCGGTTTCAGAACCGCGGGCCACCACCCTGGCCACCGTCACAGCCACAGTGGTCATGAAACACTAGGCCAGGGATGTCGCTCCAGATGCCAGCCAGGCACACCCCAGGGAGCATCTGTTTGTGCCGGTCCCTTGGTCCCAGGATCTTGGGCTCCTTTGGATGCTCTCTCCCCCTGTTCTTGCAGTTTGGGGGGCTGTAGGATCTACCAGTTGCACCCACAGCCAGTCTCTGAGTCCTTGGGACATGGAGTCCAGAGAGGCAGACCAGGGCAGCTGTGGCCTCTGACCTCTTTGCCAAGGACGTTAGGACAGACAGTAAACGTCTACCCTGCCGCCCAGAGCTCCCCTCCCATCCACCACACTCCCGCACCTGCCTCACCCTGGGTGCTGGGTTCAAATGGCACTTGGGGCAATGAGATACCAGCGTCATCACTTCCGTCCCGTAGCTTGTTTTCTGGGGACCTGGTAGGACAGGTGCACACTTGGGACTGGAATGCTTTGTTACGGTATGTGCGTGTCTTCTTGCTCAGGAGACGGTACCAGGGGGTCTGTGCTCGCTTCAGCTCCCACCAGAAATAGACGAGAGTTAATTTAGGATAGTCAGACACACTGAGTTTTTGGTAAACTTTTTTATTTTTTGAAGAACAGCATATGGTGCGCAAAGTTTGAGTGCACAGCTTGACGAATTCTTACAAATTAAAATTCTCGTGTGACCCAGAGCAAGATGTGGTTGGGGGGCATTAGGAGTGTCTGTCTGTGTCTCCTCTTGGTGAGTGAATTCCACTCTGTCCCCACAGAGCAGTGTTGCTTGTCTTGCACTTGATGTAAATGGGATTAAGGTCCTCTCTGTGTCGTGCTTTTACTCCACATCACGCCTGTCAGATTGTTCCATGCGGTGCGTTTGTTCTGTCTCACTGCTGTGTAGTGTTCCATCATATGGAATCGACCAGAATAGGTTTCTCTCTCCTCACTGATTGGATGTTGGGTTGTTACCAGTTTTGGGGAATTCTAAATAAGGCCGCTGTGGACATTCACGTGTTTGAAAAACCAAGACTTCAGATGGACCATGTGGTGGGGCGTCTAGGTAGCCCAGTTGGTTAAGCACCAGACTTCGGCTCAGGTCATGATCTTGGCATTTGTGGTTTTGAGCCCCGTGTCTGACTCCGTGCTGGCAGCTCAGCATGGACCATGTGGTGTGAGGGAGCCCAGGTTCCGGGCACTGAGAGTTTCATCTGGAAAATCACCTCCGAATCTGTAGCAAAGAGATGAGAGAATTCCCTTAAGAGCTTTGCCGGCATGGATCTCGAAATCAGCTCAGAAGCTGTGTCCGAGGTAAAATTTCAGTATTATTAGAACTTCTCCGGGGTGAGCAAGGCTAATTTGGGCAGGGCAGCCCCTCTGCAGTCTTTCACTTAGACGTCGTCACCTGTGCCCTTTAAGGCCTTCAAGCGGGCATGAATTTTCAGTGGCTTAGACTCGGTGGCCCAGGGATCAGTGAACACATTCAGCCACAGCCGACAGAAAGTCTTGTAAACACAGCTTGCACAGCACACTGTTTGCTCACACAGCAGAGGTGGCTGCAGTGTGACAAGTGGCTCCCAAGTGGCAGGACCCAGGCCCTGTGTTGGTCCGGGCCTTTCCCTTCGTCCGGTGGCCATGACGGTTCCGGCCATCACATCTGCATTCGCGGCAGGAAGGAGGAAGAAGGAGCGGTGTCTGCTTGTGAGCCCCTTTTTATCAAGAAGGCACCACCTTCCCCAGGTCCTCCCTGCAGACTGCTTTCTGACCAGATCTGTCAGTTCTAGTTACAAGGTCACAAGGTCACTTCTAGTCACAAGGGAGGCTGGGAAAGTGATTATTTAGTGAGGAAAGGCAAGGAAAAAGGGAGCTTTGGAGGGCCTGGCTTGGCCGACCACATACAACGCGTTCCTCTTGTGCACACACGGCAGATTTGTTCTTCTGAGCTTGGGAAATTCAGTGCTGTTATTACCTCTGCCTTTAAAATCTCTAAGAACTTCCTTGTAATGGTTTGTCCAGCAAACTGTTTATTTGCCTTTTAGCCTGTTAAGCTTACAGGAGGAATGAACTTGCTTTTCTCTGGTGGACACAACGTCCTATGGGGTGTGAGTGAGAATCCAAGCGTGCTGTTATTTTTGCCTGGCCCAGCCGGTGAGATCATTGCTCTAGATGTCTTTCTGTCTTTGCAAAGGAGTCTGGGTGACCCTGCTAACGAGAGCTTCCTTCCTTATGTTCTTCAGGGAATTCAGTTTCTAATAGAGAATGACCTGCTGCAGAGCTCCCCAGAGGACGTGGCCCAGTTCCTGTATAAAGGAGAAGGCCTAAATAAGACCGTGATCGGGGACTATCTGGGTGAGAGGTAAGTTGAAGGAGGAGAGCAGCCTGACCTGGGTCCACCCTCCACATCAGGGTCTGTCTCAGTTGCCTGTGGGCCTGGGGGCACACGTGCTGCTCCCCAGGAATGGTTTGCTCAGTCCCATCCCGTCCTCTCCTCTGCCCTGAGAGGGGAGAGGGGTGCCTGTTCGGGAGCCAGGTGGGGGTCTGCGCTCTCTGGAACTTCGCTCAGGGAGCCACAGCGGAACTGAAGATGGCGCTGCCTCTTCTCCGAACCTCAGAAGGCATCTTCGTCTTCTTTTCATGTTTGGTCCAGAAATGCACCAGGTTTCCTGGTGGTTTTCCTACCCCTGTTACTTGCGGGTATGAATGAAGGTAGGAAGTTAGTTAATTTTTTAAATGGTGAGCAGCTGGTCAGATCTACGTTCCCAGCCTTCTCCACTTAAAGGTCTCTTTGACCTGCTTAGCAGAGCCGAGGGCAGAAGTCTAAGGCAGCACAGCCCCCAAATACGCAAAAGCAGGTTCTGGTCAAGGACCAAATGAGCATTTTTAAACAAAAGCCCAGTGGTTGCTCAACCAGGGTGGTTTCTGTTTCTAGCTTTTTGAAACGATCAAAGGCGGAAAGCAGAACACTTCCCAACTCATTCTGTGAGGCCACAGTTTAAAAAAACCTACAGGGGCATCTGGCTGGCTCCATCGGTTAAGCATCCAACTTTGGCTCAGTCATGATCTCACGGTTTGTGGGTTCGAGCCCTGTGTCAGGCTCTGTGCTGACAGCTGAGAGCCTGGAGCCTGCTTTGGATTCTGTGTTTCCCTCTCTCTCTGCCCCTACCTCGCTTGTGCTCTGTTTCTCTCTGTCTCTCCTACAGAGCAGTATCTATAACCTAGAGAGCAGTGTCTCCTATGACTGTTGAGGCAAAAACCCTCAAGTAAATATTAGTTAATCAAATCCAGCAATATATAAAAATGACCATATGCCTGTACTTTCATCCCCATGAATGCAAGGTTAGTGCAGCATACAAAAGTCAAAGTAATATACTGTATCAGTACAATAAAGTGCAAAACCCACATGATCATCCCAATAGATGCTGGAGAGGTATATGACAACATTCACTGCCTCGTGACAAAAGCATTCAACAAACCAGGAAAAGAAAGGAACTTCCTCGACATGATGTTGGGCACCTGTGACACCCCCAAGTTCACATCGTGCTTTCTCCTTAGAGCAAGAACAAGATAAGGTTGACTGCTCTCACCACTTCTCTTCAACATGGTACTGTCAGTTCTAGTTAGGCAGGAAAAAGAAATTAAAAAGCATCTAGTTTGGAAAGTAAGAAATAAAACTTTGCTTGCAGAGGACATAATCACTATGTAGCAAATCCTGAGGAATCACTAAAAACATTAGAACTAACAAGTTCAGTACGGCTGCAGGTTACAAGACCAGTATGTCAAATTCAGTTGTAGCTGTAAATGGTAGCAGTGAACAAATTTGGAAAGGACATTAGGAAAACAGCTCCATTTTGTAATAATATTAAAAAGAATAAAACACTTAGGAACAAATTTAACATAGTACAAAATTTTTACTGTGAACTACGAAACATTGAAAAAAAATGAAAAGGCCTGCATAGATGGAAAGAAAGATATCCCATGTTCATGGATAGGAAGACTTAGTATTGCAAAGAGGACAATACCACCTACATTGATCTATAGATTTAACTCATTCCCTATAAAAACCCAGCTAATTTCTTTGTAGAAGTTGACAAACTCATCCCAAAATTAAGGTAGACATTCATGGGAACGAAAGTAGCCACAATCATGAAAAAGAAGAACAAAGTTGCAGAACTCACATTTTTTAATTATAAGACAGACTGAAGCTACAGTAATCAAGATGGGGTGGTACTGGCATAAAGATAGACTTATAGGTCATGGAATAGAATTGAGAACCTAGAAATAAACCCTCACATTTACTGTCCAAAGGATTTTCAATAAAGATGTCAAGATGGTTCAGCGGGGGAAAGAATGGCTTTTTTTTTTAATGTTTGTTTTTAGAGAGGGAGGGAGGGTGGGAGGGATGGAGAGAGGGGGAGACACAGAATCCAAAGCAGTTTCCAGGCTCTGAGCTGTCAGCACAGAGCCCTACGTGGGGCTCGAACCCACGAACTGCAAGATCATGATGTGAGCCGAAGTTGGGCGCTTAAATGACTGAGCCACCTAGGCATCCTAACAATAGTCTTTTCAACCAATGGTCTGATACAACTGGATGTCCACGTGGGGAAGAATATTACTGGACCACTCACCGTACGCAAAAATTAAAATGGATCAAAGACCTACACATAAGAAGGAAAACTATAGAACGCTTAGAGGAAAACATAGGGGTAAATTTTTGTGACTTTGGATTAGGCAAGAGTTTCTTAGATGTGACTCCAAAAACACAAACAGCAAAAGAAAAATATAGATAAAATGGATATCCTCAAACTTGAAAACTCTTGTGCTTCATAGGACCTCATCAAGAATGTGAAGAGGCAGCCCACAGAATGGGAGAAATTTTTTTATAAATCATGTATAAATCTGATAAAGACTTCTATCCAGAATATATGAAGAAGTCTTAACCACTCAATAATAAAAAGACAGTTATAAAATGAGCAAAGTCTCTGAATAGATGTTTCTCCCAAGAGGATCCATAAATCAGTTTATGATAAGGTCATAAGGAGAATGGCTAAATAAGCACATGATGGGATGGTCAACATCATTAGCTGTCAGGGAGCTGCAGATCAAAACCACAGTGGGATACTGCTTGACATCTACTGGGGTGTCTATAATAATAATTTTAAAAGACCGTTAAGATTCTGTGTCTCCCTCTTTCTCTCTGCCACTCCCCTGTTTGCGCTGTGCCCCTCTCTCAAAAATAAGCATACGTTAAAAAAAAAAATGTTGCCAAGGATGTGGAGAAATCAGTCATATGCTGCCAGTTGGATAAAAAGTGGCTGTGGCACTTCCTGAAAATACTAAAGTCACCATGTGACCCGGGTTTATACCCAAGAGAAATAAAAACGTATGTGTGCACAAATGCTTGTGCACAAATGTTCATAGCCACCTAATTCTTGATAGCCAAAGAGTGGAAACCGTTCAGATCCATCAACTCAGATATCCCTCAGCTGACGGACGAACACGATGTGGTATGTCCATACAGTGGGGTATTACGTGGCAGCGAGGAGAAGCAGAGGCCTGATGCGTGCCGCAGTCTGGACGAACACACTAAGATCGTAAAAGAAGCCAGTCACGAAGACCACATATTGTGTTCCTCCGTTTATGTGGAGCGCTCAGAAGAGGTGAATTCACACAAAGAGCAGACCAGTGGTTGCCTGGGGCTGGCAGAGGGCGAGGAGAAGGGGCTGGGGTTTCTTTTTGGGGTGTTAAAAGTATTCAGGAATGGATTGTGGTGATGGTTGCACAGATACACTTGAAACCATCGAATGGTACCCTTGGGATTGGACAGTTGTATGGAGTGGGAATTAGGTTTGAATGGAGCTGCTAAAAAGGACAAAAACAGAACCAAACCACAAAACCTGATGAGTGACCCAGGGATTGTGGCACCTCCTTGAATCTCAGCTTCCGTGAGGGCCTGAGTCTGAGCTCTCCGCCGCTCTCTGGCAGGCATGTGAGATTAACTGCAGAACTTGTGTGAAGTGCGGTCTGGCAATTTCCTGTAGTCTACAAATACTGAGTGCCTGCAGGATTTGAGTTCCAAAAAATGCGAAGTTCTGAGTCCATGCCAGGCTCTGTTTTAGGCCCATGGGTTGTGTTTAAAAAAAAAAAAAAAAAAGCATTCGCCCACTCGGGGAGCTGTAATCTGCCAGAACGATACAGGCATTACGTGATAAGCATAATAAATACGAAAACCGTTTCTGTCCTTTGTTGGAAGGTGATGGGGCAGAGTAGAGGCGCATAAGGGCTTTGGGTGAGCTGAGGTAGGGGTGTTAGTAGCCGGTTGTGATAGGCTGGTCAGGGTCCTGTCATTGACAACATGATGTTTGTGCAAGGGCAGAGGGGGGACGAGGGTGTTCTGCAGGCAAGTGTTGGAGGCCAGCAGGACAGGCAGAGGGTCACTGGTGGGAGCGTGCCTTTCCTCGTGTGTTTGGGGCCGTGTGGCTGGAACAGAGGGAGGGGGAGGGTGACAGAGGTTCTCAGGGTGACGATGGCGCCCTCTGTCCATTCCTGGGGGGACGGGGAAGGACGTGGTCTGAGTCACAACTCGAGCCGACCACTCTGGAATAGACTGTTGAGTGGTGGGTGAGCAACAGCAGAAGCAGTGGGGCCAGCAGGGAGTGGCTCCCACCAGGCTGGGGGGAGCGGGGTCGGCGGTGGGGTCGGGGTGAGAAGTGCTCAGGTTCCGGGTTTGAGGTTGAGCTGGGTTTGAGATCGAGCTGGCGGGAAGTTCTGGCGGTGGAGCCACCATCAACAGAGACCAGCAGCAGCCGTGGGCGTGGTCATTGGGGCCGGTTGACCCCTTGGGGGCCTGGGTGGGGGGCATCCAGGTGGAAGGTTCAGAGAAGGGGCCCGCAGGAGACAGAAGCCCCAGCGTGGCTGGCTCAGAGGTGGTGTTTAAATCCATGGGGAGTGTGGCTGGAGCTGAAGAGTAGACCCAGGACTGAGCCTCAGGAGCGCCCCTCGAGGGAGGACAAATAGGCAGCTGGAGTAGGGCTTGATTGCCCTCTCTGGTCCCGCCCTCGGGTCTGGAGGCCCCCAGCTCCTTCCCTGGGGGCGTGTGATAACCCGGCTGTCCTCTTGCCAAGAGGCAGGTGTTGGGACAGTGGGTGGGGGCTTGCCTTTAACGCAGGCCCTTGTGGCTCTAACCTGGCTGCCTGCTGCCATTCCTGGGGTGCTCCCACCGGGACCGTGCCCTTTCTGGCGCCCTGGTGCCATCTCATCAGGCCATTGGCCAACCCCTGTGGTGTTGGGCCTGCTCCCCGGGCTTTGTCACTGGTGCTCATGGGCCGTGAGCCCACTGCTTCCTGGGGCGCTCCATCAGTGCCCCGTGTGCGCAGGACCCCACGGCCTCAGCAGCTTCCCCCCGGCCGGCCGCTGAGCTCAGGGAAAGGAGGGTAAAGTGCTCTGAGCCTGTGCCCCGCGCAGCCCTGCGGGTGGCTGCCGGGGTTCCCTTTGCCGGTGGCACTGAGCCACAGCCATTCCTTGTGGTTGACGGATGGCGCACTGGCCTGGCATCTCCGAGGGGAAGGCGGACCCCTGACTTGTGGCTGCGGCCTTGCCGAGGCCACACCGCCCTGTGGCAGCTACAGCGTTTCTCTGCCTGAGGTGTCCTTACTGTCCCTTGTGACCATAACCTGGGGAAGCAGTGTGGAGTGAAATCCCAGTCCCAGAGAAGCACATTGTTGGCCTCTTTCACGTTTATGTAAAAGTTCAGGCCCTTTATTCTCGCGCTTAGTTTGGTTTTAAAAGCTCTTCCAAACTGACCCGGCTTCGGACCCGGTACTGGGCCCCCTCAGCCCACCTGTGAAGCACGGACGCTGTCTGAGGCCACTGCTCAGGAAACTCAGGAGCCCATGTGCATCCTGCCCTTTGGGCCCTGTGCTGCCGCAGGGCCTGGGCATGGCTGTGGCAGCCGCCTGGGGTGTCCCGACAGCCTCCCTACCCTGGCCGCACTGACTGGGATGTAAACTAATGTCCTGTCGAGTCCCCTCTGCCCGAAGCCTGAGACCAGACGTGCGGTCACGCCGATCCTAACTCTGAGTTACGCGGCATGAAAAACCACAAACATTTGCCGTAGGAAATGTCTTCCTTTTGAAAGGATTGAAATCCTGTGCAGTGGCCTCGGACCGCGTTTGCTTTCTTTCCCAGGGACGATTTCAACATTAAAGTTCTTCAAGCGTTTGTCGAGCTCCATGAGTTTGCTGATCTGAACCTCGTCCAAGCCTTAAGGTAAGTGTTGGAGCATCGGCTGTTCTCGAGAAGGTGGGGGGCAGCTGCAGCCAGAGGCCGGGTGCTCACAGCACAGAGGCCCGCGACAGGCACTCTCGGACCCAGCTGGTGCCTGCCCTGGTGGGACCGCCGGTGTGCACTCTGTCCCCAGCCCCTTTGCTCTTCTGTGCTCTCCCCTGGTATTTGACTAGTCAGGTGCGCGCTTTCTTCCCAGAAAGCTCTGCGGCTCAGTCTCTGTGCCACCTGGGTACAGGCCCGCTTCCTGCTGCATTTGGTGTAAATCAGCAGCCTTGTGGGTGCCTTCCCTGCGCGTGCCACCCCCCACCCCCCAGGTGTGACAGCAAACCTGTGGATGCTCAGCCATCAGAGGCGGCCCCCTGGTCCCTGTCTTGTCCCGGTAAAGCCAGGTGTCACTGCGTATCAGGCTGAGTGGGGGAGGATGGCCCTCAGACACTCCTGCGTGGCCCTGAGCCACGCTGGCCGCTGCCGTGGAAGTGCCCGGCCATCCCTCTGGTTGTGCCCTTGAGGCACCATCCCGTACACTCCGCTCTTCTGCAGCACCGACAGCATCCGTTTCCTTCTCCGGTACCCCCCGCGGGGGCTCCGATGGCTGTGCGCTGAGCCAGGGCCACACAGGCTCCGTCGGGTCTGGCTCCAGCTGGTCAGTCGCGGGCCTAGAGCTGGGGCTTCCGGGTGGGGATGCCAGCCGGCCCTGTAGTGAGTGGTGCCGGGCTGCCCCCAGCGCCCCAGGTCCCTCTGCCGGTCGCCCTGCTGTCCTGTGTCCCCGCACCCAGCAACCTTACCGTGGAAACGCCATCGCCCCCTCCTGTCCATTTCTCCGCAGGCAGTTCCTGTGGAGCTTCCGACTTCCGGGTGAGGCTCAGAAAATCGACCGCATGATGGAGGCATTCGCGTCCCGCTACTGCCTGTGCAACCCGGGCGTCTTCCAGTCCACAGGTCGGTGAGGGCCGGGTCCCGGCGCCCCACCAGAGCCCTCTGCCCAGGCCCCGCTGGCCTGGCGGACGGCTGAGCGCCCCTGCGCCCTCTGCCCTCTTTCAGACACCTGCTACGTGCTGTCCTTCGCCATCATCATGCTCAACACCAGCCTCCACAACCACAACGTGCGGGACAAGCCCACAGCCGAGCGCTTCGTCACCATGAACCGTGGCATCAACGAGGGAGGAGACCTCCCAGAGGAGCTGCTGCGGGTGAGCCCCCCCCCCCCGGGTCCCCCCGCTTCTGGGCCCCGCACTGGCCCTCACTCCACCAAGCCCGGTGCCTGCCACCCTTGGGGACATGGTGCAGATGGGCCCTTTCTCCCCCGCCCGCATCCCTGAGCTCCCCGTGGCCTGTGTTCCTCATAGAACCTGTACGAGAGCATCAAGAACGAGCCGTTTAAGATCCCGGAGGACGACGGCAACGACCTGACGCACACGTTCTTCAACCCCGACCGCGAGGGCTGGCTCCTGAAGCTGGGTGAGTGGCGGCCGGCGGGCGGGACCCGCGCTCGGAGCCCCCAGCCCTCGGCAGCCAAGGCCCCCGACCAAAGGCAGAAACGTTAAAGGCGAAGGCCGATGGGCCAAGTCCGCCCGCGGCGGCCGGCCGCTCGTCCCAGACTCGATGGCTGCCGCTTTGAGCCCCGCCCTGTCCGCACGAGGCCATCCTGTCCGTGTCCACGGCGGAGAATAACGCCCGGGCTGCACGAGCGTCCCAGAAAACTGCTCAGTTAGCATCCAGATACACCCAAGGCAGTTTTCTGCACCAGACGCAGGTGCATTTCCTGCGAGAACCTGCGTGCCTCTCTCTTGGTTTGGTGTGGCTGATTTTTGATGCGTGGTTTAAATGTGCCTTCTTGTTTTCCTTCTGCCTGTGGCTCCCACCTTTCTGTTCTGTGACGGGCTGTCCCTGCTTGTTCTGCGTTAGGAGGTACGTACCCAGTGGCTTCCTGCCCTCCCCTAGCTGCTCACTCCTCTCTCGTTCTCTCTCCCCCGTTGGTCTGTGTGAAGCTTTGATTTGTGGCTGCCATTCATCTGACCCATGTGGCTTTGGACTTGCTGGGGTTAGCGTCATGCAGGGTGCAGTGAATGTGACACCCACAGCCCTGGGGTGGCCGGAATGCCAGCCTTTCTGCGCCCGGGAGCGCATGGGGAATGCCACGTGGGAACGAGCTTGCCCCTCTGTGTCTTTAGGGCCCGAGCGGCCACGAGCCTGCTGGTCATCTCCAATTTCGTGCCTCACCGGGTGCCTCTCATACTAACCAAACAGCGCATGTCTGCACCACCCCTGGACAGGGCCTGGGGATGGTCAAAAGGATTCCTAACCATTGACACAGAAATAGAATAGCGTTGATATTTTCTGGGCAATTTTAGAAATTGGTAGGAGGGGTTTTTTGTTTTATTTTTACAGTGGGCGGGGTGGGGTGGGATCCTGGCCTTTCTGTGACACGTCACAACTGTACGTCATCCGGGCACTCTGAGAGCACATTGTAGGATACCAGGCTTGAGAGAAGTCCGGCGATTTTGTGGTTTTAATCAAGGGGAGGGTAAAGAGGCGTGAAGGCCTGTGAAGGCCGTGGCTCCGCCGTTCTGATTTGGGGTCTTGCTCTGACTTTTCTCTGGCTGCGCTGAGGTTTGGGAGAGTTCTGGACCTTGGCCTAGAAACCCAGAGCCATAGCCGTGGACCTGAAGGCCTGAGCCCCCTCTGAGATGCATCTGACTCTCTGGTCATATCAGTTCTGGGGCCCCCAGGGGAGGCCAGAGCAGGGACGTGTCCAAAACCCCCGCAGCAGCACCCGGGCCCTCCCGGCCCTGCGTTGCCAGGGAACGCCCCTCGAAGGGCAGTGACGGCACAAGCCCGCCCAGCAGCTGGTGTGGCCTCAGCACCCGTGGGAGACAGACGTGCTTCTAAAGACAGAACAAAACGACGGGCATAAAGGCACACCAGGGCTTGCACCCCAGCCTGTGTCCTGGCTACTCATCTAATCGGGCCACAGAACCCGCGTCCAGAGCACCCTTAGGGGATAGAGCCAGCTGGGTGCTGAGTGGGTGCCGAGGAGCCCCGGGCAGCCTGCTCCTTCCGCGCTCCACCGCCGTGTGCGCATGCGTGAGAGGGGGTGGTCCCGCAGTCACTGAGCTAGTGGTGATTGGTCACCCACCGGCCAGCCGAGAGACTGCCCGGAGCCCCCTCTCCAGACGCACAGCAAGCCCGCTGCTGCCTCCCCGTCCCGGACGCCCCCTCTGTTGGCAGAGCTGCAGCCAGAAAGTGGACTTTGCAGGGGACTGGTGTCCCCGGAGCTGCTGGGGCCTACACACAGTCCTGCCCGTGGGCTGGCTCCCAGCAGTTCTGACGCTGGCCTGGCCACCAGGGACAGTGGCTGGTGTTGGGCTCTGAGGGCCAAGAAAGCAGTCAATCTGGAAGCCGATGCTGAAGATGCGTTGGTTTGGCCAGGGTGCTCTTGCTGCGCTCGGCTCTGGGCCCCCACCCAGCACAGGGCAGACCTAGGCCCGGACCCGGAGGCGCTTGGCCACAGGCCTACAGCACGGGCGTAGGAAATGTGTGCTCCGTGCACCCACGCAAATCGGGACGGAGGTCACCGCCTGACCTTACTTCATTGTTTCTCGTCATAAACTTAGTCTTAGGGCGGGTGGCACTTTTGAAAGGCCTGGATGTTTTGCGGGAGCGTAGGAACATTGTAGTGTTGCTTATGGATCAGCAAAGTGCCTCATAGTCACCGAGTTTTGAGAACGGGTCGGTCGTGTTGAAAACACAGGAACGCGGATCAGAGCTGAACTGTCACGTGAAGTGTGTGTTGCAGGGTGTGCGTGTGCATGTGCCTGGGAACGGCCATGGAACTAGGAGGAGGTTCACGGGGTGGGGAAGCCAGGCTCCTTTTGCAGGCGTGCGTGGTGTGGTATGTGTCCCTGTCTCCCGAAGCTCAGCCAGAAACACAGAAGCAGAGCCTGTCTGTTCCCTGCAGCCAAATCTCTGAGCCCAGGGGTGTGACGCCAGCCTGCTCTCTGTGCTGTGGGTACCTGGGATGGGGCTGGGAGGCCCCTTGGCCAGGAGAACTGGACTAGGGATCGGGCTTCCCAAGACGTGCCACTGAACCCCAGGAGCAGCAGGGTAGGAGCCCAGGGGCAAAATGCTGAGAAGCCTTCCTGGCAAAGCCGCTTCTCCTGGGGAGGGGGGGTGGTTCACGGGGTCGCCGAAAGGGGCTCAGGGTGAGCAGAACACATAGGCCGCCACCTAGCGACCCAGTGGCGGGAGCGCAGAGAAGAGGGGGCACCGGACAGATGGACAGCACGGGGAGCCCCTGGGAGGGTTCGCCAAGAATGTGCTCGTGAGGCTCAGTGGACGGCAGGTGCTGGCGAGAGTGTCGGGGCTCAGGCCAGCACGGTGTGACCTGAAGGAAGGGCCTGGGTGCGGCGCACGGTCAGATCCTCCTGACAGGGACCCAAGGGGGGGGGGGGCGTGGAGCTGGGGGGTGTCTGCCGGGGGCTGGGGGGAGCAGCAGCTGGCCCTTCCTTCCCCGCTCGGCTGCGGCTTCCTCCACTGTGCCCGGCGTGCCCCATGCAGCCAGCCTGCCTGAGGCCGTCGGGAGGAGGTCAGGTGTCTGACTGGTGAGGCAGGGGGTGAGGGACCCCGGAGGGGTCTCCCGAGGGCCTGGCCAGTGGCCCTGACTCTCCCCGCACAGCAGGTGGTGTCTTGTCTGTCGGGGTTTCTGCCCACACCAGGGCCAGGACGCTCTCTTGCCTCAGCCCCAGGAGGACCTGGGAGCTGGCAAGTGTCCTTTCCTGTCCTTCCACGCCCGCACCCCCCACCCTGTGATCCCCTTGTCCTGTCTCCATGCCTGTGTCCCTCAGCCCTCTTGGCACTCACCCAGATAGAGGTGGTGAGCTAGACCTTGGCTGTCACCTTGGGGAGTGACCGGGCAGGGAGGGTCGCTTCTTGTGCCCCTGGATTGCTTGAGTCTGTTACCACGTGCGTCGTCTTCTCTCAGGTTTTGTTTTTTTAACTTCATGTCAAAAGTAAGGGCTAGAAATTGAAGCCAGTTCGTGCCAAATATTTAAGGGTAAAAGACTTTTCCATAGTGAAAGGAGAGTAGGTGCAGATAGATGGTGTGTGTGTGTGCGTGTGTGCGCGCTTCACATGCGCCCCGTATCTTGTTAAGAGATTAATTCAATCTAATAATTCCCTGGACCCAGGAGTAATTGATGTTGATGGATCCCAGGGCCACCAGAGCCCTGAGGTAATGGGATTACGTCCTGGTCAGGCCCCGGGGAGCCGCACTGACTTCATCTTGTCATTTCCAGCTCATTCATCATGACTAACTTTTCCCGAAAGCAGGTTTGGAATGCACTTGAGTTACCTAGGCGGCCCAGGGGGCCACGGTGGGGGTGCATGCGGGGCCCCCAGCAGCACGCCGCGCCCTCCTGTCGCCAGCCGGCCGAGAGGGGCCTGCAGGGCCCCCGGCCGCACGGCTTGGCCAGGACGTGGCCGAGCGTTGGGCGGAGTGCCGAACAGGTTCACCAGGAAGGAAACTAAAGGCCAGGCCCGGCTCCCGATGGCATTTGTGAAAATGGGTATTTGTAGGCCTCGGGTCGTGTGCCCGCCCCGGGCCCTGGCTCACGAGCTCCTTCCGCTTTTAGGAGGGCGGGTGAAGACCTGGAAGCGGCGCTGGTTCATCCTGACCGACAACTGCCTCTACTACTTCGAGTACACGACGGTGAGTACCGGGCGGGGCCGCCCGCCCTCCGTGCCCCCCGGCCCCTGCGCCGGGCTCCAGGGGCGAGCGAGGCTGGCTGTGCGCTCTTCTCTCGTAGGACAAGGAGCCCAGGGGGATCATCCCCCTGGAAAACCTCAGCATCAGGGAGGTGGAAGACCCGCGCAAACCGGTAAGCGGCCCTGCCCTTGGCGCCTCGGCCCGGCGGCCGCCCCCCGCGCGCACTGACGGCCCTCTGCCTGTCTCGCCAGAACTGTTTCGAGCTTTACAACCCGAGCCACAAAGGCCAGGTCATCAAGGCCTGCAAAACGGAGGCGGACGGCCGGGTGGTGGAGGGCAACCACGTGGTGTACCGGATCTCCGCCCCGAGCCCCGAGGAGAAGGAGGAGTGGATGAAGTCCATCAGGTGCGCCGGCCCCGCTCGAGCCCCAAGGCTCCGCGTCCTCGCGGTGCGCGAGCGCGCACGTCCGTACGCCTGCGCGTGCGTGCGTGGGCGGGCGTGCACGTGCACGCACGCATCTGTGGGAGGGCACGCACGTGTGTACGCGTGCACGCGCGCTTCCGAGGGCAGGGCCCGCCCTGTGCCCGCAGAGACGCGGAGGCTCGAGCCCGCTCTGCCTGGAGGGCTGCGGGGGCCTGCTTCCCACCTGAGGGTTTCCTCCCCCGCCCTCCCTTCCCCCCCCCCCAGAGCGAGCATCAGCAGGGATCCTTTCTATGACATGTTGGCCACGAGGAAGAGGAGGATTGCCAATAAGAAATAGATCTTTCCTGGCCCGAACCGGTGAAAACAGAAGCCAAGACTCCACGACGACGGAAAGTGACTGGGAGCCTCCCCCGACCCCCCCAGCGCCGCCGGCCCCGCTTCGGTCTCCCGCCTCCTCTCTGGAGACGGCGCGTGCGCAGTGGGAGCGCCGCCCCGAGCCCCGAGGAGCCTTCTGTGCGCGGCGGCCGATGTCCAGATGCCCTTCTCCCGGTCCCAGCCCGCGGTGGCGCCTGCCGGCTCCTTCGAGGGAACCTCGTGCCAGTCGTGCCGCCCTTGGCTCACCCGTGGCAGCGTTCGCCGTTCCAGAAGCCGCTGTTTTATATCTGAACAAGAAAGGAAACGCTACCACTTTTTTATTCAGAGTTTTTTCTCAGATATATAGGATTATAGCTTTTATATGCCTTTTTATACTCTGAAATTATAACGAAGGATACTTACTTTCTAACACTAGTATTTTTAGAATGGCAGCTATAAATGTAACTCGTGGACGCAAGTATATACTGTGCACTGAAGAAGTCGTCTATACATGCACCTGCCGCCCTGCGTGGGGGGGCGTGGGCGGCTATGTGGGTGCTTTCGTGGTGGTCCTCGGGGTGGAGGGACGTTTCTGGGCAGGGGCCGGGCTCCAGGTGGCCAGATCCCGGGGGACTCGTCATCAGCTCAGACTCTGTGGCCCCACAGATACTTTCTAAAAAGGCCAATTGTTACAATGTAAGTGCTGGTTCTGGGTGTGAATCCTGTGGCCGCGGTCACACACAGGGGGTGTGTTGAGCCCCGTGAGACCGCCGCTGTGGGACTTTGGCCCCCCAACCAGCAGTTGCGTGTGGCTCAGTGGAACCGTGCGTGGTTCAGACTGACGGACCGGTCTTCACTATTTAAAACCTTTCGGCAAAACAGACACTTCTTTTACTGACCTACTAGTTTGACCAGATCTCTTAGCATAATGAATAGACGAGTAACCAGAGCAGATCTTACTCCTCGTTTTTAGAGACTTTAATCTCTTGCCATGAGGACGGAAGGGGCGCGCTGTGGGATGAAGGTGCGTGGCACTTAGGGTCTCCTGTAAATAGCGTGAAAGCCCAGATGCACGCTGGTGGTGGAACTTCAGAAGATCCACAATCAGACGGTTGTCAGGCTGCCGATGATCTAACAGGTGCTCAGGACGTCTGCCCGAGGGAGGACGGGGCTCAGAGCCGGCCGGGGGCGCCGCTGGGCGAGGCTGGGGTGCTGGGCGCTGGGGCGGTGCCTCTGCCTCTTCCGGGCGGGGCCGGTGACGGATGCTGCCGGGACCCTCTTGGCCACGTTCCGGCGGTGGGTCCCCGTGTCTGTGCCCTTTAGAGGTCACGAGCTGTCATGTGCAAAATGAAAGTCCCAGAAAGCAGACCTCGGACCGGACCGTCGGCACCTACGTGAAGATTTTAAGTAGAAGTAACTGCTCTGCGAGTTGCCTTGGTGCTGACACTGACTGGCCGTGGGCCCCTGGCCTCGGCACCACTGACCTTGACGTAGCTTTAAGTCACGCTGGATGCAAAGGGGTCTGGGCCCGGGCCTCTCTGACACGCCTCAAACTGATTTTTTGTTTCCTTCCCGAGCTTTTAGGCTTTGTTACCGTCCTGATACCTCAAATTCGAAACTTTAGTTTTGGAGAAAGGCGAGTCCGCATTCTTGAAATGCCTGGCTGGCATATATGCAACTCTGGCCTCCAGTCTTCCACGAAAGCCGATGGCGCCCGGAGCACGCGCCCGCCGCCCCCACCGTCGCCGACCAGTGGGGCCGCCCGCCCCTCTCCCGGGCTGCCCAGGGCGCCGAGGGATCAGTGGTTGGGGCGGGGGCTGCGCTCCCTCTCTCGGCCCCGGGTAGGCCCCTGGGGATACAGGCTTTCGGTCTTCGGGGTTTGGCCTCCGTAGGGTTGGGAGAAGCGAGCTTTGGGAAACCCCTGTAGGAATTCTCCGGTCGCCGGTGAAGGAGCCTCGCGTGATGGCTCTTTTCCCGGGAACCGTGCGGAGGCCGTGGTGCTTAGAATCTGTCACTTGCTGTCAGTGTTCCGTGAGATCTCTAACTCCGGGTTTTGCGTGGCAGTATTAACGCGGGGCAGGCCGGCGGCCACCCCGCTACGCCGTCAGGCGGGCCGGTGGCCGCGTCTCTCCTCCCTGCCCCCACGTCCTCCCAGTGCTAGCATTTTAGTCCCAACTCTGGCCAAAGACAAGCTTCCCTCCGGAGACCAGGGGCGGGAGGCGGAGAAGGGGGTGCTCTGGGCCGAAGACCGCGGCTGCCACGGCCCCGCCGGCCTCCGTTTACCCTCACCCAGGCGAGCGTCAGTGTCTTCGGGATCGCGGCACATCCTGGAACGGTCTAACGTGGTACCACACGGAGTCAAAATAGGAGCTATTTATAGATGAAGCAGCATTTAATGCTTCATACAAAGCAATGCATATTTTTAAAAGTTAAAATGCATAGATCTATAGAGATGTGCTTTGCGGAGAAGTTAGGTCTGTTGTAGACCGGAAACCACATGTTGTGACTTCCCATTTTCTTATTTTTTCTTAGGCATTTCTATTTACGGTAAATATAGTTAATATGTAAATAATGTACATAGAGATTTCCGGAGTGTTTGTTATTCAGTGTATATACCCTCACATCCTGCATGAAGAAATACCCCGTCATCGATATTTTGTTGTATCATTGGAGGGTGTATGGCCGTCAAATTGCAAATACCGTGTTCACAAAATAAAAAAAGGCGTTGTTCGGACAAGACCGTCTGGGACTTGGTTCTTGAAAATAGATTGTGGGGTCCGGCGGCCTGCTCCCCGCCCCTCCCCCCACCCCCCTCCAGGCCCAGGAAGGCGGGGAGGGGAGGGGGCGGCTTGGGCTCCAGACGCTTCTGGAACAGGTGAGAAGGGTCTGCTGAGCAAACGGGGAAAACAGCGGTAAAGAAGAGGACACAAGGTGTTGAATTTGCTGCCATTTATATACTATATAAACTTTACATGCTGTGTATTTACAGTGGGGCGAGTGCTTTTTTTTTAATCTTTAAAAAAACAAAGATCAAACTTTAGACATCTCTGAACAACACAAACTGTATAAACCATACAGATTATTCAGATACAAACTGTATTAAATACAGTTTTCCCCACTCCGTCTCCTGATGCAGGACCAGTGAATTATAAGTGTATCACAGTTTGATAGCATATCCATATTAAAAATAAAATCACAGTATGATTTTGTCTGTAACTAGAAACTTTAAGGGACCAAGCTGACAACTCAGACTCCAATATCATAGTCAAGACAAGAGACACTGTATAAAAAAGTGTTAAGTAATAAAAACATACTGTAGGCTTTACAAATAATGTTTGGATTATACATTCATAATGTAAATACTCATCATAACTGGTAAATCGATTGGAATAGTTCCACAAAGTTCAAAAACAGAACTTGTCTATAAAATACATTTTCAAATCTTGAATACAACTAAAATATGAAGCGAATTAGTTTCTAGTATCAGACATTACAGAAAACAGACTGCTCCCAAGTCTAGTCGAGAGCTCGTGAATCTTTAAATAAGTCTTTAAATTAAATATGCACACTGTCAGTTTGTTTGTACTTTTACTAATTCCATGGTTTCCCGGCTGCTCTCGCACCGGAGGCCTGGCTTGCAGGAGCTTTTCCATGGAATGCGAGCAGTCCACCTGAGTCTGATTAAGCAGCATTGAGATGTTCCAGTCCAGGGCGTCACCGTCCGTGGGATCTATGTACACGCTGTTTACAACGGTCAGCAGTTGTAGAAAGGGTTCGTCCGTTTGGAATAAGGGGAGTTAAGAAAAGGTAAAAACTAAAAAAAAGTCCTCCATGGTAAAATCTGTACAGTATTTACTAAAGAAGCACCACGCAGATTTGAACAGAGTTATTTCTACATTTATAATTTAAGCTGGGTGGGGGATGGCTTCTGTTGAACACGCTGAATCTGAAAGACAAGAGGCGGCAAGCAGCGGGCGTTAGTACCTCCCGGGGCGGCGGGCGGCGGGCGGCGGGGCGGCTCCCCCGCCACCACCCCAGTCGCGGCCTGCCTTCCTTCCCGCACCGTCCGGGCTCCCTGGGGAAGCGCTTCTTCCCGACCGCGGGCCCTCTGCCTTCCGGAAGGGCGGAGAAGGAAGCGGGCTGTTCCGGACGGACGTGCGGAGGGAGCCACCTGCTGGGCCGGAGCCCGGCTGCCGCTGATCCTCTCCGGCCTTAAATCCCCTCTCGCTAGAGAAGAGCCCGAGTCCTTAATCAGGCTTCGGTCTTTTCCTTAAGACACACGGACTGAGCGGGTTAGTTAACTGCACGTTAATCCTCCGCAGACACTTCAGCGAGATCCGTTTCAAATCCCCCCTGCGGCCTGGGAGCCGCACGGGACGACGTCCCCTCTCCGGAGAGAAGGGCTCGCTCCCCCGCCTCCCTCGGCTGACGCGGGCCGCCGACCTGCACTGCTCTCCCCCCGGGCCGCCGCGTCGCGGTCCGGGAGCGACCCGCCGGGCGCCGTCCGAGTCCCGATCGGTCACGAGGCGCCCCGACCTCGCTCAGATAACGCCGAGTCCTTCCGAAATCACTGTGATTTCTGGGGGCGCGCGCGGACTCGGCGCTCCCGGCCGGGCGCCAGCAGGCGAGCGTGTCCGGCGTGGGGTCCGCCACGCCCTCGCTCCCGAAGCACGGGGACCGGTGGCCGCGGGTAGGATGGCGATTCCAGGGGGCTGCTCTCCTAGGCCGGCGGGGCGGGCCGGGCCGGGCCGGGCCGGGCGGCGGAAAGGGGCTCCTCCGTCTGTGTGGATCCTGGCGCTTTCCGCCCTCCCTCGTTTTCTTACGACGACGGGAGGAGGAGGCAACCGGGTGGCGCCGCCCGGAGAAACGGGGGCCGGCCGGACCCGAGGAGGCGGGCCGAGGTCTGAGCGCGGCTCCGCGCGGCGCCGGCCTGGGGGAGCCCCCCGCACCTGCTCCCCGCGCCACTGCCTGGTCCCCGAGGCCCCCGACTCCTCATCTGCGTCCCCGCGGCGCCTCCACAAGCAATTATGAAACGTACAGATAGAAAACCGCTTACCATAACTAGTGAGTTTTTTGTTTTGAGGCCAAGTTTTCAATCACCTAGAAAGCAAAGATCAGGAAAGAGATTTTAATGACGGTTTTGCAGAATGTTTCGTGCCTGCTGCTGTGTGGGCGCAAGTGATTACAATCAGAACCCCTTCTCGGCGGCTGGGTGCTCGCTGCCCGAAACCCGTCCCCGCACGGGACGAGCACGGGACCGGGACGAGACGAGCCGGCGCGCACTGTCGCCAAGCCTTCTACTGAAAACGAGACCTTCCGTGATGGCTGAGATGCACCGAAAGCCGTGCCTGTGGGGACGGGGCCCTCTCCGCCCACACCCATCAGCACTGTCCCCGCAGGAGAGAGCAGATCTCAGGCCAAAGAAACCAGGCAGCGTGTCGTGGGGCCGGAAGACGGGAGTCTGACGGGTCAAGTTACCAGGAACAGGGGACACGTGGCAGGTGGGCCACAGGGTCTGTCATCCTCAGCCAGAAGACAGGGATGTCTGGCATGGAAGGCCAAGCAGGTGGTCCCTGTCCTTGAAGAGGACAGGATGGGACAGGCACACGGATTCCTCCGTCTGCTCTCCCCGGAAGCGCTGGCCGCACACCAGCCTTCGAGTGCCATCGCCCAGGACACAAAGGGCCGCCGCTCGACACAGAGGCGTATCGCAGCCCCTAGGGACACACGTGTGGCCCCCAAATGCCAACGGCTCAGGCTCACACTCAACCCGTTTTCCCTCCGGAGCCACCTGTGTGTGCTGGCGGCCACCGACCGTGGTCCTCACCAGGCACCTGCAGCCGGGGAGAGGTGGGGGGAGGGTCTGGCAACAGGCGGAACGGCTGGGACGCCGCCCGCCACTTCCTCCCAAGTACTAGGCGGTGGTCAGAAGAGACTCCACCCTCACCTGGCCAAGCCCCTTTCCCAAATCACCAAAAGCGTCACGGGACACCGATCTGAAACTCCGTATCATCAACACCTTAAAAAAAGCCCAGGGCAGACAACGGCCCCGCGTCACCGTCTGGCCGGCCATGGCCACGCTTCTCCGCCCCGGGCCTCCCATGTCCCTCCCGCTGGGACACTGCCTCCCTCATGCTCGGGGCCCATCTGTCCCTCCTCGGTCAACAACCACGCTGACCGGGGCCACTGGAGGGACCGGTCTGCCCTCGAAACACACGACCAAAGGGCCTCTGGGTCACCAAGACGCCGCATCAAAGTCCCAAGAGCACACCTCAGGCGTCTGGGGCCGTTTGTACAAAAGGCCAGAGGACGACCGTCTTCCCCTTCGGGTGCCTCCAGCCATTTAAAACCCGGAAAGCCTTTCCGAGCTGGCAGGCCACACGGGGACGGGCGGGGACACCTCGCCCGGCCCGTGGGTCACCCGCACAAACCGGATTGAGGGACGGGGGCGGCTTAAGTGCGGTGCGAGGGCAGAGGGCGGAGACCGCGGCGCCAGGCGGTAAGAATCCAGCCCCCGCGGCGCCCCCGGCCTGGGGGGGAGCCGCGCAGCAGGAGCCAGCGCCCCGCAGTCCAGCTGCCCCGAGAGAGAGGCCGGCCGACAGCGACAGCGGATGTGCCTGATGACCCGAGCCCTCGAACTGAGTTTAAGCTCGCACTCCGAGGTCTAGACGTTTAAGAAAGAAAATACGGTGAAAACGTTTCTATCAGAAATGGCTTAGAAACAGAAGTTCTGGTCCTTCAGGAGCCACACACACACCCCCAGAGCCACCACCTCCAGCGGCCTCGTCACAGAGGCTCGGCTGAGCCCGGCTCCACGTCACCGAGGTTCTCCATCAGCACTAAGGGACCGGTTCCGGGTCCCCACACCGCGCCACCGAAGCCCGCGCTCCGCCTGGGAGCCGGGGCTGGACCGGGGCGGCGGGGCTCCTACCGGAGGGTCCGCCCTTTCATGCCACGCGAGGGTCTCTTCCCGCGTGTCAGCAAGAAATCCTTTCTATATTCTTAATTCCAAGTATCGCCTCTTACCCTGGCCACACTCAGACAGAGGACACCTGTCATCCCTGCTTCCCATCCTTAAATGTTTTCTCTTCTCACAGAAAGGTCCAACGCCTTCCAGAGGCAGCCCATCAGTGAGGGGGAAAGCGCCGTCCGTTCTCCGGAAACGGTCAACAGTCTCGTGGCTGGCGGCCTTGGGAGGGTGTGGCTCTGAGTCTTTAACAAAGTCCTCGCATTTCCTCGAGTGCCTCTTCTTTTTCTTCTTCTTTTTTTTGTGTCTGTGGAGGTCGGCATCAGAGCACGCGACCGAAAGATCGGAATCCTGCTGATGCCTGCAGAGGAATAAGCCACAACTCAAACCACCACAAAACCAAAACCGCCTCGGAGAGGCCCGGTCCTTGGCCTGGCACCCGCCACCCCCACCCCCACCCCCACACCCACCGGTGAAGCCTACCCGACGCTGTGCCGCGCTCCCCGCAGGGGATTTTCAAGTCCGGGGTGTCAATTCACCAACCCGGACCCCACCCGCCCTGCCTTCCGCTCTGCCCCGGGGCTGAGGTCGTCGGCCACAGGTCCAGAGGAAGGCTTTTGCCAACTTCTCCAAAACCAGCGGCTGAGGGGAAAAAATGCTTTTGCCCGGAGCCTCAGGCACCGAGGAGGGAGGGAGGTCCCCCTCGGGTAAGGGCGGCTGTCTACCTACGGCTCCTGGTGATCCTGCCCCGGGGTCTCGGTCTCGAGAGGCGTCACATCTCTAGTTAAGACGCGTAGCAACGCCGCTCGCGCTCAGTCATCTCGTCACGGAGAAGTCATTTTCCAGACAATCTCTGACCCGTTTAGCTTTTTAAAAATACAAAAACAAGCTTCCCAACGAGACTGCAAACTGAGACACGGAGCCAGAGGAACGGACCAGGCCGGGGCGACAGGTGCTCGTCCCGGACCCGCGCCGTCGGCGGGCCGGCAAACGCCGAGGGACGGTGGCCTCCTCTGCCTGCCCGCCTGGCGGTCCCTGAGTTGTTGGAAGGAAACGGTAACGGGTGGGAAAACGGGAACTACATCTGCCGAGTAAGATTACGAACACCGGTTACGAGGTCAGAGACTCCCAAGTTCCCACGTACAGACCACCGCGCACTTACTCCCGCGGATTATCGAGCGCGGACCAAAACCGGCACCGTTTTGGAAAAAGAGGTTTTTAGGCACTTTCCGATCCCGTGAAGTAAGACACGGCTTACAAGCGGGGCTACAGCCCGCAGAGATCTACGGCAGGGGACTCCGAGGCCCGCGGAGGTGGGGACGCGGCGCAGGAAGCGGACACGGGGCGCCGGCGGCCTCTCCCTCACCTGGAATCTCGGTCTCGGTGTTTGTCTTTGGATTTCTTTTTCTTCTTTGATTTTTTGTGCTTCTTCGCTTTCGGCTCTTCTAAAGGCTCCTTCTGTGCGCCTCTCCAGGCTCTCTTCTCTCCGCGACCGTCGCCGTTTTCCAGGCTGTCGTACCTCCGTTTCCGCGACTTGACGTTCTCGTGGTCGTGAAACCGGCCGGCGAGGTCACAGGTGTCGGCTTCGGCTCCAGGCGCGATCTTCTCGTGGGGGTGCTTCTCGGGGTAGGGGAGGGGCGCGGGGGGCGGGCCTGCGCGGGGGCTGAAGCGGTGCCGACCCTTCCCCTTAGCGGCCGCCTCGCAGCCCTTCCTGCTCCTGTAGCAGTCCCGGTAGGGCCGGCCGGCCGCGGCCGCCTTGTCGTACGGGCGCTCGTGGAAGGGCCTCCACTCCCGCGCCGCGTACAGGGCGTACCTGTCGTGGTAATACCGGCACTTGTCCCAGCGCAGCTTCTCGGGGTAGTACTTCTCCCGGGCCCAGGGGTGCTCGCCCTCCGAGTGGTGGTACCGGCCCCACTCCTGCTCCGAGCCGCCCCGGCTCCGAGGGTGGTGGTGGCCGTACCTGGCCAGGGAGCGCGGCTCGCCGGGGCTGGCCCGCTCGCCGTGGCAGGGGTGGTGCTGGCTCCCGCCGCAGTGCTCCGTCCGGTAGCGGTCCTGCCTGGGCCGCTCCCTCGTGTACGAGCGCCGCTTTCGGTGGTAGCGGTCCTCGGTCTTGCTCCGGCTCTCCCTCGCGCGTTCTCCGCTGGAGGAACGATCTCTTCGGTTGCGGTAATGTCCTCGGTCAACTCTTCTGAGGATACTGATTTTTTCCTTAACCGGAGAGCGATCTGGAACTTTCTGTCCCACCTTATTCTCTTCACGTTTTTCACCGTGACTCTGCTCGGGGCCTCCTTCCGAGCGATGCTCTGTACCCGTGTCTACTTGGGGGGAGGGGAGGTCGGAGGCGGCCGCGCCCGCGCCCTTCCAAGGGCCCTCCGTGTCCGTGTCTGCGCGCTTGTCTCCGCTGACGCAGAAGGGCTCGTGCTCGCAGGCGCCCTCGGAACGAGCCGGGGGACTTGGGCTCGAACCCTGCGCCGCCTCCACGGCGGCCGAGGCCCGCGGGCTGTCTGTGCGCGTCCCTGATGCAGCCTGGGCTGGTCTGCTCTGGTCGTCTGTTAAATCCCCGGGGCCGCACGGCTTAGGGAGCGGATCGTCCCCCGCGCCGTTCCTGGTGCTGCCGCAGAGATCGTCGGCACCGGGCGAAAACTCCTCGGGTTTGGCTGCAATGTTTTCAGAGACTTCTTCTTTGGTAGATTGGATGCTGGGGTCCGAGGGTGGCGAGGCCTTCTTTAATTTGCTGCTAAGACTCGTGAGCGTCTCTGGTTTCTCCCGGGAATCAGGAGAGGGGCTGCCAGGCTCGAGCTCTGCGCCGGGACCCTCTGCAGGACCTTCCTCGGCTCCAGGTGAACTGCAGCCCCGGCAAAACAGAGAAATCGACACATCAGTCATTGGCTCCATTGTTCTAGAGCCCACGGGGACAAAAACTTCCAAGACCTTCACTGACTAAATGATCTATGCCTTTAACATACCTGGCTCTACTCGATATGGGGCTTCTCCATTTTGGAAATTTCGGCATTTTCCCTTTCCCTCATTAAATAAAAATAAAAATCTTCCTATCAGGCTCATCTACTATCCCGCTTCTCAGCTACGGTAACTCTGCTGTTCTAGGCTCCTCTGTCTTCAGATACACTTCTAATCCCTAGTACCTATGAGGCATCGGGAAAGCAGGACGATGGCTGGAGGCTCGGACTTTCCTCCTGCGTCTCTCCTGAGCCTCAGAGCTAGAGTTGCTGCCTCCCAACAGAGCCAACAGCTCCTTGAACTACTTATGAACCGGGAGCAATCAGGGAGGCTTCAGAAAACCTTCTTGTGGTAAACAAACTCTGCCCTCGACTGCTACAGAGCTCCCGAGGCACTGTCAAGGTTAATGCAGGTTGGCAGCAAACAATAAAAACCCTACAGTGGCCCCACTTTTTCGTGGGAAGATACCTGGGAGAGAGAACACAGATGAGATCAGTACAGGACAAGTTACCTCCAGCGTGTCAGTGAGATTCTTGAGCCTGCGTGTACACACCCACTCGGTTACGATACACACGTGGCTGTGTTTATACAACCATCTACGGCCATCCTCACACACATTACATTTGGGGGCAAACTAAGCTAGACTAGGAGAGAAACAACAGGAGAATCATTACAAAGTCACTGAGGGTTCAGGCTGTCTCCTCTTTAAGGTAAACTGGAGGGACGCCCGGGTGGCTGAGTCGGTTGGAGGGACGCCTGGGTGGCTCAGTCGGTTGGGCATCCGACTCACGTTCGGCTCATGTCTTGATCTCTCGGTCTGTGGGTCTGGGCCCCGCGTCGGGCTCTGTGCTGACAGCTCAGAGCCCGAAGCCTGCTTGGGATTCTGTGTCTCCCTCTCTCTCTGCCCTTCCCCTACTGTGCTCCGTCTCTCTTTCTCTCAAAAATAAACATTAAGAAAATAAAATTAAAAATTAAAAAAATACACATACCAATTAAAAAAACAAAACATTAAATGGGGAGATACACTCTCATCTATGAATGCAATTTCAGAATTGTACAAGGAGCATAACAAAATATTTGCAACTTGGTAGAGTCCAGAAGCCCTGCCCTATACTCTCAACGAGTCTTCCATGTGTTTGTCATTAGAAGGATTAAGTGAGACAGTCAGTGCTAGGTGTCCGATTCAGAAGCGGGCTGTGACATCCCTAAGCCGAGACACGAGGCTGGGCAGGAGAAAACGTTACCTCGAGGACATCGTTTTCATGGGAAAATTATCAGCCTGATAAATTTTTCTTTCCTAAGAGGCACTTAACACATTCTACAGGTTATTCACATCGTTCACGGTAAGGTCCACGCAGGTTCCCCAAGGCTCACGGGAAGGCTCACGCAGAGTTCACAGAGCGTACCCGCCGGGGCGCGGTTATGATCGCCCGCTGCGGGGTTTCGTTGCCTCGCTGTTGATCGTCTTACCTTGTCTCTTCGGTGGCGCCTTTCACTTTGCTGCCGAGTTTGAAGGTCTCTAAGATGTTGTCTTCCGGGAGAGGGGGCAGGGGAGCGGGCATCGACTACAACAAAAAACAAAGCTCTCTCAGCTCTAGCAGCCGCCGGGCGCCTCCTGAAATCCGGCCAAGCGAGCGGCTGTACGTGAGAGTCGAGGCAAAGCTCCCCCCCGCCCCCTGCCTGACCCCCAAAACGCTCACCTTTCCGGGAAGACCGTTCGCCTTAGAAAAGGGATTTTCTGAGGGTAGGGCAGGCTGGACTGGGCAGCGGGCACCATCGCA
Organism: Panthera leo; assembly: GCF_018350215.1. Classification (NCBI taxonomy): domain Eukaryota; kingdom Metazoa; phylum Chordata; class Mammalia; order Carnivora; family Felidae; genus Panthera; species Panthera leo. The sequence goes on from NC_056694.1 coordinate 4,988,552, forward strand.
GGGCAGACCGTTCTCTTTCAGGTCGCTGTCTGGACTTTCAGCACCATTTAGAGCAACAGGCTCTCGAAGCTCGAGCGGAGAGGCCTCGTCGTCTTCAGCATCCTGCACGGAAGAGTTCGAGCTCTCGATCGTACCGAGACCGTTCTCCTTGCCCGGGCCCTTTGCCTCCTCGTCAGACTCCTCGGACGACTCGGCACCGTAGGGCACCAGGACACTGGAGCGCAGCTTGGACTTGCCGTTCATCACAGGCTTAGAACAGGACTCACTCGGGGTCATCTGCTTCGTGACTTTGCTAGAAACTGCCGTCATAGATGCGCTCGAGGTAGACTGCATTGCAGAACTGGTGACGGTGGAGGAGGGAACCGGCTTGCTCGGGGTGTCCAGAGAAGGGCCGTGAAGGCTGGGCTGAGACTGGCCTTGGCGAACAGGTAACTTGTTGTGAATACTGATCGTGATTTTTTGTTTCTTGGGATGTTCTGGAATCACAGAGGGCCTGTTGACGGACCAGTTCTGAACAGAAGTCGAAGCATTAACAGACCCGGCCCGGCTGACACTGGAATTTCCACTAGGACTTGCCATGGAGCTGCTCGGTGCTTCTTTCGACGGTCCGGTCCCGTTTAAGTGAGGTGGGTTCTGGAAGAAAGAAGGCCTCAGCTGCTGAGAGCCTCAGGGACGGTCACAGACATGGCACCCACTCTGGGGGGGGCCCTTCCCATCTGGCTCCTCTTTTTCTTTTTTGGAATACCAAGTTCCCCACACCGAGAAACACCCCCTCCTCTCGTCCACTCCCGACCACCATGAACTTTGCGTGGGTTAATCAGCACACTGGGACCACTACTGCTGTCAGAGAGCAACCCCAGACCGGATCCTTTCTGCTCCGATCTGACAGAAACGAACAGGCCCCCTGAGGCACGGAGACGCGTACGTTCACCTCGCTTGTGTTTCTCGGGAGCCCAACGCTGTACAGACAGAGCGCCAGCCCGTGGAGAATTACCACTGGCCAAGGGAGCCGGGGAGACGGGTCACACGGGCAGACACGCAAGAGCTGCTTCAGGCACCACGCCCCCCTCCTGCCCTGTCACCTCTGAATCCTACTCACAGGTGTTTTGCTCCAGACCCCACCCGCGCTGCTCTAACCTCGAGGGGCAAACCGGCAGTCACGGGTGAGACCTCGTTCACAGAGCAGTTCTGTTTGGCCTTCGCGAAGTTTTCTTAAAGAAACACTGGAAGGCTTCACGGGAAGGAAAACCAAACACTTGAACCATCAGTATTAGCCACCTGCCACACGGGGCACGTGCTCTCCAGCCGGCCAGTGTCCTGATGTCACTGTTAAGCAGAGCCCAGTGCGGGAGCCCGTGATCTTCCCAGCTCCCAGAGGCATCTGATTAGTGACTCTGGCTCCATCCCAAACCCTGTCCGACGTCCATAAAACACAGCGTACAGCTCGACAGTCTGTCGATTCAAGACAAACTACACTCGAACCGAAAGGCTGGTAAAGCCGCAGTCTGGGTGGCGGGGGCGGTTCCACACGCGGGCCGGCTGTCCGCAGTCACCACAGAAGGTGAGCACAAGTCAGGCCTTCCCTCCCGTAGACTCGGGCGGCTTGTCACCCAAGCAGACCACGGATTCTCCAAGAGGCCACGGGGAGTGTGCCCGACCCAGCTGGATGGCGGACAGAGCCACACTACTGAGGGGCTAGATGGACACACTGAAAGAATTCTTTTTGCGAAAGGGTCACTCTCCTGGAGTCTGGCACTCACCCGCCAAAGATTTAGTCCCCGAAGTGAACGCAAGTCCAAAGTGAGAGCTAAAAGCTCTAGCATTTAAACCTACTTATACCCGGACTTTCTTCCTCATCATTACTTCCACACACTGAAATCTGTGTGTTTGAAGTATTTTATAAAACACGGCTGGAAGAATCTTTTCGGACAAGAAATCCAGTCGTACCAGGACACGGCAACTGCTGCAACGTTAGCAAGAGGCTCTGAATGACGCGAAAGCAAACACAACACAGAGATGATGCTACCTGTGCAACGTTACCTTTATCACATGAGAGGGAAGCTGTGGTCCCATAAACCCTGACGCGGCCTGTTTGTTGCTGACAACCCGCTGGCTGATTACGGGTCGGGGCGAGGACTGGCCGGGGCTGTGAGTGGAATGCGTGAGTTCACCTCCATTTTTCACATCGTGGGACCTGGGGACAGATAGTGACAGCGCTTAGGGTTTCGCGGCGCATCTTCCCAGAAGAGGTTCATCTCTAGCCCCTCATAGGTAGCTGCAATGCAGAGCTTTGCACAGGGTCCCCTCTGGGTCAAGGTGGGCGGCAGGTGCTCACAACAGAGGTAAGTGTGCAAAGGTTTTGTTCTTTTAATTTCAGTTTTAAGCAATCTCCACACCCAACGTGGGACTCGAACTCCCATCAAATGGTATTTTAAATTGTGTATTCTGAAGATGACGCTACCTGAAGGATATTTTTCTTTTCTGTTTACATTTTTTCTAATTATAAATACATGCCATTACAGAAAATCTGCATCCAGAAGTTAGAAAAAAAAAAAAAATACTGTGCCTCGCCTCACCCATCAGAGACATCTACTGTTCAGATTTACTGGAATATTCTCCAAGCTTTAGCCTATAATGATGTTTTCAATACCAGTGTGAAAAATTTCAAATTGCTTTTTTCTCCGTATAGATTGAGCTTTCTTATATCATTTAAAAAAAAAAAAAAAAAAGGCACCGGGGCATCTGGGTGGCCCAGGTTAAGCCTCCGGCTTCGGCTCAGGTCATCATCTCGTGGCTCGTGAGTTCGATCCCCACATCGGGCTCTGAGCTTGACAGCTCAGAGCCTGGAGCCTGCTTGGGTTTCTGTGTCTCCCTCTCTCTCTGCTCCTCCCCTGCTCGTGCTCTCTCAAAAATAAACAAACGTTAAAATTTTTTAAAAAGGCATCATAAAAATCATTTTTAACAGCTGCATAGCAGTCCGACGCATGGATACGCTATAATTTATGAGCTCATCCTGCTGACGTCCGAGATTTCAGGATGTTCCCAGCTTTCGGCTACTATGAATGAACGCCACAGAGCAAACGTCAGTCGTTTTCCAAGGCCGTGCATTACCAGACATGGAATTAGTGAGTCAGAGTACGCAGCAGCCACAGGAGAAGAGTGAGTGGCGCCCACCCAAGCCCGGCCCAGGAGGGTCACCGGCTGCCTGTGCTCGGTGGTAGAGAGGCGCCCACACCCGGGTCCCTCAGAGTCCCCCTTCAGGAGGCCTCCATGCCCAGGCCCGAGCCGTTCGCCGCCAGCAGCAGCAGCCCCCCCTCCGCCATCACCTGCCCTTCCTCTGCGTGTTTCACTGTCCACCTGCCAAGGAGCTGGGAGCTAAATCAAACTCCTAATCCGTACTCAAAGCACGACCTTCCTTACTCTGTTGGCACCTCTGAGCTGCTGTTTTAAAAACAACCAAATTCTGAATTTAAATATGCCGATGAGATGAAGAGAAAGGGCGTAACAGAAAATGCGAAAATGCGTTTCCTGAGGATACCTGATATAAAAGAGTACGTAAGCTTGTTGACTGAGTACCGATCTAATATCACTGGTAGATACGATGGAGTCGTTCATTTGATACCAGAGGCCATTGCTAGCCTGCAAAAGAGAGCCAATGAAAGAGAGATTAGACAGCATTCAAGAGGAAACACCAACCAAGAGAAACGTAAGAAGAATGGGCTTTCATATGCTAACTGTGAAAGTCCCACCTTGCCCCCCAAGAATGCCAGTGCTGCCTTGAGAAACAGTTATTAGCAAAATCTGCACAGCTTACTTTGATGTAGCAGAAGTAGTGGCCAGCATGGCAGTTAAAGCCAGTGTGGACCAGTACTGCATACAGGACATAAATAATCGGTTCCCCGTTTGGTTGAGACATGTACGGTCGGATGTCAAGGTACTCAGGGTATTTCACATCCTAAACAGAAACGGAGAGGGGAAAAAGGAACATCATTTCCGAGGGCACAGATCATTCTGCACAAGCACGTGGAGACCCGCGGAGACCTAACACGCTGAGCTGCGTGTCAGAAGACATGACTGGCCCGGAGCCCGCCTGCGCCCGCACCTATTCAACGTGCTCCCACTGCATTCTTGATTTCCTCTAAATACACGAGGATCTCCTCTCAAGTGAATCGTCTGAACCCGTCCGAGAGAGAGAGCAGTGGTAGGCTACCTCTGGACTTTAGTCTCACTTACTTCTACTATTTCAGGAAGAGACTGTGGAGTCTCTTGCGTGCTACTCATTTCTGATACTTTCACTCTTCGGAAAGTAGAAAGAAAACAGGAAAATTCAGCGTGCTGCCATCAAAACCCACAAACAAACAGGAAAACACGCTTTGGTGAAAAGAGAGCGAGATCCAGCAGGGACGTCCTCTTTGGATTTCGAATATTTCAAGTGACACCGGCTCTCCCTGTCTGTCCCCACCTTCACTGACGCTGAGGCCCAAACGCACAGCACAGGCACCAGTTTTATCATCACAGAGTCTGGCCAGCTAAAGCAGACACAAAGTACACACGCTCATAAACACACAGACCATCACGAGCACAACGCTTTGACACTTTTTCGCCCACGACCGAATACTAGGAGAACTTAGAAGACCTGGTCACAGAACTGTCCAGCCAGGTCATTCATAACCCTTACTAGTCACCAACACTTAAGTCTTGAAAGACTCAACATAAGAAGTTATGAATAATGTTATCTACATACCTTAGCAATTTTTCCACCAGTAAAATTTGCAAACCGTTTCAGAGAAAGTGTAAGAACATTAGAGGATCTGTGTATAGTAAACCTCTTGGAAGCTGGAACCATCTTTTTACACCTTGAAATGAACAGAAACAAAGGATTAGGAAGACATATATAGACATATATATATACACACACACACACATATATATACACACGTGTATATATATGTGTGTGTGTGTGTATATATATATGTGTGTGTGTGTGTACACACACACACACATTTTTGGTATTTTAGTCTTTCCCTGGTTATGTCTTTCAAACATTTCCCACCAAACCCAAGAGAAAGATACTAGCTAAGAAACAGCAGCCTTCTCAACCAACAGTGAAAATACTAAAACTTACAATACAGGGGAGATTGCTCAATTAGCATGAAAGAAAAAAGGAAGCTAGAACAATTTCTGAGAAGCCACATGTAAACTGGTAATTTTAAAATTAGGTTAATACAAACTTCTCTCAGTTCACAACAAACTGAAATTTTCAGGCTGATACAATTCTTTGCAGACAAAGCCCTATCCACAGACAAAAGGAATAAAAGTGAAGATTAGAATGTCCATGGAGTTTAAACGAAGGAGAAATGCCTACGGTAGTAGGCAACTTCTTTCCTGGCAAAACGAGTACCTCATAATGGTTACCTACACCACCTGATGCTAAAGTGAAAATCTATTAAAACCTATGAAATAGGACTTTCTTAAAATACAGGCTCTCTTGACTTCACGGGCAAACACATTAATGAGTAATCAAAACTAGAGGTTTCTAGCAGATACTACCCCAAATCCTGGGTAAGAACCAGAAAGAGCCTTAACTACCCCGGGGGGAGGGGGACTCCCACTCCATCACCGCCTTCCCCGCCCGCCACGGACGGTTGCCCAGGCCGTGCCTTCCCACGCGGCGGCTGCTGTGTGCTTCCCGCTCAGGGCAAACCTGCCCAGGAAGGCGGCGCCCGCTGTGTCTCCCAAGGGCAACCCTCGAGAGAGAGCGAGCACTGAGACACCAGGCGTTGTGGCCCTCGAGGAAGAGGGGCCCCGCGCCTTCCGGGCGACAGAAAAGCTAACGAGGTCCGGCCCCGCCGCGCAGACCGCGTACTTGCTGCACTTGTACGAGTTCTCCCCGTCGAGCTGCTCGGGCTTCACGAACTGCTCCAGCGCCTTGTTCACACTCTGAGCAGCCTGGGGAGAGAGGAGAAGCGTCAGCGCCACAGCACCTCTCACTGACACTTGATAGAAGAAAGGAAAAAGAGGGCTCAAAGGTATGAAAGCAGATGGGGGTGTGTTGGGAAAAAGAACATTTCCTGGCATCACGATGTTCACTTTCATACCCGTACACAACCAGCGATCTCCGCTGGCTAAGAAACAAGCAGATTAAAGCGAACCGTCCGTGAGGAGTTGCTCGCTGCAGCATCATTTACGTTAGCACGGAACCGGACGCACCGAACACGCACCAGCCAGGAGCCAGGCGGCCGCTCACGGCACAGCCGTCCCCGCGCACACGCAGTGAGGCGGTCACGCGCCCAACTGAGACGTCACGCCGGTCTGGAAGCATGAGTAACATGCTTGCAACAGTTTCCATCACACCGTTAAGGGCTCGTTCTGAGGGACGGGACCGCCTACGAGTCCGCAATGTTTCTCGCTTCTATCGTTAAGCACGGAGTACATTTGTAATCAGAAAAATAAAAAGCTTAACAAAAAATAGGAGCTGAGACAATGCGAGGAGCCAAAGAGTTTCTAAAAAATTACCATCATCTAAATTGGGCTAAACCAGGCATCAGATTCTGGTTTTGTCATGATGCCAAGTGAAAAGTCAAAGGCGAGAAAAAGATTAAGTGTTCTACGTCTGTAAGATACCTGCTCCAAATCTGACATGATCTCCTCTGAATCAAGTCTCAGAGTAGTAAGATTTTCACGTGTAGCACGTGAAAGTCTGAGTTATAAATGAACTACAGACGAAGTTACATCAAGTCTGACTGCCTTCTCCTGATCTCACCACCACAATTAGCAAACTTACCTTTATCTCCAACGTTATGTCGAGATATGGATCGAACGTATCTGAGACACCTTTGCAATTTAAACACTTAACTGAAACAAAAATAAAATGCAAAGAATAAGCAAAGAGTCATCGTTATGGCACTACCAACTACTGAAACGACAGAACACAAAAATACCACTTCAAAATAAAAAATTAAAGTACTTTTTTTTTTTTCAGATTGGGCAAACAACTGTAATACCACACACAGTGTGAGTCAGTGTCAAGAATGCAGCCCACACACACTGCTGGTTGGAAAGGGAACGGGTAGAACCTCCTGGAAGGACGACATGGCAGTACCACGATGTAGAACACATACCCTTTCGTGCAGAAATTCTAATCCTAAGAATTCATCCTACTTATACACTTTCACATGAACATAAAGGCATTGCACAGGGATATTCACTGACAGTAAGAACAATAACAAAAAGTTTGAAACAACCTCATTATCCATTGTTACAAGGGGGCTCAAGGGGAATTCTACTTCGGCTGTGAAAGACTGTTGTTACCCACATGTACTGAAATGGACCAAGATTTCTAATGTTAAGAGAAAAATGAGAGAGGCCTATCCAATATACTCCCAGTGTGCTCATGCACAGGAGAGTGCTGGAAGGATGCACTACAAACTGAGACATGGGTTGCCTTTGAGGAAGGGGTTTGGGAGCCGGGGCTGGATTGGGAGGCACACTTTCCACTGCTAACCCTGTCCGCCTGCACTTTTTTAACCACATGCATGTATCACTTTACCAACTATTTTTTTTTTTTTAATGTTCATTTATTTTTGAGACAGAGACAGAGTGTGAGCAGGGGAGGGGTAGAGAGAGAGGGAGACAAGGGATCTGAAACAGGCTCCAGGCTCTGGGCTGTCAGCACAGAGCCCAACACAGGGCTCGAACTCAAGACCCCATGAGACCATGACTTGAGCCAAAGTCAGATGCTTAACCAATTGAGCCACCCAGGCGCCCCCACTTTACCAACTTTTAAACAAGACTTTACCTCTAGATCTTAGGTATCCTCCAAATATCTGACAAACGAGTGTGGTAGCCTGGGTGTGTCTGTCTAATCTGAAAAACAAAGTGATACGAGACAAGAGTTCAACAAAAATTACAGATGCTGTGACAAAGCTTTAAGAGTATGGACTTCTATAAAAGAACGAGACTTCAAATCAGAAGCCACAAAATAAAAAGACACCAGAATGCGAGGCCACCGGAGAAGAGTCTTGTCCGGACCAGAACGCAGGGAGGGTTTGGGGAGGCAACCCGAAAGAGGTAGGACGGTACTGAGAAGGGACCTGACACTGGGGCAGGCACCTGTGCTGGAAGCAAGCGGCAAGACTGAGCCGCTGGGCGTGTGGCCCCGCTGGTGAAGGCAGGGGACACGGAGCGTTCTCCTCTGCTCTGGGGTCAGTCATCCGGGCAAGCGGAGCCCAGCCGAGGCAGGGCCAGCAGAACAGGAGATGTACCAGCTGTGCTCAGGCAACAGCAAGTGGGTTGGCATTTGGTACCTAGTTGCATTTGCAATCTTCCTCTTGAGTCTGCATTTAGATTTTAAGGAAGAAACTGCAGAAATTGGTAACTGACCAGACTAAGATGCAGGGAACACACACAAATTTCATAGGCTGGAGATGAGCAGAAAAAATGCTGGGCACAACTAGAAAGGAGAAGTGGTTAGTTTTAGATCTGCAAAGGGATGTTGGTGCTCAGAAATTAAGTAACGGCAAAACCAATATCCAATCCCTGACACCGGTTATTAAATCCAAATTGTTACAGTAAGCATACCTTTAAAATATTTTCACCATTTTATTTTTTTACATGGTACTTTTTTTTTTCAAGTTTATTTTATTTACTTTGAGAGCATGTGTGCACATGCGTGGGAGGAGGGGCAGGGGGAGGAGCAGAGTGGAAGAGAGAGAATTCCAAGCAGGCTTAGCACTGTCAGCACAGAGCCCGACGTGGGGCTTGAACTCACGAACCGTGAGAGCATGATCTGAGCTGAAAATCAAGAGTCGGATGCTTCACTGACTGAGCCACCCAAGCGCCCCTAACCACTTAAAAATAATGGCAATCATGTGAGGAAGAGGCAGCGCGAGGTCAAAAGTGAAGCCAACACAGAGCTCTGCGCATTCATCATAAAAGGCGAGACTGAACTCGGTAAGCCAGCGATGTCGAGGGAAGACGTGAGCGATGCTTTGCTGTACTCACTTATTGCTGCCATTCAAGCATGCTTTTTGCATAGCATCGACAGTGTACTGAAGGAATTCATGGGCATCTTCTTGGTTTCCAAAGCGGAAGTGCCTAGCTATACCTGTGAAGTTTAAGTGAAGACAGAGCTTTATCATCACATACAATCCACCTCGGCTGTGCCCCCCCCCCCCCAGACGTTCCATCCCGTGACCACCTGTTGGTTAGAAAACGCCTGTAATTACTTTATGAGTTGACTAACACAAACTGCCTGAGAATGGCTAGAACCATGCCCCTGAAGACCATTACGAGTGCATGTGGGCTAGAGCTCCTGAGAGCCCAGAGACTCTAGGTCATCAGCAAGTTAATAAAATTATAGCTGACTAAATTCAACTTGGGCTGTATGGTCTCAAAAATTTGTTCACAATGTTACGTTAGTGCCCACAATCCTACTAAATTTGGTGCTAGGGCTCCCTAAGAGAATTCACGGCAAACATAAATGTCTACGCTTCTGTCCCAATAACCCACAGAACACGCCGCATCCTGCAGCCCTATTTCTAACTGAGCAGCTGCAAGACAGAATGACATAATGAAACGCAAGAGTATAAACAATGTCACAATAAAGCATTAACAGAGCAAGTTCTATAGATGAATATATAGAAATACAAATTCGCTGGAGTCACAGGAAACTGCCAGTGTTCCGCCAGTTCTGCCTACACAAATGGCAATCTCATGATCCAACCACATGTCAGGGGGTTATGTGAGCTCGTGAATATGGGTGCAAACAGCAATGACATTTTCTTAAAGTCTAAGTTTAAAAATATTAATCATTCTTTATATACACAAAATTAAACAAACAAAATTACCCCTGGCTAAAATTCTGCCGGGATCCGACACCGTTTAAAAAATGTTTGCACTGTCTCCTCTGGCCTGTTAATAAAGCCAAGGGCCAATAGAACACCTCTTAATCTTGAGCAGCTTTTTAGGCAAAAGGATTATAGATTGTCACTGTATAATTATCCACCCCTGTAATTACGCAGCTAGATTCCAGATTAACAGTTAGGGTTTCCTTTTTATTTGCATGCATTTTTTTCTCCTAACTCAGTTAATTAAGATGATGTAAAAGTTTACTGCAAAAACACACAGAAAGTGTGTTAAAAAATTTCACGCACCCTATCAGGATCATTATAATGCAAAAGAAAATTTTAAAGTCATTTAAAAATTAAATAGAAAAAGCAAAATTTATCTACAAATTTGCTCAGTTATGAGTTTAAATGTTGCTTTAAGAGTAGAGTTAACTCAAGTTTGATAATTCCTGACGCTATAGGTTAATACTCATTCACTGAATTGAAACGAATCCAAAAATATTTAAAGAAACCTATGGGACAATATTATAGTATAACTCAGCATAGAAATCCAAATAGGTAGGGGAAAAAAAATCACTGTAAAACTTACCAATGATTTTATTAAAAAAGTGACTTTTAAAAATTTAAATTTGCTTATACTAAACTGAATACTTTATTATACTGTCATCTTTTAGGGTTTCAAAATGTGTTTCTATACTAAACATTTTACTGAAAATTTGTTATGAATTAAAGATATATCCACGTATGATAAGACGTTTGTTTTCTGCAATACACCGGGGCTCATCTTTTACCAGTTGGGCCATTAAGACCAATTACCTAATAAATACTGAAATAAATTACTAGCGATGATACTTACGCCGCATCTCATTAATGACAAACATCGGCTTAATAACATCCCCAGGATTACTGAGTGCCTGGGTGATATGTGCTTGCATGGTACACATCATACAAAATCCTTCTGCGTGACCTGAAAGATAACAGATGATAATCCTCCAAATTAGCAAAATATGGCTATACAGACACCATGGACTACTTTAAATAAGGGGCACACTCCTGAAATGAATTAATGACAATGGCTACTGTGCGTCACACCTCGAGCTAGCTTCCTTCATTCTCACCTAATTCTCCAACAAGCCTAAGTGATCAATATATACTGGCTCAATTTCATAAGAGAAAAACTGAGACTCAGAGAGTTAAAACGTTGCCCAATGTCAAATTAAGTGGATGACACATGCTGAATTCAAATATTTTCTTCATTTTCAAAGCTTGTGCTCTTAACTACTCTTTATACTGGGAAAAATAGGTTTTCTCTTATACTACCATTTGTCTCAAACAGTAAAAAAAAAAAAAAAAAAAAAAGTCTCCATACAAGAAGTTCAAAGCCTTTCTGTAAATATTCTGGTCTTGTTGGACATGTACAGGGGTCTCTGTTACACATTTCTTCCTTTTTACAACTTCTAAAAAATGTGAAAACCATTCTTAGCTCATGACTAACTGGTTCTACTGGTATCCCGTGAGTAGAGGCCACAAATGCTGCTAACCATCCTACAAAAAGCCCAGGCCAGCCCCCACAACAAAGCATTATCTGGTTCCAACATCAGTAGTGCTGAGATTGAGAAACTCACCTTAAACTAAATCCTGCTCAGTACCTGCCTCACAAAGAGCCTTGAAAGGTTCAAACTCTTTCCAACTGATACAACTGTGTCCCAGAATAAAGCTCAAAAATATTTATAGGAATCAAAAAGAAAAAAAAAAAAACCTTCCACACCCAAAAACATACCATTCTAATTAAAGACTACAAGGCATGAAAAATGCAGGAATGACCAATAACAAGGAGAAAATAAACAGAAACAGACCCAGAAATGGCACAGATGATAAAATCAAGAGACAAAGACATTAAAAAATAAATTATATACACATTCATGTGTTCAAGGAGGTAGAAAAAAGCAAAAGCATGTTAGGGGGAGCCATGGAAACAGATCCAAATGTACTTTACAGGTGAAATGTAGAATCTCTGAGATGAAAAACACAGATGAGATTAATAACACATTAGACAGAAGAGAAGAAAACATTAGTGAACTTGAAGACTTAGCAACAGAAATAATCCATAACGAAACACATACACACACAAACTCAGAACAACAAAAACATTAGCATATCAGTGAGCAGTGGGACTCCAAGTTAGTCCCTAAAAATACATATAATTGGGTTTGAAGGAACAGAGTATTTCAGGAAATAATGACTGTCTATAGAGAGCACAAAGGAGATTTTTAGAATGATGCTACGGTTTTGTTTCCTGAAAAGGTGGTGGTTTGCATGAATCTATACCTGTGTTAAAATTCATTGAACTGTGCACCAAAAAGTTTAACATTACTCTAATGACAAAAATAAAAAATTTTTAAATGACTAGAAGTCATGCAAATTTCAAACAGTACGTCTACAGATCTAAGAGTCTCAGTAAGTCCCAAACAGAAAAAGACACGAGAAAACTACACAAAAACTAGTCAGACTGCTTAGGACAGTGATAAAGACAGCATCATAAAGCAGTGAGTAAAACAAACAAACAAAACAAAACAAAACATGTATACAGAAACAAAGCTAAAACTGACAACAGACTTCTTGTCAGAAACAACACGGAACAGAAAACAGCACAGTAACACCTTTCAGGTATTAGAAGAATAATGTTCTTCTCACACTGTATAGAGCACAGAATTCTAGGCCCCATGAAAACATCTTTCTAACACAAAGATGAGACTTTCACTTCTGGGAAGACAGAGGAGAGGTTCTTCCTCCCATTCCTCTGCGAAATAGAAAAGCCCTGGACGTTGTCTGTAAAACAAATATAAGAAGGCAGTGAAAGAGGAAAAGACAAGCTAGCAACTGCGGAACCCAAAGAATGACACTGTGGCAAGTTCCCTGGGTTTTCTTTGTGCCTCAGATAGTCCAGAGCTAAAGAAGCTAGCAACCTGGAAACACCAACAAATAGGATAAAGCCCCAGTGAAAGCCTGCTTTCTGCAGCCAAAAGACCAGCGTGGCAAGACAGAAAACTTTTAGACAGTAATTCTCTACTCTAGCCACACACCACAGAAAAACAATGACTCCCAGACCCCTAGGCCAGCAAAGGCCAAGTAGGCAGCCTAAACTTCCACTTGCCAGGCTGTAATGGGGCACCCAACCCACCCACTCGTAGTAGTGTTAGAGAAGGTGGATTAGGAGCTAGAACTTTCATCCATGTGGGGTGATAACAATCACACCTCATCCCACAGCAAAGATCAGGTGAGGAACCTGGACTTGGATGCCAGCCCCCGGTAGTGAAGACGACTCCCTCCAATTCGCCACTGGGATAGTATCAGAATCAGGACTTTCAACATCACCCAGTGGTACAAAGCTGCTGTGGTGTCAGTGGAGACCAGGTGGAGAGCAGGAACGAGGAGCCCCAACCTCCCCCTGCCCCCATGCTTCACGGGCAGAAGCCCGGACTTCTACTTCAACCTAATACTACTTCCTTTGCCAGAGTGCTATCACAGAAAGCCCGCTGAAGCAATCATTAGATAAGATCCACATAAAACTTGTAACACAAAAGCATCCAGGTTTCAACTGAAAATCACTCATCATTTCTCGAATGAGTGAAAAAAAATAAAGAGATGATGCCCGCACTGAGATGATAGAGATGTCAGAATTATCTAGCAAAGGTTTTAAAGAAACCAAGAGAAAAATGGCTCAGCTGATAATTACAAACACCCTAGGAACAACTGAAAAATACAGAAAGACTCAACAAAGAAATAGGAGATATAAAGAACCAAGTGGAAACTTTAGAAACAAAAAATACAATAATCAAAATAAACTCAGTGGATAAGTTAGAAGAATAGAGATTGCAGAAGAAAAAAATCAGTCAACATGAAGACAGAACAGCAGAAATTACCTACTCTGAAGAATGGAGAGAAAAGAGACTGGTGGGGGCGGGGGGGGGGGGGGGCAATGAACAGAGCCTCAGGGACCTGTGGGACTCTAACAAAACATGTAGCACACATGTCATCAGACTCCCAGAGGAGCCCCAGAGGGCTGAAAAAGTATTACACGGAAGGAAGGCTGAAAATTTCCCGAATGTGGTAAAAAATAGAAGTCTATAGATTCAAGAAGCTGAGCAAACCCCAAACAGGAAAAAGAAACCTATCCCAAAACATATCATAACTAAACTTCTGAAAACTAAAGACAGAATCTTGAAAGCGGTGAAAGAAAACAGTACACTACCTATGAAAGTGTGTGTGTATGTGTGTGTGTGTATGAAATAAACAAGAAAAATGACAGACTTCAGATCAAAAATGGTGGAGGCCAGAGGAAGTGGCACAATTTTCAAGGTCTGAATGAAAAGGAGTATCCGCCCAGAACCCTACACACAGTGGAAATACCTTCAGGAATGAAGGCAAAATCAAGACGTTCTCAGATGAAGCAAAAACTAAGAAAATCTGGGGGTGCCTGGGTGGCTCAGTCGGTTGAGCATCCGACTTCGGCTCGGGTCATGATCTCGCAGTCCATGAGTTCAAGCCCCGCGTCGGGCTCTGTGCTGACTGCTAAGAGCCTGGAGCCTGCTTCAGATTCTGTGCCTGCCTCTCTCTCTCTGCCCCTCCCCTGCTCACGCTCTGTCTCTCAAAAATAATGTTAAAAAAAAAAAATTAAAAAAACAAACTAAGAAAATCTGTCACCAATACACATACCTTAAAAGAATGACTAAAAGAATTCTCTCAACAAAAAGGGAATGATTTTTTAAAAACAGAAACCCTGGAACATCAAAAAGGAGGAAAGAAATAGTAACAAAAAATAAAGGCAAATATAATAGGCTTTCTTTTTCTCAAGTTTCTAACTTATGTGACGATCAAAAAAATTATAACACTGTCACTGATATGGTTCTAAATGTAAGTGGACGAAATATTTAATTACCTGACAATTAGGGGAGACTAAAGAGAGATAGAAGGTTTCTACACTTACCTTTATTTAGTAAAATGACACCAGTAGACTCTGATAAGTTATGTATATATAATGCAAACCTAGAGTAACCACTAAAAAGACTACATATACTCAAAAAAGTTAAAAATAAATCCAAACAAAATTATAAAAAAATATTCACGTAACCCACAGGAAGGCAGGGAGAAGGAAACAAAAACAAAAAACAGAGAGAAAACAAAATGACAGACTTAAGTCCTGATTTGTCAATAAGCTTAAAAATGTAAATGTTCTAAATATACCAATTAAGAAAACCCAGATTAACAAAGTAGATGGGATAACGTGACTCAATCATATGATACCTCCATTTTATATACATATATATATACATATATATATACACACACATATATGTATATATATGTGTATATATACATATATGTGTGTATATATATATGCACACATATATATATACATATATATATGTGTATATATATATACAAAAACTTACAGCAATCCTCAATGTGTTTGTACCAAACAACAAAGCTGCAATACACATGAACCAAACTCTGATAGAACTGAAAACAGACATAGAGAAATCCACAACTAGAGCTGGAAACCTCAACATCCTTCTGTCAATAAATGAACAATGAGAAAATCAGCAAGGATACAGAACTCAGCAATATCATCAGCCAATGGGATATGGACAACTTATAGAACACTCCAGACAACAGCACTATACAAATTCATTTCAAGGGTTCATGGAACATATACCAAGATAGACCATATCCTGGGCCACAAAACAAACCTCAAAAAATTGAAGAGAGTAGAACCTGGGTGGCCCAGTCAGTTGAGTGCTGAACTTAGGTTCAGGTCAAGATCTCACGGTTTGTGAGTTTGAGCCCCCCACTGGGATCACTGCTCTCAGTGCAGAGCCTGCTTTGGATGCTCTGTCCCCCTTTCTCTGTCCCTCCCCTGCTTGTGCACACGTGATCGCTTGAGCTCTCCCTCGCTCTCAAAAAAAAAAATAATAATAATTAATTAAATAACACATTTAAAAATTTTAAGGGAATTGAAATAATAAAGGATATGTTTTCTACCACACTGGAATCATAATAGAAATTAGAGAAAGATAACAGGAAAATCAATGAACACCTGGAAACTAAGTAACATGCTTCTATATAATCCATGGATCAAAAAATAAATATCAAGGGAAACTTAAAAATGCACTGAACTAATGAAAAACCAACATATCAAAAATGCAGAGACACAGCTAAAGCATTGCTGAAAGGGCAACGTATGGGTATTACCAATATCAGAAACAAAACCCTGCAGATACAAAAAATTGAATTTGTAATTTAAAAACTCTCAAAAAGTACAGCTCCAGACCAAGATAGCTTCACTGATAAAGGCTACCAAATGTTTAAATACGAACCTACGTCAAGTCCACACAATCTCTTCAAAAATCCAGAGGAGTTAATGTATCCCAAATTCATTTTTTATAAAACTAGTATTACCCTGATAATGAACCAAACAAATATGGTATAAAGTTAGAAAACAGACCACCATCTCTCATGAATAGATATGTAAAATTCCTTAATAAAATATTACAAGTAAAATTCAGCAAAACTCAAAAACGATTACGCATCAGAGGAGAGAGGGGAAGATGCCACGGACTAGGAGGACCCGAGGCTCGACTCGTCCCACGAATACAAGATAACTATCAAGTCATCCCAAATACCCTAGAAATTGATCTGAGAACTGGCAGAACAAACTCCACAACTAGCGGCAGAGGAGAGGCCACATGAAGGAGGAGGAAGAGCAGAGCCACAGACTGGGAGAGAAAATGTGGCTCCTGCAGTAGGGAGGGAGCTGCAGTCACTGAAGAGGGCAGGGCAAGAGACATACTGGCACACAGGGCAGTGCAAGGGGAGAAGAATCCCCAGAGCAACTGGCTCGCAAAGCAAAAGGTTCCAAATTTCCTGAGTTCTTACCACCCGAAGGGTTTAAAGCCTGGAGTTTTAAAGGTCAGAGTAAGTGGCTCTGGTAGAGATCAGAAGACACTGCTGCTGCTCTTGGAGAAAACAGACCTACAGCGTGGAAACAAGATCTGACGAGTGCCTGAGGCACACAGTAGGGAGGTTAGCTGCTCATCACAGAGCATGTCCAAGAAAGAGAGTGTTCACAGAGAGACCCCCTTGGGAACAAAGACACTGGCCACCAGCATTTCCTTCCCTCTGCCCTGCAGTGTAAACAAGGAGCCACCTGTGGGAACCAGGACAGCACCAACACTCACTACCTAACATGCTGACACTAAGCCCTCCCCGCCCGCCGCCCCCCCATGCTCTGGAAGAACCTCCCTTCCCAGTCACACTTGCCACAGTCCCAGTGCAGCAGGTCCCTCCCCCAGAAGACCAAACTAAACCCCTGCTAACCTCCATCCCCCCAGCCAGGAGTTTTTCAAGGCCTCAGTTCTGGGTGGCAGCAGCAACAGGTCTCATTTTACAAGCAGATCAGGGCACACCCAGTTAAAACTCATCACATTCAGGCCAGGGACCAAACACTGCCCACAACAGGCAAAGAGAGCCTCTGCAGGCAATCAGCCTGAAAGGTAAAGTGGCCAGAATACAACAGCAGAGCACACGCAGCTCACGGTGGAGACATTCCTGGCAGCGCCAGGCCTTGGGGAACAGGAGATACTACACTGCGGGGCACTATGTGACCTCTCCATAAAGTCATTACCCTCAAAAACCAGGAACCATAGGTCACTGTCCTAACACACAGAAACAAGCACAGGGACAAAATGAGAAGACAGAGGAATTTGCCCCAAATGAAAGAACAGGAAGGCCATGGCCAGAGATCTGAGTGGAACAGTTTTAA
Source organism: Panthera leo (assembly GCF_018350215.1). Lineage (NCBI taxonomy): Eukaryota > Metazoa > Chordata > Mammalia > Carnivora > Felidae > Panthera > Panthera leo. Next base: position 5,006,222 of record NC_056694.1, read on the forward strand.
GTAACACAGCTGACGGAGAATTTAAAGCAATGATCATAAGGATACTAGCTGGACTTGAGAAAAGAGTGGAGGACATCAGTGAGACCATTAACAGAGATAAGGAATAACATAGCAGAGATAAAGGGCTCAATAAATGAAATGAGAAACATGCTTGATGGAATAAACAGCAGGTTGGAAGAAGCAGAGGAACAAATTAATGGCCTAAAAGAGTAATGGAAAGTTATCAAGCTGAACAAAAGAGAGAAAAAAGAATTATGCAAAACAAGAATAAGCTTAGGGAATTCAGTGACTCCATCAAACATAACATTCATATTGGGATCCCAGAAGAAGAGAAAAAAAGAGGCTGAGAATTTATTTGAAGAAATAATAGCTGACAACTTCCTTAATCTGGGGAAGGAAATAGATATCTTGATCCAGGAGGCACAGAGAACCCCCGACAAAATCAACAAAAGTAGATCCACACCAAGACGTATTGTAATGGCAAAATATAGTGATAAAAAAAATATTAAAAGCAGCAAGACAAATGAAGGCTGTTACATACAAAGGAAACCCTGTAAGGCTACCAGCGGATTTTTCAGTAGAAACTTTCCAAGCCGGAAAGCAGTGGCATAATATATTTAAAGTGCTGAATGGGAAAAACCTGCAGCCAAAAATACTCTATCTAGCAAGGCTACCATTCAGCATAGGAGAGAGAAAGAGTTTCCCAGACAAACAAAAACTAAAGGAGTTAGTGGCCACTAAAACAGCCCTGCACGAAGTATTAAAGGTGACTCTGAGTGGAAAGGAAAGACCAAAAATGACAATATGAAGGTAGGAAGCACAAAAATAGTAAAAATGAATATTTCTGTAAAATATCAGTCAAGAAACTAACAACAGGATGTAAAATATGACACCATATACCTAAAATGTGAGGAAGAAAGGAGTAAAGAATAGGTTCCAACTTAAACAACCATCAAGTTAATATAGACTGCTATATGCAAAAGATGTTATACACAAACCTAATGGTAACCACGAATCAAAAACCAGTAATAAATACACAAAGAAGAAAAAGAAATCCAAATATATCACCAAAGAAAACCAGCAAACCATGAAAGAGAGAAAGACAAGAATGAATCAGAGAAAATCTTCAGAAACAACCACAAAACAAGTAGTAAAATGACAATAATTACATAGTTACCAATAATTACTATGAATATAAGCGAACTAAACACTCCAATCAAAAGACACAGGATGACAGGGTGCCTGGGTGGCTCAGTCAGTTAAGTGTCCGACTTCAGCTCAGGTCATGATCTCACAGTTCATGGTTTGAGCTCTGCATCAGGCTCTGTGCTGATAGCTCCGAGCCAGGAGCCTGCTTCGGATTCTGTGTGTGTGTGTGTGTGTGTGTGTGTGTGTGTCTCTCTCTCTCTGCCCCTCCCACACTTGTGTGCACACCTGCTCACGCTAGCTCTCTCTCAAAAATAAACATTACAATAAATAAAAATAAAAATAAACAACAATAATAAAGGGGACAACCCAACAAGAAGATACTACAATTATAAATATTTATGCACCCAACACGAAAGCACCCAAATATATAAAACAGTAAATAATAAACATGAAGGAACTAATTGATAATAATACAATAACAGTAGGGGACTTTAACACCCCACTGACATCAATGGACAGATCATCTAAACAGAACATCCACAAGGAAGCAAAGGCTTCGAACGACACTGGACCAGATGGACTTAACAGGCATATTCAGAACATTCCATCCCAAAACAGCAGAATACACATTCATGTGCACATGGATCATTCTCCAGAATAGATCACACATTAGCCCCCAAAACAACCCTCAACAAATTCAAGAAGGTTGTAATCATACTATGAATCTTTTCTGACCAAACACTATGAAATTACAAGTCAACCACATGAAAAAATCTGGAAAGACCACAAATACATGGATTAAAAAACATCATACTAAACAATGAATGGGTCAACCAGGAAATCAAAGACGAAATTTAAAACGTAGAGGCACATGGGTGGCTCAGTTAAGTGTCTGACTCTTGATTTTGGTTCAGGTCATGATCCCATGTTTTGTGAAATCGAGCCTTGTGTCAGGCTCTGGGATGACAGCATGGAGCCTGTTTGGGATTCCCTTTCCACCTCTCTCTCTCTGTCCCCCTCCTACTTGTGCATGCACACACATGCTCTCTCAAAATAAATAAACATTCAAAAAAGGTTTTGTTTTTTTTTTTAATAAATTAAAAAGTAATGGAAACAAATGAAAATGAAAACATAGTGGTCCAAAACCTTTCAGATGTAGCAAAAGCACTTCTAAGAGGGAAGATTACAACAATACAGGCTTACCTCAAGAAGCAAAAAAAATCTCAAATAAACAACCTAACCTTGCACCTAAAGGCGCTAGAAAAAGAACAAACAAAACAAAAAACCAGCAAAAGGAAGGAAATAATATAGATTACAACAGAAATAAATGATACACAAACTAAAAAAATAATAGAATGGGTCAGTGAAGCCAAGAGCTGGTTCTTTAAAAAAAAAAAAAAAAAAAAATCAATAAAATTGATAAACCTCTAGCCAGACTATACCAAGAAAAAAAGAGAAAGGACTCAAATAAAATCACAAATGAGTGGAGAAACAACCAGCACCACAGAAATACAGTTAAGAGAATATTATGAAAAACTATGTGCCAACAAATTGGACAACCTGGAAGAAATGGATAAATTCCTAGAAACATACAAACTATCAAAACTGAAAGAGAAAGAAACAGAAAACTTAGACCAATAACCAGCAAAGAAATTGAATCAGTAATCAAAAAGCTCCCAACAAACCAAAGTTCAGGGCCAAATGGCTTCACAGGCAAATTCCACCAAACATTTAAAGAAGAATTAATACCTATTCTTCTCAAGCTATGCTAAAAAACAAAAAAGGAAGGAAAACTTCCAAACTTATTCCATGAGGCCAACATTACCCTGATACCAAAACCAGATAAAGACTCCACTAAAAAGAGAACCACAGGCCAAAAGCCCTCATGAGCACGGGTGCAAAAATCCTCAATAAAATACTAACAAACTGAATCCAACAATACATTAAAAAAATCATTCACCATGATCAAGTGGGATTTATTTCTGGGTTGCAAAGGAGGTTCAATATTTGCAAATTAATGTAATGCATCACATCAATTTAAAAAAATAAAACCATACGATCATTTCAACAGATGCAGGTTAAAGTACAACATCCAATTCATGATAAAACTGTCAACAAAGTAAGTTTAACGAGAACATACCTCAACATAATAAAGGCCATGTATGAAAAACTCACAGCTAGTATCATCCTCAATGGGAAAAAACTGAGAGCTTTCCCTCTATGTTCAGCAACAAGACAGGGATGTCAGTCTCACCATTGTTATCCAACACAGTACTGGAAGTCCTAGCCATAGCAATCAGACATGAAACAAAATAAAAGGCATCCAAACTGATAAGAAGTAAAACCTTCAGTACTTGCAGATGACACGATACTCAATATAGAAAACCTGAAAAGACGCCACCAAAAAACTACTAGAACTGACCAATGAATTCAGTGAAGTCATAAATACAAAATCAATGTACAGAAATCTGCTGCATTTCTATACACCAATAATGAACCGGCAGAAAGAAAAATTAAGAAGTCTATCCCATTTACAATTGCACCAAAAACAATGATACCTAGGAATGAACCTAACCAAAGAAGAGAAAGAGCTGCACTTTGAAAACTATAAAACACTGATGAAAGAAACAGAAGAGGACACAAAGACATGGAAAGACACTCCATGCACATGGACTGGAAAAATACTGTTAAAATGTCTATGCTACCCATAGCAATCTACACATTTAATGCAATCTCTATCAAAATACCAACAGCAATTTTCAAAGAATTAGGACAAACAATCTTAAAATTTGTATGGAACCACAAAAGACCCCAAATAGCCAAAGCTATCTTGAAAAAGAAAAGCAAAGCCGGAGGCATTACGATTCAAGACTTCAAGTTATATTACAAAGCTGTAGTGGTCAAAACAGTACGGTACCAGCACAAAAACAGATATATGGATCAATAGAACACAATAGAAAATCCTGAAATGGGGGCGCCTGGGTGGCTTGGTCGGTTAAGCCTCCGACTTCGGCTCAGGTCATGATCTCGCGGTCCGTGAGTTCGAGCCCCGCGTCGGGCTCTGTGCTGACAGCTCAGAGCCTGGAGCCTGTTTCAGATTCTGTGTCTCCCTCTCTCTCTCTGCCCCTCCCCCCATTCATGCTCTGTCTCTCTCTGTCTCAAAAATAAATAAAACATTAAAAAAATTTTTTTTAAATAAAAATAAAAAAAAATTAAACAAAAAGAAAATCCAGAAATGAACCCACAATTACACTGTCAATTAATCTTAGACAAAGCAGAAAAGAATATCCAATTGGAAAAAGTGTCTTCAACAAGTGGCACTGGGAAAACTGTCAGTAACATGCAAAAGAATGAAACTGGGCCACTTTCTTACACCAACACAAAACCAAATTGAAAATGGACTAAAGACCTAAATATGAGACCTGAAACCATAAAAATCCTAGAAGAGAGCACAGTAAGTAACCTCTTTGACATCAGTCATAGCAACATCTTTCTAGACATGTCTCCTGAGGCAAGGGAAACAAAAGCAAAAAGAAACTATCGGGACTTCATCAAAATAAAAAGCTTCTGCCCAGCGAAGGAAACAATCAACAAAATTAAAAGGCAGCCCATGGAATAGAAGATATTTGCAAATGACATATCCGATTAAGGGCTAGAATCCAAAATATATAAAGAACTTGTAAAACTCAACACCCGAAAAACAACTAATCTAATTAAAAGATGGGCAGAAGGTATGAACAGACATTTCTCCAATACAACATCCAGATGGCCAACAGACACGTGAAAAGATGCTCGTGACCACTCATCGTCAGGGAAATGCAAATCAAAACCATAACGAGTTACCACCTCACACCTGTCAGAATGGCTAAAATCAACAACACAAGAAACAACAGTGTTGGCAAGGATGCAGAGAAAAAGGAACCCTTGTGTACTGTTGATGGAATGCAAACTGGTGCAACCACTCTAGGAAAGAGTATGGAGCATCCTCAAAAAGTTAAAAACAGAACTACCCTACAATCCAGCAATTACACTACTGGGTATTTACCCAAAGAAAACAGAAGCACTAATTCATGCATAATGCATCCCTATGTTCACAACAGCATTATTTACAATAACCAAGATATGGAAGCAGCCCAAGTGTTCACTGACTGATAAGGAGATAAAGAAGATGGAAAATATACCCACAATGGAATATTAAGTCAGAAAAAGAATGAATTTTTGTCACTTGCAATGACATGAACGTACTTAGAGAGCGTAATGGTGAGCATAAAAAGTCAGTCAGGGGTGCCTGGGTGGCTCAGTTGGTTAAGCGTCCGGACTCCTGATTTCAACTCAGGTCACAGTCTTGTGGTTTGTGGGATCAATCCCCGCATCAGGCTCTACTTACAGCACAGAGCCTGAGTGAGATTCTCTCTCTGCCCCTCCCCTACTTGTGCACATGTGCAATCTCACTCTCTCAAGATAAACACTAAAAGTCAGAGAAAAACAAATACATGATTTCACTCACGTGTAATTTCAAAAACCAAACAAGCAAAGGGAAAAAAAGAAGGGAGAGAGATAAACCAAGAAACACTCTTAACTACAGAGAACAAACTGATGGTTACCAGAGGGGAGGTGAGTAGGGGGATGGGTGAAATAGTTATGATGAGGACTGGGAGATTAAATAAAAACTTTTAAAAATAATAATACTAACTCCAAAGACCAAATGGAGTTTATTCCAGGGATATAAAGACAACTGAATACTGGAATTGGAACATCTACCAGTATAATCTACCATATTAACAGGCTAAAGAAGAAATATCACATGATCACATCAATTTGATATAGAAAAAGCATTTGACAAAAATCAACAGTTATTCATGATAGAAAGCAGAAAAACAGAAATAGAACTTCTTTAACTTAATAAAGAGCATATACCATAAAACCTACCGCTAATATCAAACTAACTGCTCTTCCTTCTAATAACAAACAAGGCAAGGATGTCCACTCTCATTCTTACTCAACATAGTGCTGAATTGTAGCCAGTGAAATAAGACAAGAAAAGGAAATAAAACGCATACCAATCAGTAAGGAATGAGTAAAATTGTCCACACTTGCCTATAACAGGACTAACAGAAAAATCCAAGGAGTCTAGAAAAAAAATGCCTAGAACTAATAAGTGAGTTTGGCAAGATCACAGAATATAAGATTAACATACAAAAATAAAACGTATCTTTATATACCAGCAATTAACATGTGGACACCAAAACTAAAAATATAATGCCACTTACAATCCCTCAAAAAATATTCAGGTGTAAATCTAACAAAATAAGACAAAACATGCTGAAACTACACAACAGGGATGAAAGTAAAGAAGATTTAAATAAATGGAGAAACATACCATATTCACAGATGGAAAATGTCAACCTAAGTAAAGATGTCAACTCTCTCCAAATTGAGATTCAGCTTTAACACAGCTCCTATCAAAATCTCAGCAAGATTTTTTTGTAGGTATAGACACTATTATTCTATAATTTACATGGAAAGACAAAACACCAAGAATAGCTAAAACAGTTTTGAAAGAGAATAAGTGAGTGGAATCATTCTATCTGATATCAAGACTTATGACATAGCTACTGTATGGAGGGACAGACATATACTTCAAGAGAACAGAATAGGAAACCCAGAAACAGTCCCACACAAATACGCCCAAGTGATTTTTTACAAAGATGTGAAAGCAATTCAACAGAGAGAAGACAGCCTTTTCAACAAAGGGTGCTGGACTAACAGACATTTATAGACAAACAACTAACTTCACCCAAACCTCACATTATACAAAACTTAAATGGATTACACACCTAAAGTGTAAAAGTATAAAATTTTTAGGAAAAAAAAAAACAAAAAAACCAGGAGACAATCTTTAGGATCAAGAACTAGGCAAAGATACTTTTAACTAAACTTAAACTAGGGGCACCTGGATGGCTAGGTTGGTTAAGCATCCGACTCTTGATTTTGGCTCAGGTCACAATCTCACCATTCAGGGGTTTGAGCGCTGCATCAGGCTCTCTCTGCCCCTCCTGTGCTCACTCAGTCTCTCTCTCTCTCTGCCCCTCCTGTGTGCGCTCTCTCAAAAATAAACTAAAAAACAAACAAAAAACCATAAACTAAACCAAAAGCATAATCCATGAAAGGTAAGATCAGATTTCACTAAAATTAAAAACTTTTGTTCTGTGAAAAACCTTGTTAAGGGGACGAAAAGACAGGCCTCAGACTAGAAGAAACTATTTGGAACCTGTATATCCAACAAAGGCCTGGTTACCTAAACTATAGAAAGAACTCTCAAAACTCAACAGAATAAAAACAAAGACTGCAATAGAGAATAAGCAAATGATAGCAAAGAGATATTTCACCAAAGAGGATATACAGATGGCATATAAACGCATGGAAACAAGTTCAAGACCTTTAGGCATTAGGGAAATACAAATTAAAACCACAAGATACCATTATATACTTATTAGTACGGCTAAAATGCGAAACAGTGACAACACCAAATGCTGGCAAAAACGCAGACAAACTACTGGAGCGTCTGGGCGGCCCAGTCGGTTTAAGGGTCAGAGTCTTGATTTTGGCTCAGGTCATGATCTCACGGTTCAGGAGATCAAGCTTTGTGCCAGGCTCTGTGCTGACAGCACGAAAACTGCTTGGGATTCTCTCTCTCCCGTTCTCTCTCAAAATAAATAAATTTAGGGGCGCCTGGGTGGCTCAGTCGGTTAAGCGTCCGACTTTGGCTCAGGTCACGATCTCGCGGTCTGTGAGTTCGAGCCCCACGTCGGGCTCTGTGCTGACTGCTCAGAGCCTGGAGCCTGTTTCAGTTTCTGTCTCCCTCTCTCTCTGACCCTCCCCCATTCATGCTCTGTCTCTCTCTGTCTCAAAAATAAATAAACGTGAAAAAAAAAAATTAAAAAATAAATAATAAATTTAAATAAACAAACTTGTTTTTTCTTTTAAATGCAGAGAAACTGGAAGTCTCACCCATTGCTGGTAGGACTGTAAAAATGGTCAGCCACTCTGAAAAACTGGCAGTTTCTTATAAAATCAAACACGCATCTACCATATGAGTGAGTGAGTGCAGTCCTGGGCATTTACTCCAGAGAAACAGACATGTTCACATGCATGTTGTATGCTCTAATGCTTACAGCAGCTCTATTCATAATATCCCCAAACCGGACATAAGCCAGATGTCCTTTTATGGATAAGTGGTTAAAACAAGCCATGGTATGTCCACACCATAGACTACTACTCAACAATAAAATAAATACAATTCTAAAAACCCACACACAAGTTATTAATACAACCTAAATGAATCTTCAGAGAATTATGCTGACTGAAAAGCCAATCCCAAAATGTTATATACTGCATAACTCAATATGTATATATATGACATTCTTGAAATGACAAAATCATAGAAATGAAAAATAGTTTAGTGGCTTCCAGGGGTTAAAGGAGGAGGTCGGGGCACAAGGAAAGTGGGCTTGGCTACAAAAGGGGAATAGGACAGATTCTGTAATGATGGAAATGTTCTGTATCCTGACTGTATCGACGTCAATATCCTGGTTGAGATCCTGAAATAATAGTATTACTACTGGGTAAACTGGGAAAGGTACATGAGATGTCTTTGTGTTATTTCTCACAACTGCATGCGAATCTACAATAAGGTTAGCTTTGGGGCGCCTGGGTGGTGCAGTCGGTTAAGCGTCCGACTTCAGCCAGGTCACGATCTCGCGGTCCGTGAGTTCGAGCCCCGCGTCAGGCTCTGGGCTGATGGCTCGGAGCCTGGAGCCTGTTTCCGATTCTGTGTCTCCCTCTCTCTCTGCCCCTCCCCCGTTCATGCTCTGTCTCTCTCTGTCCCAAAAATAAAATTACAATAAGGTTAGCTTTAAAAAGGCAAAATAATGACATTTCAGACTGAGAATGAAACCAATTACAGCAAAAAGCATAGTTCATCACTAGCAAGCAAAGTTAGGGAAGTCCTTTGGTCCTAAGGAAAAATACCAGATGGGAATCTACATCTACGTAAAGGAACAGAAGCAGTGGATATGGTAACTGAATAGGTAAGTATAGAAGATTTCTAAACAAACCTTAACTATTTAAAGCAAAACCTTTATAATTTATTTAAGGCAAAAATAACACAATATGTTGTCTGATTACAAGGCAGGTAGAACTAAAATGAACGACAACAAGAGCACAAATGCCAGGAGTGGGGGGATGAAAAGTGCATCGTCACAAAGCCCTTACCACACACAAGCGAAACATCAGTTGAAGGTAAACTGTGATCGTTTAAAGATGCACGCCAAACCCTAAAGCAACCACTAAAAGTAGAAAACAAAGTTACAGAAAACATGCCAATAAAAGAGATTAAATATCATATCATAAATAAATATCATAAAATTACTTATTCCGGGGCGCCTGGGTGGCTTAGTCAGTTAAGCGTCCGACTTCAGCTCAGGGCATGATCTCGTGGCTCATGAGTTCCAGCCCTGCATCAGGCTCTGTGCTGACAGCTCAGAGCCTGGAGCCTACTTCAGATTCTGTGTTGCCCTCTCCCTCTGCCCCTCCTCTGTTCCCTCTCTCTCTCTCTGTCTCAAAAATATGTAAAACATTAAAAAGAATTTTTTAAAAATCATAAAATTACTCATTCCAAAAGAAGGCAGAAAAAGATGAAAAAGAGGACAAGGAATAAATAGAACTAATAGAAAACAAAGGACAAGATGGTAAAATAAACCCACCTGTATTAATAATCTCATTAAATACCAATGGCTTATACCCCAAAATAAAACATGGAGACTGTAAGAAAAAAATTACCTGATAGGTTATTTATACAAGAAATCCACTTTAAGTATAAACACAAGTAGGTTAAATGTAAAAACATGGAAAAAGATGTACCATGCAAACATCAATCATAAAAAAACTGGAGAGGCTCTATTTACATCAAACTAGATTTCAGAACAAAGCATATTATTTGGGATAAAGAGGGTAATTTCGTAAATTATAAATAAGTTGCTTCACCAAGAGGTCATAATAATCTTAGGTGAGTGACAGAACTCCAAAGAGCTCCATAAGGCAAAATTAATAAAACAGGGAAAAAAACCAAATTCACAAATGTATTTCATTTCAATAGACCTCTCTCAAAATGTGATAGCATGAGTAGAAAAGCAGTAAGGACATAGAAGACAGCTTCAACAACATTATCAAATAACTGACCATAATCAGCATTTATAGAAACAAGACAACACAGACACTACACATCCTTATTAAGTAAATAATAATTATTAAGTGATGTGGGACAGTCACCAAGCTAGACCACACTCTGGCGCATAAAACAAATCTCAAGTTTAAAAGGATTCAAACAATAAAAAGTATACTCTGACCACAACAGAATTAAATTAGCTATCAGTAACAGGACAATTTCTGGAAAATCCTCAAACATTTGGCAACTCAACAACACACCTCTAAATAACCACGAGGGCAATTAGAAAGTATGTTGACTGGAGTAAATGTGAACACTTGAAATACTGAAATGTCTGGGATACAACTAAAGCAGTACTTAAAGGGAAATTTATAGCACTCAAAAGACTGGAAAAGATCTCAAATTAAATGACCTAAGCTTCCCCTTTAAGAAACTAGAATTGAGCGCATTAATTCCAGAGTGGGCAAGAGAAAAGGAATAATAAAAATAGTAATGAACATCAATGATACAGAAAACAAAATAACAATGAAACCAAGAGCTGGTTTTCTGAGAAGATCAATAATAAGATGACTAAAACTCTAGTCAGATTGATCAGGAAAAAAGGAGGGGAGTCATGAACGTCAGGAATAAGAGAAAGAAGATCACTATAGATCCTAAAAAAATTAAAAAAGGATAACAGAACATCATGAACAAGTTTATGCCGACACATTCAACAAGACAAATTCCTTGAGAGACACAAACTAATCAAAGCTCCCTGATGAAAAAAAAAGATAACCTGAAGAGGCCTCTATCTATTAAAGACCTTAAATATGTAGTTAAAAACCTACCCGTGAGAAAACTCCAAGGCCCAAACATGTAAGAAATAACCCCAATTCTACACAAATTCTTCTAGGAAACAGAAGAAAATAATCCCAACATATTTCGTAATGCCACCATTACCCTGATGCCAAAGTCAGACAAAAGCATAAGGAACTATAGATTAATATTCATCATGAACACAAAAGTTAAAAAATCCAATGATACATGGAAATCATAAGACATCATGACCAAGTTGGGCTCATCTCAGGAATGCAAATTTGGCTTAACATTCAAGTACAACACTCAGCCTCAGCATGATAAGACTCTACAGCTAACAGCATACGTAAAAGCCAAAGACTAAAATAAAACGCCTTCCCCCTAAAGTGAAGCAGGAGACATCTACGTCCACCACATCCATTCAACACTGTAAAGGAGGTGCTGGCCAAGGCACCACAGCAAGAAACAGCAAGCAGACTGGACATGAAGAAATAAAATTGTCCTTATTCAGAGATCACATGATCGTCTCTACATAAAATCTCAAGAAACCTTTCAAACACACACACACACACAGTTACTAGAATTAATAAATTTACCACAGTCGCAAGACCTAAGATCAATCTCCAAAAGTCACTTGCAGTTTTATATTCTAGGAACAAACAATCAGAAATCGAAATTCAAAAAATATTACCATTTATAACAGCTTCCAAAAATACGCAATACTTAGGGACAAATCTGACAAGGAATGTGCACATTGTACTTGTACACGGAGAACTAAGCGCCACTGCTAAAACACTAAAGAAAAGCTAAGTAAATGGAGGCATATACCTTGTTCGGGGGCAGAAAACAACGCTGTATAGATGTCAGTTCACCCCAAGTTAATTCACAGATTCAACACAACACCAATCAAAATCCCAGGAAGCTCTTTTGTAGAAATTGACCAATTGAGTCCAAAATACATTTGGAAATGCCAGAGACCAAAAAATGGCTAAAACAACTTTGAAAAAGGGGAACAAAGTTGGAAGACTTACCTGATTTCAAAACCATTAAATATCTAGCAATCCAGACACTGTTGTGGTGTTGAGATAGAACAGTGGATCAGTGTAACAGAACAGAGTCCAGAAATAGATCCGTATGAATATGGTCAATTGATTTTTCACAAAGAAGCGAAGACGATTCAGTGAAGACAGAACTGTCTCTTGAACAAAGAGTGCAGGAACAACGGGATATCCATACTGAAAACCAGGACCTTCAATCCATTCTCCACACCACAAACAGAAATTAACTCAAAATGGATCACTGACCAGTATAAAAGCTCAAACTATCAAATTTGTAAAAGAATACAGAGAAAACCTTTGTGACCACTGGTGAGGCAAAGACTTAATAGAACACTTAAAACACGACTGATGAAAAGAAAAAGCAGTGATGTGGAATTCTTCAAAAGACAGTGTGAAGAGAACATTCTCCCCCCCACTGCAAGACAGTCTTTGCAAACTACATATCTGATAAAGGACTTGTACACAGAACATATAAAAAGCTCTCAAAACCCAACAACAAGAAAACCACCCAATTTTAAATCAAGCAAAAGCTTCAGCCAAAAAAGTATACAGGTGGCAATTAGCTGTATGGAAAGATGTTCAACGTCACTAGTGAAGTGCAAACTAAGATCACGGTAAGGTAGTACTTGCTATACCTATTAGAGCGGCTGATGTTGGAAAGAATGACCGTGCCAAATATTAGGCGACATACGGGACAAACTTTCATTCACTGCTAGTGGAAATGTAAGATGCCATGATCCCTGTGTGAAACAGACTGCAAGTTTATGTCCAGGTTAAGTACATACATACCATAGGACCAAGCCATTCCACTCCTACATATTTACCCAAGAGAAATGAAAACATCTCTTTCCAAAGACGTGTTTATACACGTTCACCACAGCTTAATTTGTGACAGTGCCAAATAAGAACCAACCCAAACGCCCGTCAACAGGTGGAGAGACAAAATGTGGCACATCCATACGATGAAATACTACTCAACAGTAAATACTGTTGATACATGTGACAACATGGAATAATGTTGAAATGACCGTACTAACTGAAGGAAGCCAGGCAATGTGTGAATATATGCCTACATAATTCCACTACATGACACTCTAAAAAATACAAACCAATCTATAGTAGACAGAGAGCATATCAGTGGCTGCCTGGGCTGGAGGGGATGCGGGGCAGGAAGGGGTGGAAGGGAGTGATTTCAAAGGAGTGCTGGGAAACTTTAGGGGGTGATGAATACATTCATTATCTTAATTGTGGTGACAGTTTCATGGGAGTATGCAAACGTCAGAAGGCATCAAACATATATTTTAAATATGTGCAGTTTATATCAATTACACCTCAATAAAGCCAAATAAAGGTAAATATACCTAAATACATATATAACTACGTATAATAAACAAATGTACCTGAATTACATACGTAATTATGCCTTGATATACCTAAACAAAGGAAAAACAGAAAGAAAGAGGAAACTACCAATAGCATAAAAGACAGGCACCCAATTCTGGACACCCGGAGCTTCTGAATTTTTGTGTTGGTCCTGTCTCTCACTGTCCAAGTGCCAGGGCTGGGTTTTCATCCACACCCTACTTTCATTAAGTGCAAAAGTGATGGGAAAGCTGTCTGTGGGGAACGAATTATGAACTCAGAAGGGAGAAAATGAGGGCAAACAAAACGTTCGTTCTGTAACTTAAAACCCCTTGGCATACCAAATACCTCTGGGCAGTGAGATTCTAGGTGATTTTCCTTTGGTTTATTTAAAATTTTCTGTACTTTCCAAATTCTTTACAAGCATTATTTTGCTCTTTGGGGGGAAAACAGTTTTAAAAGAACCAGTTTAAATTCTCAATTAAAGAACCATTCGAAAAGAAACCAAAGGGTTCTCACCCTGATAATTAATGAACAGCACCTGAACACACACAAATCTCAGTATTAATGTAGATCAAAGAACAGGGAGGTTTCGCTTAAAAGGGATGAAGGATGTTTACAATATATTTACAAGGTCAAACCTCAAAAACTGGCTATGTCCTAACTTCTGAATTCCACTAGTCAACCACTGAGCTGGTTGTCACCTATTAAAGACAGATTTTAACTGATTTCCTGCCCTTCAGGTTGAAAGCTGAACTCACATACCAAAGGGAAAGTCCTGTATGGATTTCCAAGAGGCTGGGGGCCGTAACAGGAGGTTCCTCTCCACGAAGGCTTATAAGCCTGTAACTGAATCAAGCCTTACAATACAGGATGGAAACCGGGAGAGGCAGCATTTCTGAACTCTGCTTGTCCCGAGCTGTCGGTGGCAGACATTTATGTCACATTTTTTAGCAAGTGCAGAAAGCCAGCAGGGGGTTCAGAAATGCCAGATGCTGATAAAATATGTTTCTTTTTAAACAACTTCACAGGTCAAATTAGGTGCAAAACGCTTTTGAAGCAACCTGAGTACAGTTCTTAAGAGTCCTCCTCGATGGTTTCTAAGAGAACCAATTTCCTAGTGATTGTAGAATTCTTGGCTAAAGTCTTCACTTTCCCTGCACAGGAAAAACGGAAGTAGGCTAGCACGCCACAACACTACACAAGTAACATGACCCAGAACACTTACATGTCTTGGAGTGCTCATGTGATAGCATGTAATTGGCAAGAGGCGGCGTGTAAGTCAAACACTGCAATGCTGCATTGGCAAAACAGGTGTTGCCCAAATTCTGGAGCCCGGCTCCAACTCTGTGAGTTTGTTGCCACTTAAGACAAATTTTCTCAGATGGGAAAAGAACTTTTTGTGGAGGAGCAATGCCATCACCTAGGGCTAGAAAAACAAACAAGAAATATTTAAAAACAAAGCTTTACATGCTTCTCAAGCTAAATAAACAGCAACACATCAAACGGAATCTGATCAGGATTAGGTCACTACGAGCTAACCAGAAATACAGGGAAGAAAGGGACGTTTTAAAAGACAGATCTTAGAGGGGCGCCTGGGTGGCTCAATCCGGTAAGCATTCGACTCTTGATGTTGACTCAGGTCATGATCTCTCGGTTCGTGAGATCGAGCCCCGTGTGGTGCTTGTGCTGACAGCACAGAGCCTGCCTGGGACTCACTCTCACACTCTCACACTCTCACACTCTCACACTCTCTCTCTCTCTCTCTCTCTCTCTCTCTCTCTCTCCCTCCGCCCCTCCTGCACACACACGTGTGCTTTCTCTGTAAGAAATAAACATTTAAAAAATAAGTAAGTGAAAGATCCCTGAATGTGGGAAATCTAAATAATTTGCTTTCTTCAATAAGTAAACTGCAAGGACAAAATGGGATGTTAAAAAAAAAACTTAAAGACACTTGCCAAATGCAAAGTATAGACCTTGTCCGTTGATTTCAACAAGCCAGCTGTTACAAAAAAAGTATATGGCAATCAGAGAAATTTTAATGTTGACGGGATTTTTAATATAAAGATGGTTTATTTTTTTTTTTAATTTAATGCTTATTTATTTTTGAGAGAGAGAGTGCAGAGGAGTAGAAACAGAGGGAGGGAGGGAGGGAGGGAGGGAGGGAGGGAGAGAGAGAGAGAGAGAGAGAGAGAGAGAGAGAGACACAGACACACACACACACACAGAATCCGAAGCAGGCTCCAGGCTCTGAGCTGTCAGCACAGAGCCCCAGGCGGGGCTCGAACCACACGAACCATGAGATCATGACCTGAGCCAAAGTCAGACACTTAACCCACTGAGCCACCCAGGCACCCTGATGTTTTAATTTTTAGGAAATAATTATTTATGTATAACACTAAAATATGAATAGATAAAATATGAAGTCTTGGGCTTGCTTTATAATGCTGGCGAGGGGAGTAAATGGGGGAGGGTATAACTGGCTATGAATTGATAAATGTCAAAACCGACTGATCACTACATGAGAGCCCACTATAATTACTTTTACATCTACTTAAAAGTTTGCCACCACTATACATACAAAATGCAAAGTCCACTCTCTGTAACATTTGCTGCGGATGCTTCTACTCAGTGCCACCACCACCATCACCACCCTCTTCACCAGCAATGCGCTTACAGAGTCCTTAGCAGCTGTCAAACAGTCTCGATTCTAAGACCTGGTAGTGACGTCATCCCCATCTGACCAGGAAGGAAACAGGGTCTGAACTTAGGCTGCTGGGCATCACTACTGACATTCACAAGTACACTGTACGTGGTCTAAAAGGTTTTCGTTTTTCTATTTTCAAGGCTTATAATAAACAGATTACTAATGATAACCACGTTAAAAGAACTTAGGTGAAGCTCAAAAAACAACTTATTCAGGAAAGTTCCCCATCATCCATGCGAAGACTACTTTTTCTGAAGTTGGCCATGTTCTTGGTGCCGCCAGATGCTGAAATGCCTTAATGGAGGATTCTCCATTTTAAAAGAGAAATTAATGAGTGTGAGTGCGCACAGGTAGGCTTCAGCTCAGTGGGAATGGAAAGCAAAACCAGGAAAAAAGAAAGGAGTCCCCAGAGAGTGGGGGAAGAGCTCCCAAAAGGGCATGGCAGGGTGATGGGAGGTAAGGCCTGAGGAGGAGAAAGGAGCCCCAGCAAGTAACGGGAAGCTGGAGTCAGCGAAAAGAAGTTCTGTGGGAAAGTCTTGCTGGTGAAGGTCTCTAAACTCTATGTGTAACATTCAATTACACTGTTTATTTTGTGATATAAATTTTCCTCCCACCCAAACACCTTCAGCAAATCACCTCACAATATCACATTTACTATGAGGGTGCAAAACAGCATTAAGAGCCACATTATTCTAAGCCAAATGACTATCTGAGCAGGAACGAATCTACTTTCTTTGTATTTCAAAGCTCCAAATTCACAAGTCTCAGAAGGACCCACTAAAGCGTCAATGTCTCATTTAACCCGGTGAGTTTTAACAAATGTAACATTTACATTATCTCCTCTCTTTCAAAGAGCTTTATCACCACAGATGATTTTAACTGGCAAAAAACCCCCACAAACCAAAAAACCAAAACCAAACAAACAAACACCCCAAGGTTGGGTAGAGCCATTTGACAAAATGCAACCATTTTAAGAAATACCTTTGAAATTTTAAAACACAGACATCTACTTAGGGAACTATGGTTAACTGACAAGTTAACCAAAGGCTTGCCCACCCCAAATCTCACCCAAGATGAAGTTTATCCTTCAAAAAATAAGTAACAAGAGAAACTACAAATATTTTAATAATTAAACATAATCTGCCCTATTACGATACCTAGCGAATCAGGAGCAAACAGCACAGGAAAAGGACGCCTGCCAAATAATGTAACTGCTGGCACTCAGGTGGCAGTCTATCTTGGCAAAAGGAACCCCTCTCTGAAACTACCGACCAACGGACAGCATTTATCCAAGAGCTTCTTGGAGTGTTCCTGTCTCCAAAAAGTAGTACCTTGATCCTTTTGTGGTGACGGCTTTGATTTATCAGGTACAGATGAACTGGAATAAACTACAGCACCAGGTACTGGTCCTAGAGAAAGCGTGTGATTTGAGACATCATTTAACGAAGACACGGCCCCCCAGCTGGCAGAACCTGCATCCATGTCTCCAGGTGAGGCCGCCTCCGAGCTGCCAGGCTGATTCTGATAGGCTGGTGGGTCTGAGGATTCAGAAGCTTTGTCAACTATGGTCATTGTTCAACTCTGCAAAAGACGAAACGCATACAGTTGTTTCATAAAGTGAGAAGAGGAATCTACTTTATTGTGAGATCTTAGAAAATTATCCTAGCCACACTTAATTACTGTCAAACAAGTCACCGTAATATAAAGGCAGCAGTATTTTTTAGGTCTGAAATCACTTCCTTGGGACAGTTAGCACTGCGCTCATCTAAACATGTCGGCATTTTTTAATTATAAGCTCTTCAATGAAATATTTGATTAGGTCTTGTCATTCTATTCCAAGACCTCTAAAAGTCTCACGTTTCTGTTTATAATCAGGTACCTCAATTTCCAATTCTGTATGTTTACCAAGAACCTACATATTTTTTTCCTCCCTACTGCTTAAAACTAGCATTTGAAATGTGCCAATCCATTTGACTCAATTTTAATTTCATACAGAATTCATCAGGGAAAAATCTCAACTCCATGAAGAGAAAAATCTAGCTTTAATTTTGAGCTTAAAGTCCAAAATGACTTGTTTGAAACACATTTAAAAAAAAAAAAAAAAAAAAAAGCAAGTCTCACGGCATCTGGGTGGCTCAGTGAGTTAAGCATCTGACTCTAGATTTTGGCTCAGCTCATGATCTCTCGGTTCGTGAGATTGAGCCCCGCATGGGGTTCTGTGCTGACCGCGCAGAGCGTGCTTGGGATTCGGTCTTCCTCTCTCTCTGCCCCTCCCTTGCTCGCTCATTCTCTCTCTCAAAATAAATAAACTTAAAAGAAAAAAAGCACGTCTCACATTTGAAAATTTTTTCTGAGTAGGCTCATTTACACGACTTTTTTTAAGTGAAGCCCATATCATAAAACATTACTGACATCAAACTTGAACACAAATACTTATTATAAAAGTAATTATGTTTTCTCTCTGGATCTTATTTCTCAATCCTGGGGCTACTACTAATTAAGCATTTTCTATGTGCTGGACACTGTGTTGTTAATCATGAACACACATTAACTTAAACTTCATAATGGACCTGACCTGTGAGAGACTGCACAGACTCCACGGGGTCTATAAAACGGAGCGACTCTGACCCAAACTAGGCACTCCCTGGGACAAGGCACCCGGCCCAACATCCCCGGCTAGGGCTCCCTCCAGCTCTATGGACCTAGTCAACGGAGTACAGGAATGTAAACTGCCCAGGGAAACCCAATCTCGTGTGCCACTCCTCCGTAAGTACCCTTTCTCCCTGGCCTGGCCCGGCGCCCCCCACCCAGCATCTTAACACCCAGACCTGTCGCTGCCTGACCCGGGAACCTCTCCACACGCTCCCCACCTTCCATTCTCACCTGCTCTCTCTGGGCTCTCCCTCGCAGTTCTTCCTCGCCTAACTCCCCTCCATCCTTCCACCTCCGGCGGGTTAACACTTCCACTTTTCAGTTTAGAATCCATCTCCTCTGGGACGCCTTCCTTGACGACACCCGTCCCCCAAGGCCGGGTCAGAAGCCCTCCCGCAGGCCCCCACGGCAGCCTGGTGCGGATTCTACGGTAGCACTTCCGCCCCGACTTACTCCACGGCGGCTCCACCCGTTGCTCCCCATCATGCTTGCATTTCTATCCCCTGACCTGGCACCCAGAACGCTTTCCCCACATGTGCCCAACAAACGGATGAATCCCGAGGACAGGAAGGAACCGGCGTTTGCATTTAGCACCGGTCTGTGCTCAGTGACTTGCATACGCTATCTCATTCACATATTGTATCTCGTTTCTACTCTGAAGCAGGAATAGCCTTTAAAACGTGTTTTTAAAAATATTCAATACAGTCAAGTTAAAGGGTGATAAACGTCCACATGTGTGCCACCTCAACAAAAGCTGTGGTGCACAGTCTGCTCACAAGAAGGTTTAAAGAAAAGCCTCAATTCTATTGTAATTTAAAATTACGGCATAATTATAGCCCCCCCGCCCCGAAAGCACAACCTTGAGAAATTTGGGGGATCTTATGTAGAAATAAAAAAGTAGACGTTAGATTAGATCTTAATAAAATCAGAAATGAATTGTAAGTCAATCTAAGATACAGGATCTTCATTCAGGAAGAAAGCTTGAGCTGTGTTATCCAAATAAAGTCTACTCCATGGAACACAGTGAAGGCAAGAGTAAGAAAACAAAAGAGAGGAAGAGGAGGAGCAAAAAGAAGAAAGCCAAAACAGAGTACTGAGGAAAGGTTAATTCAGCCTTATTTACAATAACATTTAATAGCAAAAACCTCGGTTTTCCCAGGATAAACATCCCTTCAGGACAATCATTAACAAATGACCAAATAAAGCCATTTTAGTTGCTCTGATTGCCATGGGGGAGGGGGGGTGTCTTAAATGAAAATAATTAAGGAAAGCCTACTACTCAATCATCAATAACCATTTACCATTATAATTTGGGGAAAACAAACCCAAACTATCCATTTGTCTTCATTTGTACACTCAGCCAATGATTACTTATTCTAAAACCATCAAGTATCAAACTCAATTATGTCTGCTACAGAGATAACCCTTCTAGAAGCCAAGCAATACTGTATACAACCTAAGACTCATAAGATTCATATGGTTACGTGTTCTTTACTCTCAGTACAACTTCTAAGAGTTACTGTTATATCAGGACTTTTAAGCAACTACTTCAAAGAAAAGTTAAAATTTCTCTCAGCATCTTGTGATGATATACAAAAAGTTACAAAACCATGTGTGAAATAAACAAGTACACGAATCAAGGTTGGATGTGCCAGGAGGAATGAGACAACAAATCGGCTTTACAAATGTTTCCTTTGCTTTAACTACAATCTTTTATTCAAAAGTTTTTAAATGCTCAGTCCCTTAAATGATATTTCTATCAAATACCAGAATGCATTATTCTTTCTCGTTTTAAAAATAAGCATATGGCTGTTTTAAACCTTGTAGCACTCCACATAAAGATAACAATATCAATATGTCTTAAAAAAAAAAAGAAGGAAAGAAATTGATACACTCTGCTTCTTCATAAACAATGTAATCCACGTTCTTGTAACATTTCTACTTAAGAGGAAAACACACAAGCTTTAAAAAGATAACAGCCTTGATTTCAATTACTTTTCAGTAAATTAAACGACTAGCCTTAAACCCTTACAAACCACTGTGGACTTGATTCAGTGATAAGAAAAGAAAGCGAAACTGACCTTAAATAAAAAACAAATCAGTAAAACTGATTATTCCTATCTCCTATGCACTTTGAATGAGTGATAGTCAAAAGAGTAAAATTATAGGTTCAAAATTTACGACTCAAAAATCCGGAGACTCCACGAAAATGCACGAGAACCTGTAATACTGCTGTTACCTTGAAAAAGAGGTGTTAACGAAACAGTTTCTCGACCAGCTTTACTGTTACCTGAGTGTATCCACTTTAAGTAACCAACATGTTTCCCCATTAAACAAGTAAACCCTGAGGCCTCCCTGAACAGAAAAGAGCTATTCAACAAAAGTGATGTCTACTGCATTCATTATAACAAGGTGAAAGTCCTAGATTGTAAAACTTCGGTCCCGTCAAATTTTCATCTCAAACATCTGAAACTGATCACCCTCTCCCGCGACCCCCTCCAGGTAACCTGGCTCTTCTTGCCCCGAAAATAAAGAACAGGACCGAGGCGCACACGCTTTTGGGGACGCGCCGCCGGGGCCGGCCGGCCCCTCCTCTCCGCCCCCCCCCCCGCCTCCCCCGAGGGTGCCCGCTCCGCCCCGGCGGCCGGCGTGGGGAACTCGGACACTCGGTGGCGGAGCCAGGTGGACGGCCCCGCGAGGGGCGACCGGCGTGCCGCGAAGGGGCGCCGGGGTGGGAAAGTTTGTCTGTCTCTGGGGGGTGGAGTGGGGGTGGGGAGGCGAGCCCGGGGCTCCGAGGGCCGCTCGGGGGCGGGAGGTGGCAGCCACGCGGGGGGCGGCGGGCGGGCCGGGGACGCCGGGCTCCGCGGCCGGCGGCCGGCACACGCCCACCGCGGGCGGACCCGTGCGGGCCAGGCCGCCCCGGAGCCGCCCGCCCGGCCCGGCCCACGGGCCGAGGGGGCGGGCTGGGGCCGGGTGGGGGCGGGAGGGCAGTGTCCATAGCAACCAGGGGGGTCTGGCCTCCCCGCGCAGCCCGGCTCTCCCGGCGCCCGACCGCCCCGGCCGCCGCCCCCTCCCCAGCGGCCTGGCCGGGCCGGCACAAGCGGCGCTGCCACCGGCGCCGCGGGGTCCCGGGCGGCCCGCGGCTGCGGAGGGGGCGGCGGGCGAGGGGCCGCGCCAGTCCCCGGCGGGCCGCGCCGGCTCAGGGGCGGCCGGGCCAGCTGCGGCCGAGGCGAGCGGGGCGCCCGGCGGGCCCCACGCCGGCCAGCGGCGGGCGGGAAGGAGGCGGGAGCTTACCTGACCCGGCTCGGCGCTCGCTCCATCCCCCTCGGCCGCCGCCGCCGCCGCCGCCGCACACAGCCCAGCCGCCCGGCGGGGGACAATGACGTGCCTCCATCCGGGCACCGCCGCCGCCGCCTCCGGGTCAGCGCCGCGCCCGCAGCGCCCCGCCGGGCCGCCAGGGGGCGCGCCAGGGCCGCGCCCGCACGCGCCGCCGCCCAGGGGCCGTCGCACAAGAGGCGCGGCGCGCAGCTAACGGGCCGGGCAAGCGCGGGAGGGGCCGTCGTCAAAGCGCCGCGGGCGCAGGCTGGCGCGCGCGTCACTGGAGCGCCGGGGCGCCGCGGAAGGGGCGCGCTGATTGGCCGAGCCAAGCCGCGCGGCGCGGGCCGGGGCGGTCCTTCCCCCCGAGCGGTCGGCGGGAGCGGATCGAGCGGCGCGCGGCGGCCGCGGGGCCCGAGCCAGGCTCTGGCTGCGCCTGGGCCCGTCCGGCCTAAGCGGGGACGCGGCGGACCTGGGCGCCCCCCCAAACGGACGTGGCTCGGGGAGAGCCTCGCGCGCGCGCCGCGCCGCTACCCCTGCGGCACTCGTCCCTCGGCCTAGCGACCCAGCCTTTAAGGACGCCGGAGCCAGCCGGGCGCCAGCTCGCAGACTTCATAAATTGCGTGACCGGGAGGGGAGAGTTTGAAACCTGGCTCCGGAAAAGGCCAGGCCCCTGCCCAGCCCGTCTGGACTGCGCCTCATCCAAGCACTGCACACTCCTTGGGGCAACTAGACCAGGTCTTGCTCCCCATTGCCGGATCCATACTCCCCACCACTTACTGGATGTCTCCACGGCGAGAACTAATTAATTCAGATCTGCAGCGCGCCTCTCCTTCGCGTCCCCGCTCCTCCCTGATGGTCCTGGGAGGACCTTCTCTGCTTTAAGGACCAGGCACTCCTACACTAACCTGAGTCCTTCCCATGGCCTAACTAACCCCTTACACCAAGCCCCACCCGCCCCACCTACCCTGGGACTGTGACCCGGACCCTCCCGGAGGCTACCTCCTCGCCACGCCCATTCCCTCAGTCTCCTTTCTGCTCCCCTCGTAGTCTTTACTCTCTTTTCAACCGTTATTTTTCTGTGACTTCCGTGATCATCCTTGATCTTGAAAAAACACAGGTCAGACGTTGCTTCTGCCTCTTCGCGACCCACAGAACAGTCTAAACTCCTTCACCTGACACTGAGGCCCCGGTGGCCTTTCCTCTTGTGTGTGTCCCAGCCCAAAGAGACATCTTCCTACAAACACCCTATTCCTACATCTGCTTCTAGAAGCCCTGCTTGAACCCACCATCAGAATCTTACTGCTCCCCCTACAGACCACACATATTTTTATGGTGGCACTTAATTCACTATTGTTAGGGAAAGAAATCACTTGTGTGATTACAGTATCACCTGTGTGCTTGGAGAACACTGAAGTCGTTTGAGGACACAAAAACGGGAAAGGTGAATTCCAAACCTCCAAAATTCAGTGCCCACTTTTGGGATGAACACCGCAACTTCCTGATGAAGAATGGTTACGGAATTTCACCTTCGTGGCCCTTTCAACACTAATAAGAGGTCTGCAAGAGCAGGAGGGCCATAGGCATGGACGCAGTAATTTACTTGCCTTCCCCAAATGACTTTCAGATGATTAAATACAGAAGGAGAAGGAATTAAAGAGCCAGATCCTTAATATTCACCTAAGTCTTGTGGTAGTTCAAACTGCTACCCTTGGAAGTCACGGGAGACGTTTGCCTTCTAATTTCATTTTCCATTTTGCATTCCGTTGACAAGCTGCCCCACAGCCCTCCTCTTAATACAGTACCTGAGCAACTTAGATAGGAAAGGGGGCTTTTTACAACACCACCCCTTAGCGTTCTCTACCAGACAGGCTCTTGTGGGCGGGGTTACTGACCCCTCTCCACCCTCCTCTGTGCCTTGAAAGCAGAGGGCTTTTTCCTCCAAAGAGTTTGAGTCCCGATTATTATAACAGACTGACAACGTAAGTGGAGAGGTTGCAAGGGATATTAGGAAGTCCATGAGCTGGTCTTTAACTGAGATAGTAAGCCAAACTGTCCCAGAAACTTGTTTTCTTCCACAAAGTGAGCGCTATTTGGAGATTTCACTTTGCCTCAGTGCTGACAAACTGTGTGACCTACAGAGATTACTTAGCCTGTTGCCTTTATCAAAACTGCCTTGGATGTGAGGGCGAGCTGGCTGCGACATCTGTCACCCCATTGATCGCCAGGGTTGATTCGGCTGATCTGGCTGGCTAGGCGGGTGTCCCCTTCCTCCCTCACCGCTCCATGTGCGTCCCTCCCGAAGCTGCGCGCTCAGTCGAAGAGGACGACCTTCCCCGATAGAGGAGGACCGTTCTTCGGTCAAGGGTATACGAGTAGCTGCGCTCCCCTGCTAGAACCTCCAAAACAAGCTCTCAAGGTCCATTTGTAGGAGAACGTAAGGTAGTCAAGCTTCCAAGACTCCAGACACATCCAAATGAGGCGCTGCACGTGGCAGTCTGCCTTTCTTTAAAAAAACAAAAACAAACAAAAAAAAACTGCCTTTATGCTGGAGGCAAATTCACCCCAACTGCCCCACCTCCCAATTCAGATAAAGAACAGAAAGTGTCCCAGTGATACATTAGATTTTGCGAGAACCTCCAGACACTTAGGGAGCCTATAGCGGGTGCTGTAAATGCCCCACCAGATCCCCTTTATCCCGCTGATGCACCCCTTACCCTCCCAGCTGCTGAGCGTTAGCTGCTAATAAGTCACAGCTGCCCCTTCTCTCACCAGCTGTTCCTGGCTGAAGGGGGAGCTGCCTCATGGGGAAGTTGACTCTTGCCTCCCACCCCCCCACCCCCCCCCGCAGCCTACACCGGTGGCCTACTGACAAAGAGGTCCTGAAAGGCCTTGCCTCAAGTTGTGACCCAACTAGCAGTGCAGCGCAGGCTCCAGAGGTCCAGTCGGATCAGAAAGAAGTTCGTCTTCCACTACATCCCTGCTTGACTCCTTCCCTGCCCTCTTCCTTCCTTCCCTTTCCCTCCAGAGCACACCCTTCATATAGTACGTGCCTCTGAATTCTGTTTCAAGCCTGGCTTAAGATGGCAGGTACCAGGAAAGGTCCTAGGAAGCAGAGTCTAAGGATAAGATTCCAGGTGACAGGTGAGACACTGGTCGCCATGAAGCTGTATAAAAATCCCACCCAGGGGAAGATGGGATGGAAGGTGGATAGAAGGGCATAGGCTGGCCTATTCAATCTCCCTGGTGTTTGGGAATGTGGGGAAAATAGTCATTGAAAGAACTGTGAAATTCGATGACTGGTCCTTTAAAGAAGGAGCATGGCAGGTCCTGGGCAGTTAGTCATCAATATAAAGCAAAGCATAAAAGCCAGAGAGATGTTTTAATGCCTTGTCGCAACCATCATCTGCAGTCAGAGGACAGGCAGTCCTGAGGACCAGGCCCAGGGGTCCACTTAGAAGAAGCAGAACTATAAAGTGATGGACTCGGAGGGGCGCCTGGGTGGCTCAGTTGGTTAAGCGTCCAAATCTTGATTTTGGCTCAGGTCATGATTTCTCGGTTTCGTAAGTTTGAGCCCTGCTTCCGGTTCTGCACAAGCATCATGGAGCCTGCTTGGGTTCTCTCTCTCTGCCCCTTCCCCACTCACACTGTCTCTGTCTCTCTCAAAATAAATAATTGAAACTTAAAAAAAAAAAAAAAGAAGTGATTGACTTCTCAGCCATAGTTGGTCTCCAACACCAAAGTCAGGGCTCAGATAAAGAAGAGGTAGAACACCAAGACTAGGGACGATAAGTTAACCACAATGAACTTCAGATTGCTCTGAACCCTTTGGGCTTTCAGAAGCGGCCCAGCCCAGCCCCCCAACCTAAAGACGAGGCAGAAGCCTCAAATGAGACAAGTAGTCTACAATACAGTGCTTTCTTTAGGATCTGCCCACAGGCCCCATGGCCACCAGACCGTCACTAAGGTTAGGTGTCAGTATGGCCCGATTGGATAAATGTTAGGCCTACTTAGGGAGGAGAGGAATGATACATTGAAGTAGCCAGGGCCTGGCTGATATATACCAGCAGGACCGTAAGTAATCCTGCAAATGGATCTCAAGGGGCTCGATCAAGAGGAGGGAAGCGGTAATAAAGGATATAGAGGCACCCTCCCACAATACTGATCTAACACTTTGTCAAGGGCCTCCAGTGGCCAGTACTGATACACTTTATGCATAGTATTTGGCAAAAAGAAGTGAGTCACACTAAGTCATGACACACCAAGAGTTCCATGGAAGATAGTGGAAGAAGGGCTCAATAGGCCGAGGGAAGTGAACACCGGAGAATGGGTACTATCAACTGACTATCATACTTGCTGAAAAGGCCTGGGGGGCACTTTGCTTAACAAGGCCAAGGGGGTGGGGGCACCGTCAGCTTGAAGAAACTCAGTGGTGGCTATCATCTGTAGGCCAGAGGAGGGATAGGATCCTAGAATGACAGAGGCTGAATGGCAGCACTTACCCCTCAGAATCGAGGTGGGCGTGAGTGGGCAGCAGGATCAGAGTGGCATATACGAGCATCTGACTCGCAGGGATCCACGGAGGAGGCTAACAGATCATGGGGCAAGGTAGATGGGCAGTCAACAAAGACATACTACCTACAATCAAAGGATATATATATGTAAAATCTGGATGTGCAGAAGGCTGAGGTCACCTGACTTTCCCAGTGGAAAGTCAAAATCACCATTTGATAAAAGAGAAGCCAGATCCATAGAAGTGTATACAATAGTGATTCTCCAAATCCTTCACCGAAGAAGGATTTAATTGGGTTTAAAGGATTAATTGGCCATTTAATTGGGTAACCATACACTAGGAGAGAGGAATACCTGGATATTTCTAAGCCGTTGGTTTAGAGAGACAATGAGGACAGATGGGAACCCAAAGCACCCCCAAAGCTCCTTTTTCGCTAAGAGAGTAGTAACATATGGGGACAAGACACACATTGGATCTGTGGGCCCCAGCGGTCATTTCCCAAGTTTCCAAACTTAACATCCAAATGGTCATACTTCCAGGTTGACAGAACCCTCACGTTGGTTCCTTGACCTGTAGAGTATGAGCCAGTCTAGCAGAAAAAGCAAGGTGGAAGCCTTCATCCTCTCTTTGCCCTCTCTGGCCAAAAGAATAACTCTTCAGGGAATGGCTGAGAATATTAGTGCTGTACCTTATGGATATAAAGGCTGCAGGGCTACTGGTCTTTGTCACATGCCCATTTAACTCACCAGTCTCGCCCCTGAAAAAAACTGTATGAGTCAGGGAGGATGACAATCGACCACTGCGAGTGTAACTATCAAGGACTCATCTAGCACCAACTTAATTCCACCACCCAGGCCACCCTGTCCCTGGGAACTCCACACCCACAATAGAATGGAGTACTTAGAATCTCTGAATCTTTGCCCTACGCCCCTTGGAACAAACAAAACCAGGCCCTTTACCTCTTACAGCTTTTACTCACCATCACTATGAACAAAGAGGAAATAAGATAAACATGAAAAAAAATGGAGTAGTCATAAAGCACATTCAAAAGAAGTACCTACAGTATTTTGACACAAAAAGAAGAAAAGAAAGAGTGCTCAGATGACACCATCAATAGACTTGTCCCTGCAGCCTGGGCTGAGATACAGTCATCACAGAGTGCTGTTTGGGGACAGACAGACTAGATATAAATTCCGGCTCCAGCTTTTATTTATTAGTTGAGTTCTTTGGTCTTGCTTTGGACTCTCGCGAAATGAAAGGCTTGTTTAACTTATCAAAGCCGACTTTATCCTAATGGATAATTAACACCCCCTCCCCCCAACCCAACATAAGATATTAAAGCCCAAAAGTTTTCAAGAAAAGATACATTTGATTTTCTGAGGACCACAGTCTCCTATGAAGGAAATCTGAGACTATGACTCAACAAATCTTAGACCAGGTTTATTTTGAGGTTAATAGATCCCAAGTCACTCCTTTATGTATTGCCAAAATATTAATTTAGAACCCAGAATAAACCATGCACTGGAGATACTGTATCTACTTTCCAGAGGCCATTCTGTTTAGGATACAGAGTTATACATAATTAGTTACTCCACATTGTGACAATGCTCTAAATTAAGAAGGTGAAGTTTAGAGGCGTTGGGAATAACCCTCCCAGTAGATGACATTCAGGAAAAATTTTATGAAGGTGGTGACACTGAAAATGGGTCCTTGAGGGTTGAATAGAACTTTTTACAGGCAAAAAAGGGATAGGAAAAGGATGCCAGGATTTGAGGAGCAAATACTATTTGGGAGCAAAGTCTGTCCCCCCTTAGATCTGTTGCCCTTAGGGGCGCCTGGGTGGCTCAGTCGGTTGAGCGTCCCACTTCGGATCAGGTCATGATCTCACAGTTCATGGGTTTGAGCCCTGCATCGGGCTCTGTGCTGACAGATCAGAGCCTGGAGCCTGCTTTGGATTCTGTGTCACCCCCTCTCTCTCCCTCTCCCCAACTCTCTCTCTCTATCTCTAAATAAATGTAAAAAAAAAATTTTAAGAACTCTGTTGACCTTGGAAATGTGCACAAATGAACACTGATAATACAGTTGGTAGCAAGGAGAAGGTTCAGTGTGTAACTTGATTCAGCAGACTAGGGGTTTCAAAGGAGAAACTGAGTGGTCTAATCAGGTCTAACTGGCTGGTCGAGGCTATAAGGAAAAATCTCACTTCCTAGATTTACAATGGAAATAAACACCTGTCCAATTCATGAACATGAATGCATGTTATTCTAAACAATGATTAAACACAGTCCTGGAAGTTTGCCCCCCACCCAAAAAACCCCACAAGATATTTCAATCAGAATGGAGAAAACGTATCTTCATCTGTATACCGCAACTTGAAAAAAAGAGAAAATATGTGAGCCCCCTGAAGAGTTTTCAGAAAAGTGGCTGATTAAAACATGAATATAAAAAAATCAATTGAATGTGAATTTACTTAATGCTATGGAATTGTACACTTGAAAATGGTTACAATGATGAATATTTTTTATTTACTATTTATTTGGGGGGGAAAGGAGGGGCGGAGAGAGAGTGAGAATGAGAATCCCAGGCAGGCTCCACACGCGGCTCCACGGGCTTAGCGTGACTACTTCCACAAGCCTGGCTGAAATCAAGAGTCGGATGCTTAACCGACTGAGCCACCCAGGCACCCTGATAAATTTTGTGTACCATTTTACCACAGTAAAAAAGCCAACCGAAATCTATATACTAGCAATATCTAATTAGAAAAATAACAAACATAATCATGGGGTTAGGGTTAGGCTAAGGCTTTAAAATGCTAAGGAATAGCTAATTCCTTAGCTAAAGCTAAGGCTTTAAAATGCTAAGGAATAAATAATAAACTTGAAAAATGTGCAGGGCCTAAAACTTATGATCAAGGGTCCTAAAGAAAGATTTTCTGAATGAAAAGATTTTCTGAGTGTACTTCAGTTTTTAAAGATTATAAGTACAACATGACTGATCCCAAAGAATTCTTTCCAGAACTCAGTAAGATACCTATAGTATGAAGATAAAAATAAATTTATTTTTAAAATTTTTTAATGTTTATTTATTTTTGAGAGAGAGTGTGACTGGGGGACGGGCGTAGTGAGAGGGAGACACAGAATCCGAAGCAGGCTCCAAGCTGTCAGCACAGAGCCCAAAAAGGGGCTCAAACCCACAAACCGTGAGATCATGACCTGAGCTGAAGTCGGATGCTTAACCGACTGAGCCACCCAGGCGCCCCAAGATTAAGATCAATTTACAAATGCAATGCAGTTAGTCCTAAAAGGACTCCCGTGGCACTTACTAAGATGTTTCAATATGCATCTGTGCAATCAAGCCATTCATTAATAAACCCCAAACTTAACTGTATATAGCTCCTATCTCTTGAAACAGTTCACACGTGCATTCATGCAGCAAATACCCACCTAGCATCTACTCTGGAAGTCAGGGAGAGAAATGATGTGTTAGTCCCTGCCCTCAGTGAACTTTAGGGTGTTTATATAAAGCAGCTGTGAGCAACAAGTCCCAAAATTGCAGGAAGGAAATGTGGGGGGGGGGGGGTAATAATAGGATGGAGGAGGGGCAGATCAGTAGGAAAAGAAGTTCAGAGTGGGCTTTCCTGCAGCCCACCGAGAACGAGCCCTGCAGATTGAGTGGCAACGTGCAAGGTGAAATTAGTGGGGGCAATTCAGAGCAGAGAGACTCAGAGACAGAGATGGGAAGAGCGAGTCGAGAGAGGAAAGGCAAGGAAAGGGCGTGGAGCCCAACGCAGGGCTCAATCTCATGACAGTGAGATCATGACCTGAGTCGAAATCGAGTCGGACGCTTAACCTACTGAGTCACCCAGGTGCCCCGTGTTTCTTATTTTTCTAATCCTAATTCTAACTCACCCTGGTGAGTATTTGAAGGAAACTTTGTCAGAACTCTCAGAAAAATTTCTCACCATACAGCTGAACTTGGCAAAAGATGCCCAGGAAGAAGGCCAAAAGTTTCTCTGTTGGGAAGAATGACAATCAATGTCTGACGACAAACTCAAGTCTCCACAGAGTTTACAAAAGACAATACTACTAGTTGTTAACCATTAACCAGAGGTTATTATGTGCCAGACATTACTTCTAAAGATTTACACATGTTGATTTATTCAATCCTTCCAACTACCCCATGAGGTAGGTATTATAAGCATTTCCATTTTATGGGTGAGTTACGTGAGGCAAAGAGAGGTTAACTAACTGGTTCAAGGTCATACAAGCTAATAAATGGAAGAATCCACATTCTTTTTTTTTTTTTATTTTTTTTAACATTTATTTATTTTTGAGACAGGGAGAGACAGAGCACGAACAGGGGAGGGTCAGAGAGAGGGAGACACAGAATCCGAAGCAGGCTCCAGGCTCTGAGCTGTCAGCACAGAGTCTGACGCGGGGCTCGAATTCATGGACCGCGAGATCATGACCTGAGCCCAAGTCTGACGCTTAACCGACTGAGCCACCCAGGCGCCCCAGAATCCACATTCTTAAAGCTCCAAGCCGACTCTGTCCTGGAGAACTCTCTGTAATGATGATAAAATCCTGTGCTAACAGAGTGGCCACTGCAGTCGTGGACTACTTGAAACGTGGCATGGTATGCCTGAGGAGGAACTAGATTCAAATTTTATTTAATTTTAACTAATTTAAAATTTTTAACATGTATTCATTTTTGAGAGACAGAGAGAGACAGAGTGTGAGCGGGGGAGGGGCAGAGAGAGAGGGAGACACAGAATCCCAAGCAGGCTCCAGGCTCCAAGCTGTCAGCACAGAGCCTGACATGGGGCTCGAACCTGATCCGGAGTCAGAGGCTCAACGGACTGAGCCACCCAGGTACCTCTAAGCATTCAGCTCTTGAACTTGGCTCAGGTCATGATCTCACGGTTTGTGAGATCAAGCCCCGCGTCAGCTTGGGATTCTCTCCCTCTGTCTCTGCCCCTCCCTGACTCATGTGCACGTGCTGTCTCTCTCTCTCTCTAAATAAATAAATAAATAAACATTAAAAAAAACATCCTGCAAGAAACAACTTAAGTGAGAGAACACCTAAGACCATGAAATATATACAGCTCAGATGAAGGGAAGGGAGAAATCTGGTAAGAATTACAAAATGTGGACATCAGGGAGGAGAGGCACGGCAAATACATGAAATACAACACAGACCGACTCTGCCTGGGATCACTGATTTTTTTTTCTGGTCTTCAACCTACTCTTGTGGGCTCTGAATAAGCAGTCGGGACTAATGCTATCCAATAAAATATAAAGTGGGCCACATACGTATTTCTAAATTTTCTAGTAGTCACATTTAAAAAGGGTGTTTTTTTTAAGTGAGATTAATTTTAATAATATATTTGATTTAATCCAAAACACTCCAAATATTATCATCTTAACATGTGGTATGAGCCACATTTCAGGTTGGCAGTGACTGGCCTAGTGGATAGTAAAGGTCTGTAGAATACTAATCATCAGTTTATTATTTTTTTTTTAATTTTTTTTTCAACGTCTTTTATTTATTTTTGGGACAGAGAGAGACAGAGCATGAACAGGGGAGGGGCAGAGAGAGAGGGAGACACAGAATCGGAAACAGGCTCCAGGCTCCGAGCCATCAGCCCAGAGCCTGACGCGGGGCTCGAACTCACGGACCGCGAGATCGTGACCTGAGCTGAAGTCGGACGCTCAACCGACTGCGCCACCCAGGCGCCCCTAATCATCAGTTTAAAAAAGAAACTATTCTACATCACCTAGTGGGCAGAAGTTCCATAAGGCACGTTATCCAGTGATAAAAGCAAGCCGCAGAACTCTCCATATATAAGAAACCCCAAAACTCTTTAAGTACCGTATCTTGAGTTTCTATGATATTCAATAACTTACTTCACAGAAACTCCTTAGAGATGGCTCCATTGGAGAGAATCATCATATTTATAGAGCGTACCCAGGAATGTTTACTTCATTGCTTTTTTTTAAAGTGTGGTAAAATACAACGTAAAACCTCTTATTTTGGACCATTTTAAAGATTTTTTATTTTGAAGCAATCTCTCTCTACCCAACATGGACCTCAAACTCACAACCCCAAGGTCAAGAGTGGTACACTCCACCGATCGAGCCAGCCACGCGCCCCTCATTTTGACCATTTTAAAGTGTGCAATTTAGTGACATTAGGTACACTCACAATGTTATGCAACCATCAACACTTACTAGTTCCAGGATTTTTTTTCACTACCCTAAAGTGGAAACTTCCTGCACATTAAGCAGTCACTCCCTGTTTTCTCCATACACCAGCCCCTGGCAACCATTATATCTGGCTTCTCTTATATCTTGATCTCTTATATCTGGCTTTTTTCGCATAGCATGTTTTCCAGGTCTGTGCACCCTGTGGAATAGATCAGTATTTCATTCCCTTTTATGACTGCATCATATTCCATTATACGGACACAACACATTTTATTCATCCGTTCTTCTGTTGATAGACATTTGGGCTCTTTCTGCCTTTTGGGCGTCATGAACAGAGCAGCTATGACCCTTGTGTACAAGTTTTAGTTTGAACACCTTTTTTCTTTTTTTTTTTTAATTTTTTTTTAACGTTTATTTATTTTTGAGACAGAGAGAGACAGAGCATGAACGGGGGAGGGTCAGAGAGAGGGAGACACAGAATCGGAAACAGGCTCCAGGCTCTGAGCGGTCAGCACAGAGCCCGACGCGGGGCTCGAACTCACGGACCGCGAGATCATGACCTGAGCCGAAGTCGGCCGCTTAACCGACTGAGCCACCCAGGCGCCCCTGAACGCCTTTTTTTCCCAATTCTTTTGGGTGTGTGTGTACCTAGGAGTGGAATCTCTGGGTCATGTGGTCAGATCTGTGTTTAACTTATTGAGGAACCATTACGCCATTTTCCACAGTGACTGCACCAGTTTACATTCCCACCTGCAGCGTTTGAGGGCTCTGATTTCTTTGCATCCTTGCCAACACGTGTTATTTTCTTTATGCTTTTCCCAGTGGGCGTGAAGTGGCATCTCGTTGTGGTTTTGTATTTCCCTAATGATGTCGAGCATCTTTTCACAGGCTCATGAGCCATTGCATATCACCTTTGAAGCAATGTCAATTCAAGCCATTTGTCAATTTTTAAATTGGGTTATTTGTCTTTTTATCGTTGACTTGTAAGAGTCCTTTAAACCAGTTACTAGACTCTTTTCAGACATGATTTGGAAAAATTTTCTCTCACTCTGGGGTGATTGCTTTACTCTCTTGATAGTGTCCTTTAATGCACAAAAGTTATAAAATTTGAATGGAATCCAGTTTATTTTTTCTTTTTTGTTTGTGCTTTTGGTGTGGATTTTTTTTTTTATACTCCCTTTATAATATTAAGGACGTTCCCTTCTATTGTTTGTCCGATGGGTGTTTTTATCATGACACGGTGTTAGATTTTGTCAAATGTTTTTTCTACGTGATTTAAGAGGATCAGGAGATTGGGATCTTTTCCCCTTCCTTCTCTTAATGTGGTATATTGCACTGATTGATTTTTCCGCTTGCTGACCCACCCTTGCATTCCTGAGATAAATCCTACTCAGTCACAAGTTTAATCATTGTAACATACTGCTGGAGTCGGTTTGCGAGTTTTCTGTTGAGGATTTTCCCATTTACATTCATAATGGATATTGGTCTGCAGGGTTTTTGTTTTTTGTTTTTTTAAATGTTTATTTAGTTTTGAGAGACAGAGACAGAACCCAAGCTGGGGAGGGGCAGAGAGAGAGGGAGACCCAGAATCTGAAGCAGGCTCCAGGCTCTGAGCTGTCAGCACAGAGCCCGACGCGGGGCTCGAACCCACGAACCAAGAGATCATGACCCAAGCCGAAGTCAGATGCTTAATCGACTGAGCCACCCAGGCGCCCCTGCAGGGGTTTTTTTTTTTTTTAAGTCTGTTTATTTATTTTAGAGAGGCAGAGTGTGAGCAGGGGAGGGGCAGAGAGAGAGACAGAGAGAGAGAGGAGAGAGAGAATCCCAAGCAGGCTATGCATGGGGTCAGCACAGAGCCTAATACAGGGCTTGAACTCGTGAAACTGTGAGATTATGACCTGAGCTGA
Source organism: Panthera leo (assembly GCF_018350215.1). NCBI lineage: Eukaryota > Metazoa > Chordata > Mammalia > Carnivora > Felidae > Panthera > Panthera leo. The sequence continues at coordinate 5,041,112 of NC_056694.1, forward strand.
AATCAAAAGTTGGATGTTTAACTGACTGAGTCACCCAGGTGCCCCCAGTTTGTGGTTTTCTTGTGATGTTTTTGTCTGGCTTAAGTATCAGGATAATGTTGGCCTTGTAAAATGACACAGAAAGTGTTTTCTCCTTTTCTATTTTTTTGAAGAGTTTGAGAAGTATTGGTGTTAATTCTTCTTAAATATTTTGTAGAATTCAGCGGTGAGGCCATCTTGTCCTGGACTTTCTTTGTTAGAAGGTTTTGTTTTGTTTTAAAATTTTTCAAAGTTTATTTATTTATCTTGAGAAAGAGCATGAGCTGGGGAGGAGAAGAGAGAGGGAGAGAGAGAATTCCAAGCAGACTCCACACTGTCAGTGCAGAGCCTGACACAGGGCTCAATCTTACAAACCATGAAATCATGACCTGAGCCGAAACCAAGAGGCAGATGCTTAACCAACTGAGCCACCCAGGTGCCCCATGTTGGAAGGTTTTGGATTATTGATTCAACTTCCTAAATTGTTATATACCACATTAATAGAACCACATGATCTTGTCAATTAATATAGGAAAAGCCTTTGACAAAATCCAACAGTCTTTCATTATAAAAACACTCAACTCAGATTTTCTATTTCTTTTTGAGGCAGTTTTGGGAGGTTGTATGTTCCTAATAATTTGTCCATTTCATCCATTTATGTATTTCGTTGGTGTATAATTATTCATAGTATTCTCTTAAAATACTTTTCTTTTGTAGGGTCAGTAGTAAGATCCCCATTTTCAATTCTGATTTTATTAATGAATTCTCTTTTTTTCCTTAATCTAACTAAAGGTTTGTCAGTTTTATGAATCTTTTCAAATAACCAAATTTGATTTTATTGATTTTCTCTATTGTTCTAGTCACAATTTCATTTATTTTCACTTCTACCATTATATGTTTCCTTCCTCTCGTAACTTTGGACTTAGTTTGTGCTTCTTTTTCTAGTTCCTTAAAGTATAAGCTATTAATTTGAGATCTTTATTTATATATACATATATATACACAAGTATATATATACTTGTGTGTGTGTGTGTGTATACATACATATATATATATATATATATATATATATATATATATATATATATATATATATAGTTTGTTTTGGTTTTGTTGTTGTTTTTTTTTTTAGGGGTGCCTGGGTGGCTCAGTCGATCGAGTGTCTGACTTTGACTTTGGCTCAGGTCATGATCTCACTCATTCTCTCTCTCTCTCTCTCTCTCTCTCTCCCCCCTCCCCTGCCCTCTCTCTCAAAAATAAAAAACAAAATAAAATATATAGATATTTTTTATTGTTAACATATAAATTTTAAAGTTAATTTATTTTGAGAGAAAGGGGGGAGGAGGGGCAGAGAGGGAGGGAGAGAGAGAATCCCAAGCAGGCTCCACACTGGCAGCACAGAGCCCAATGCAGGGCTCAAACTCATGAACCACGAGATCATGACCTGAGCCAAAATCAAGAGTTGGACGCTTAACCCACTGAACCACTCAGATGCCCCAAGACCTTTCTTTTAAATATAGACATTATAGCGCTAAGTTTCTTTTTCCATTGCATGTCATAAGTTCTGATTGTTTTTGTTCATCTCCCAGTATTTTCTTATTTATTTTGTGATTCCTCCTATGACCAAATTGTTGTTTAAAAATGTATCGTTTAGGGGTGCCTGGGTGGCTCAGTCGACTGAGCGTCCAACTCTTGAATTTGGCTCAGGTCATGACTCCAGGGTCAGGGGATGGTGCCCCATGTGAAGCTCCACACTGAGTGTGGAGTCTGCATGGGATTCTCTCTCTTTCTGCCTCAGCCCCTCTCCCCCGCTCACGTACTCTCTTTCTCTCAAAAGAGACGAGAACGTATTGGGGTGCCTGGGTGGCTCAGTTGGTTAAGCGTGCAACTTCGGCTCAGGTCATGATCTCGTGGTTTGTGGGTTCGAGCACTGCATCGGGCTCTGTGCTGACAGCTCGGAGCCTGGAGCCTGCTTCCGATTCTGTGTCTCCCTCTCTCTCTGCTCCTCCCCCTCTCATGCTCTGTCTCTTTCTGTCTCAAAAATAAATGTAAACATTAAAAAAAAAGAAACAAGAATGTGTTGTTTATAAATAAAATTTTAAAAATATATATTTTTTAAAAAGGGCACCTGGCTGGCTCAGTAGGAAGAGCTTGCAACTCTTTATCTTTCAGTCGTAAGTTCGAGCCCCATGTTGAGTGTAGAGATTAGTTTAAAAAAATGATAATAAATGAACTTAAAAATATATTTAAAAGAAATGTATTGTTTAGCTTACATATTTTGTGAATGCTCTAGTTTTCCTTCCAGATTTCTTGTTTCATTCTATTGTGGTCAGAGAAGATATTTTGTGTGATTCCAGTTCTGTTAAATTTATTGTGACTTAACATATAGTCTGCTCTGGGGTGCCTGGGCGGCTCAGTTGGTTGAGTGTCCAACTTTTAATTTTAGTTCAGGTTGTAGCCTCACAGTTGTGAGATTGAGCCCCTCGTGTAGGGTTCCGCTTGGTGTGGAGCCTGCTTGAGATTCGCTCTGCCCCTCACTTGCTCATGCTTTCTGAAAAAAAACAAAGACAAAAACAAAAAACAAAAAACATACAGTCTATCCTGGAGAATGCTGACTTATAGTGTTGTTCACTTCCTTTATTTTTCTGCTGATCTTGTTTAGTTACTTTATTCATTATTAAAAGTGAGGTATTTAAGTCTCCAAAGTACTATTGTTGAACTATTTCTCCATTCAATTCTGTCAACTTTTTCTTCATATATTTGGGGGCTCTATGATGTATGTATATAATTCTTATATCTTCTCAATGAATTCATCCTTTTATCAATATATAATACCCCTTTTTGTCTCTTGTAACAATTTTGACTTAAAGTCTACTTTACGCGATATTTATATAACCACTCCAGCTCTCTTTTGGCTATTATTAGCATAGAATATCTTTTTCATTTTTTGAAAATTTAAAAGGTAGAGGGTGGAGTTTTGTTGTTTGTTGTTGTTTTATTTAAAAAAATTTTTTAATGTTTTATTATTTATTTTTGAGAGAGAGAGACAGAGCATGAGCAGGGGAGGGGCAGAGAGAGGGAGACACAGGATCTGAAGGAGGCTCCAGGCTCTGACCTGTCATCACCAAGCCTGACACAGGGCTTGAACCCCAAACTGTAGGATCATGACCTGAGCCAAAGTTGGAGTATAGTATAGTATAGTATAGTATAGTATAGTATAGTATAGAGTATAGAATCTCAAACAAGCTCCACACTGAGGGCATTGACCTGGGATTACGACTTAAGCTGAAATCAAGAGTTGGATCTTCAACTGACTGAGTCACTCATGCACCCCAAACCCATTACATTTAGAGTAAGGAAGAACTTATTTCTGCCATTTTTTATGTGTTTTCTGAATCCCATATCTTTGTTGTTCTTCAATTTCTCCATTTCTGCCTTCTTTTGTGTTTAACTGATTGTAGTGTTCTGCTTTGATTCCTTTTTCATTTCTTTTTCTCTCTATATATTTACTTGTGCTCTTAGTGGTTACTTGGAGGGCTACAATGAAAATCTTAAACTTATAACACCTTAGTTTGAATTAATACCAGCTTAGTTTTAAAGTACACAACACATTTGTTCTTATATATTGCCATCCCTGACCCTTTACAGGCCTACTGTCACCGATTCCTCTTTATACATAGTTTTCATGTTAACATAGATTTATAAATATTGTTTTATGCATCTGTCTTTTAAATAACATAGGAAAATGGAGGAGTCACAAACCAAAGTAACAATAATAGTGGCTTTTATATTTACCTATGTAGTCATCTTTACCAGCGTTGTTTATTTCTTTGTATAGGCTTCAGGTTACTATCTAGTATCCTTTCATTTTGGTCTGTAGCACTCCCTTTAGCATTTATTTTTTTTTAATGTTTATTTATTTTTGAGAGACAGAGAGACAAAGTGTGAGCAGAGGAGGAGCAGAGTGAGAGGGAGACACAGAATGTGAAGCAGGCTCCATGCTCTGAGCTGTCAGCACAAGGCCCAATGTGAGACTCGAACTCACGAACCATGAGATCTTGACCTGAGTTGAAGTTGGATTGCTTAACCAACTGAGCCACCCAGGTGACTCAGCATTTCTTTTTTTTAAAGATTTTTAAATTATTTTTAAGTAACCTCTATACCCAACATGGGACTCAAACTTACAACACTGAGATCAAGAGTCACATGCTTCACCAACTGAGTAAGCCAGGCTCCCCTCCTTTAGTATTTCTTGTACAGAAGGTCTACTAGTAACAAACTCCTTCAGCTTTTGTTTCTTTCGGAATGTCTTAATTTCTCCTTCATTCTTGAAGGATAGTTTTCCTAGGTATAGAATTCTTCGTTGACAGTTTTCTTTTTTCAGTACTTTAAATATGTCACTCCACTGCCTGCTGGCCTCCACGGCTTCTGATGAAAAATCTATTGTTAATATTGCTAAAGATCCTTTGTATGTTACAAGTTGCTTCTCTCCCTGTTTTCAAAATTCTTTTCATCCTTGTTTGATTATCCTGTGTCTTGGTGTATACCAATCTGTGTTTATTCTACTTGAGTTCACTGAGTTTCTTAAATATGTAGATTACTGTGTTTTTTTTAGATTTGGTAAGTTTTCAATAATTTTTTCTTCAAATATTCTTCCTGCACCTTTCCTCTCTCTTTTCTCCTTCTGGGACTCCCATGATATATATGTTAGTCTGCTTCACAGTGTTCCACAGGGTGTTTCTCTGTTCCTTTTTTGTTCATTGTTGTCTCTTTCTGTTTCTCAGATAGGAACACTTTGCCAGACCAATTTTCACATTTGCTGATTCCTCCATCTGCTCAAATCTGCTGACCCCTTCTGCAAATTTTTCATTTCAGCTATTGTACTTTTAATCTCTAAAATCTCTATTTTCTTCCACTTTATGATGTCTATCTCTTTATTGATATTCCGTATTTATTAAGACATCATCCTCTTGGTTTTCTTCAGCTTTGTGTGTGTGTGTGTGTGTGTGTGTGTGTGTGTGTGTGTGTGTGTGTGGTAGTTTCCTTTAGCTCTTGGAGCATATTTAAGACAGCTGCTTTAAAGTCTGTGTTTTCTCAGGGACAGTTTATGTTTGTGGTATTTTGATTGTATAATTTAAAAAAATTTAGTTTCCATCCCCATTCCTGGCACAGGGTTCCTAAAACTCTTGTAATTTTCTAATTGATAAGAGCAGTAGGAGCATCTTTTGTTCTAATGAGGTGACTCTGGATAGGCTCCTGGATAGCTCCTGAAAGGGAGCTGGTCACCTGAGAAACCAGGTCATGATTAGAACCTCGGGACAGGGCTGAAAGTGGAGTTAATGATAGATCATGCCCATATGAGGAAGCCTCCCTAAAATCCCAATAGTACGGGGCTCGGAGAGCTTCCAGGCTGGTGAACACATGTAAGTACCATGATGGAGATGCACCCTAACTCCATGGGGACAGAAGATCCTCTAGAGTTCACTCTATGCATTTCTTCATCTGGCTGCTCATCTGTGTCCCTTATTATATCATTCAATAAACTGGTAAGTACAAGTGTTTCCCTGAATTCTATGATCTGCTCTAACAAATAATTGAATCCAAGGTAGGGGGGTCACAAGAACATCTGATTTGTAGCCAAGTTGGACAGAAGTTGTGAATAACCTGGGGACCTGCTATCTCCAGATAGACAGTGTCAGAATGGAGTTAAATTGTGGAACACCCAGGTAGTCACGGAATTGCTTGGTGTGAGAATAAACTCAGTACATCTGGTGTCAGAAGTGTTGTCAGTGTGGCCATTGTATGAGAGTAAAGGAGAAACACAGTAAAGGAGTGATATGGATTTCCCCTATTTACTGTTCATTTTTTTGGTCCTGGGAATGGCCCATACTTTCTTGTATGTTTGCATGCTTCTACTTTTTCATTAAAAATTGGATATGTTGGGTGCCTGAGTGGCTCAGTCGGTTAAGCGTCTGACTTTGGCTCAGGTCATGATCTCATGGTTTGTGAGTTCAAGCCCCATGTCGGGCTCTGGGCTGACAGCTCAGAGCCTGGAGCCCGCTTCAGATTCTGTGTCTCCCTCTGTCTGCCCCTCCGCTGCTTGCACTCTGTCTCTCGCATTGTCTCAAAAATAAATAAACATTAAAAATTTTTTTAAAAAATTGGGTATGTTGAGTATTGTTTTAAAAAAAAGAAAGAAAAGAAAGAACAAAAGGCTCCCTAGCTCTTTGCAGTTTGGCTCTGTGTTGGGGCATTCCTTCAACAATTAGCCAGGCTGTTTACAACTCTGCCTCAGCCTTCACATCCTGATTATGCAGAGTCTAATGACCAGCCAGCAGTGAAAGCTTATGATCTTCCCAGGTCTTTGCTGAGCATGCATCCTGCCCTGGCCATGCACAGGGATTTCTAGGTTGCCCAGTATATGACAGAGTTTTTCAAAGCCCTTTTCCCCAAAGTTTCTCACTTTACAGCTTTTTCTCCCCAGCGTTGTCTATTGTTTATCTCAACAGTTATTTTTTGCCCCGTTGGTGGCTTGTCCATTTGGTTTTCATTCTTTTCCAGTAACATCCTCCATGTAGCCATGGCCATCTTTCCACCATGAGAGAGTTTTAGTTTTAGATTGGGAAGAACAAAGGCATGTCCCTTGTGTCAGTCCTTCAGGGGACCCACAGGCAAGTCAAAAAAGACCAACAGAATTCCTTCAGATCAAGGTCTCCTGAAATCCTGGACTAGATGCGCACATTGGGAATGCTGGCTGCCTTCAAGACTGTTGCTGTGGTCTTGGATGGGGTAAGGCTAAGTTAGAAGGCCAGAACTGAATCCAAGACTGCTTCAGTGGTCTTTCTCATGGTTAAGCATTTGCTTAGTGACTGTAAACCAGTGACTATCTTCTAGAGGTTTTATAAAGTTGATTCTGACAGTTTTTGCCAGGATTTTCAGTGTTATAGGGAGAGACAGCCCCTGGAGGTCCCTACTCTACCATTTTTGCTGACATCACTCTTAAGAGGTTTTTTTGATGTCAATTTTTTGTTTGGGCATAATATATAAGTGGTGTTACATATGGAAAATATGAGAAACGTGGTCACTGGGGGTCTTCAGAGAGTTTGAGAAGCACTAATCCCCAGTCTCTTGGTTATTCTAATACTCCATTTCCCCTCACTTTCTTGGGAAAATGGTGAAAACTATATATCAAGGTGACTTTGCATTGTTCTGTCATCCACACAGATGTTGGAATTGAGAGCAATCAATTGAGGAGGAGGATGGACAAAACACAGTTGGAGACTGTGTCCTTCCCATGAACATAAGGAGATGACAAGGGAGTCAGAAGACAAAAGTAGACAAAAGAGCAGTGATGTATAATGGAATGAGCTTTCAAATGAAGGAGGCAAAACACAAAGAACCATATAACATCTCAAATTTAAAATAATTTATATCTACCAGGAACAAAGCCATAATGTGTGTTATTGCCATAATGATTAAATGTGGTTCTTGTGTTTTGGACCAATGAAGAAACACAAGAATAAAATAAGATGAGAGAGAGAGAGAGAGAGAGAGAGAGAGAATCAATATAATCAATAGAAGCCTGGTCAGAGTATAAAAGATTGGCTGATTAAAAAAGATACATATGTAAGCCAACTGTTCTCCATGAATTAATGAGAACAACTTAGAGCATGTTATGAGCAGTGACTCTCATCACAGTAGCTGAAAACAAAATAGCAAATAATAAATAACAAATTGAAATAACTTACAGGACGTAAGTGAAGAACATGATCAAACGTAACCAAGGGAGACTTGCTAAATGGTGGGGTTCTAATTCAATATTGAACTGGTACCATGTGGTTGGATTATAACTGTGATGAGACTGATTGCAAAGGGATTCATCCTGGAACATAATACATTGCTTATAAACTAACTAAATAAGACCTGTTTAAGAAAATGTTTATTTATTTTGAGATAGAGCAAGAGCAGGAGAGGGACAGAGAGAAAGGGAGAGAGAGAATCTCAAGCAGGCTCCACACTGTCAGTGCAGAGTCTGATGTGGGGCTTGCACTCACGAACTGTGAGATCGTGACCTGAGCTGAAACCAAGTCAGATACTTAACTGACCGAGCCACTGATGTGCCCCAATATATAATACCTTTTAATTGGGTTACAGGTGTAGTGTAATGAATTACAAGAGGATTCCTTCTGGAAGTTAGTGAGACTGTTGTAAATGCTGTGTAGGCAAGTAACACATTAAATTATGAGTACAGCTATGTACTCTAGCCTTCTCTTCCCTTTCCCTCAACAGCTCATTCTTCCATTCATTCATCAGTTTTCCATTTGGGCGTGTCCCTTGAGCATGCAAGAGTGTGTATGATACAGAAAAAAATGAGGAGCCCAGAGATGTATTTGGGGAGGAAAGAAGTGGAATTTGCGTCAAAAAAGTAATATCTACAATAAAGTGTACTAAGGGCTCTCGGGGGTGGGTACAAGCTCTAGGGAAGTGCAGAGTGGGGGGCACTAACATAGGGAGATGACAGGAGAGCTGTGAGGGTGGTGCTCTGGGCTGAATTGTGTCCTCCCAAAATGTTGGTGCCCTAACTCCCACTGCCTAAGAATGGGATCTTGTTTGGAGACAGGGTCTTTATAGAAGTAATCGAGGGCGCCTGGGTGGCTTGGTCGGTTAATCGTCCGACTTCGGCTCAGGTCACGATCTCATGGTCCGTGAGTTCGAGCCCCGTGTCGGGCTCTCTGCTGACAGCTCAGAGCCTGGAGCCTGTTTCAGATTCTGTGTCTCCCTCTCTCTCTGCTCCTCCCCTGTTCATGCTCTGTCTCTCTCTGCCTCAAAAATAAATAAACGTTAAAAAAATATTAAAAAAAAAAAAAAAAGAAGTAATTGAGTTAAAAAAAAAAAAATGATGTCCTTGGGGTACCTGGGTGGCTCAGTCAGTTGAAGGCCTGACTCCATGCTGGGCATAGAGCCTGCTTGAGATTCTCTCTCTATCCCTATCCCTGTGCCCTTCCCCTCCTCTTTCTCTCTCTCAAAAAAAAAAAAAAAAAAAAAAAAAAAAATGAGGTCCTTAAAGAGGGCCTTAATCCAATGACAGTGTCCTTATTAGAAAGGGAAATTTGGACCCAGACGCACACATGCAGGGAGAACACCATGTGAAAGTGAAGGCAGGGACTGGGGTGATGCTTTTACAGGCCAAGGGAATGCCAGTGATGGCCAGCAGGCCACCAGAAGCCAGGAGAGGGGCATGGACTCAGACCCTCCCTCACAGTCACGGAGGAACCAACCCTGTTCACACTCTAATCTTGGACTTCCAGCGTCCAGAACTGGGAGAAGATTCATTTCTGCTGTTTAAGTGTCCCAGGCTGTGGTGATATGTTATGGCAGCCCTGGCAAACTAATAAAGGGAAGGAGGTAGTATGTTATGTACAAATGCAACAGGTCACATTTCATTACAGACCTAAAGAATAAGTAATAGAAAATCAGGAAGCATCTGGGTGGCTCAGTCGGCTGAGCATCTGACTTTCGCTCAGGTCATGACCTCACTGCTCATGAGTTTGAGCCCTGCGTTGGGCTCTGTGCTGACAGCTCACAGCTCAGAGCCTGGAGCCTGCTTCAGATTCTGTCTCTGTCTCTCTGCCCCTCCCCTGCTCACATTCTGTGTGTGTCTCTCTCTCAAATATAAATAAATATTAAAAAAGAAAAAGAAAAAGAAAATCAGATGAGGCAGGGGCTGGGGCAGGGGAGTGTTCTGGGCAGAAGGAACCAGATTTGCACTTATTAATCTGTTTTTAAATTTTCTGTATCTTATGATGTCTTGACATTTTAACAAGGTTGCTGGCCAGCAGAGACTGTCCCTCCCAGGCCTTGGCTAGCCAGTTCTTAGAGATAGCAAAGGGCTCCATCAGTCAGTATAAACCAACCAATCCCAAGTATACAGACCCAACCACCTCCATATCGAATGATCACATACAAGCCAATATTTCCTTGCCCCTAAAATCATCCCAGGGCCAGGTGCCAAGCCAACCCTAAAGCCAAAGCCTGCTGGAATGATTCCAACTAGCCAATCCTAAACCACTTACTCTAAATAGAGTGGAAACCCCAGTAAAAGTTCTGACTCAGGCTCTCCCCCTCACCCCTGTCTTCTGCCACCTGACCAAAACTTGGTGCTTCCCCTGTGGCCCTGCATGGTATGTGGTGACCCCCTCTCTGGAACCTGTGAGTAGAAGAGATTTCTTCCTTCCAAGTCTCAGGTTTTGTTTCCTCCTGTGGCTGCATGACTTACACCCAACATTCGTGTTCTTTGGTTTCAAGGACAGGTGCAGGGGTGGGGAGAGAACCGGGGAGAAGGAAAACATAAGGTCTAACTCACCTTGATGAATGAGGAAGATACAAAATTAAACACTTGGAGAAGAAATCTTTCTGCCTAGATTCTAATGGCGAAAGGCCAATGAGGAGATGCTACCATCAGGATCAGAATATCTGGCTTGAGGGACATCAGCCAGTGGTGGCAAGAAGGATCAGCTTCCTAGGAGCAAAGACGAAGACATTGTTAGGAACAGTTATTAATACTAGCAAACAGTTAAGAGTTTCCTGTGCCCCAGGCACCTCTTCTATATGATTTGTTAACTGATTTACAACACGACTATGAAGTAGGTATAATTAGCATTTCCATTTTACAGATTAGAAGTTAATAACTTTGCTCATGATCTCACAATTAGTGTCAGGACATATATTCCTCAGCGTTGAACTGTGTGTGCACAAATTTACTCTAAGACTGAAAACGGGGCTTGCGATGGGGATTTTCTTAGGTGGGCAGGACAGCATATGCAAAGGCTGGAATGAAAGACAGTGAGGGAAGAGAGAGCTCAGAGTGATCTTAAAGAGCTGTTGCAGCAAATCCACATCTCTCTCTGGAAAATATCTCAGCTTAGTACAATTAAGGTGGACTACAGAGGTTTTGCTGTTACCAGAATGGTTTTTCTGATCTCAACGTTGGCCATCAGTGTCTGTGGTGAGATGAAGTCTCCTGGACAGAACTGCTTATGGAGTAATAAGGTAATAAATACATTAGAGCTAATAAAAGAATATATTAATAGTATCACTATTGTGATATTATTGTATACCAGGTGTATCTTCTATATAATCTATATGAACTACACATGCTAACTCATTAATTATATTCAAAAACACTTTGAGGAAGGGAGAATTAGATGTCCCTTTTATAGGTACCAAAAAACTAAAAGGAAATGGCTTAAAAACAAATAAAACCATGAAAGCTCCACCAGGCAAATAAATGGGGTGGAGAGTAGTCAGAAAGGGAGTATCATAGGCAATACATCTCCCATCACTGCTGGGAGATCTGAAAATATTCTTCATCTGTGTCCTAACTCTGTTATAGAAGCTCTGTATGTTAGTATCTAAAATGCAAGAATAAACAAGTTCTTGAAGTCAAATCATTTACTGAAAAAAGCAAGTTTTAGAACAATACATACAACATGTGGTAAGAATCCCAAAACTAAAGTCCCAACTATTATATGCTTTCTATGGGAACATGTCTGTGCATGTAAGTGAATAGAAAAAGATTTGGGCAAACAGAAAGTGAAAAGCACTTAATTCTCCAAAGGGGGAAGATGGGACAGAGTCTAGTCAAATGGAACGTGACTCACACGGAATGTTTTATATATATTTTCCCAGAAGGGTTTACCTATTCCTTGCGTAATGATATTAATAAACATTTTGTTTTGAGAAGGCATGTGTTTGACTCTAGAAAAGCGCACCCTTAAGGCATTAGTGAGCATAATAGAGAAAATGCTTTGAGGTAGTTATAAAAGATGATATACAAAAGGGGCGCCTTGGTGGCTGAGTGGGCTGGGCGTCCAACTCTTGAGTTTGGCTCAGGTCATGATCTCACGGTTTGTGGGGCCCAGCCCCGAATCCCAAGTCGAGCTCTGTGCTGACAGCACAGAGCCTGCTTCTGTCTCCCCCTCTCTCTGCTCCTCCCCCACTCAGGCACTTGCGTGCACACTCTCTCAGAATAGACATTAAAAAAAAAAAAAGGTGATGTACAATAAAAAAATTTATTTCTGCACTGTAAAATTTGAGAGGTTGGTTCTAGGATTTCTGGCCAGCAAGTTTGATATGTTTGCTCCGGGAGGAGCTACTTTATACAGCTAGCAGTTATGAGTAGGTACTGAGTAATCTGAAGTTCCTTTTTATAAATATGTCCTTACACTTTCAAGTTAAGAATTTATTGGAAGGAGTCATTCCAGACATTAAAATGTTTTAAGTGTTCATCTGAGCAATAAAATCGTTCATTTACGCGTTTAATTGCAGGGTCCTCTTTATGAGTTTGCACACAAGTGAGAAAAAATGATGGGCCAGTTAGACAGCAGAATTCTTGCACTATTAGGTGAGGAGAGGAGAGGGATGTTAAGAAGACCTGAGAAAGGTGAGTAGGAAAGAACCAGGTGAAATGGGGGCTGGGCAGGCAGTGTGGAACACAGGTAGAACAGCACAGGTCCGGCTGAGGGTTTGGAGGCCCAGTGGCTAACTCAGCTCAGAAAAATATCCCAGAGTAAGCCCGGATAAAAAAAGAAGACCAAAGGAGAGACTACTCCTTGGACTCAGAGTTTCCCTGGTGGGGAGTTTGGTACTGTTAATAACCCTGTTTTACACTCAGGAAAATGAGGTAGGAGGTTAAGTAACTAGGTTAACACATCAGTACAAATCTAGCCTTGCCAGAGATCCCCAAATATTTCCTACTGTAGCCTAATGACTCCCCCAACAGCTCTGAATAAGCTGACTGAGAGACACCATGAAACAAACTGAAAACAATGAAGAACAGACCTACTTCAAGGCAGAGGGTTCTCAAAGAACCAGAGAAAAAAGTGAGTCGCAGAACAATATGTAAAGTTGCACCGTGTGAGGCAATAACAACACAAACCCTAAATAATATGTATTTTCTGTGGGGTTATGTGTATGTACAAATAAGCATAAAAATATAGAGGCATCTGGGTGGCTCAGTGGGTTAAGCCTCGGATTCTTGGTTTCTGTTCAGGTTGTGATCTCACAGTTCCTTGGATTGACCCTCGAGTTGGGCTCTGTGTTAACTGCACAGAGCTTACTTGGGATTCTCTCTCTCCCTCTCCCTCTGCCCCTCCCCTGCTGGCGTGCACTCTCTCTCAAAATAAATAAACTTAAAAAATATATGTGTATATATACATATAAATATATTTGTACATCCTGGGGCGCCTGGCTTGCTCAACTGTGGAGTATGCGGCTCTGGGTTAGGGGTTGCGAGTTAGTGCCCCGTGTTGGGTGTATAGATTAAACATAAAAAAATCTTGGAATATCTACATACTGGAGTTACATAGACAGTATGTAAGCAAATATATTTATTGGTATTTGTGTGTATATAAATACAATCATATACACGTTTTATATGTATACAATTATCTATATTTTATGCATTTACATACATGCATATGTATATATGTGTACACACACACACGCATATATCCTTACATTATTACCTGGAGTTTATGTTTTACTGTCTTACAATATGGCATTTTACGTACTGATCCCCCAATTTGTTTATATATGTGCGTTTGGTAATGAAATAAAAATCAGGACGCTCAATTTATAAATTGCTTACTTCAGGGGAGGGGAGAAAACCCGAGACTGGGTGTAATGGCCAGCCGGAACTCTAGACCTTCTCGAGGACCGCCGAGAGGGGCGACCGGGAGGTCAGGTTGGGAACGGAACCCCCGGCCGTGGCAGGAACCCGGAGTCCATGCCCCTTGGGCCTCAGTGCGAGACCAGCCCACCAGAGCGCCTGCGCGTCGGTTGCGCCTCCGCAGAACGAGCCCATCCTTATCTCCCAGGAAAGGCGAAGGGCGGAGCCTGCGGAAGGGCCCGCCCCCGCCAGCGGCGCGCGGGAGGCCGGGCGGGTCTTCCGCCTTGCGTGGGGCTACTTCCGGATCCGGTGGCGAAAGGCGCGAGGTCCGAGTGCCGCGGCGCTGGGCTGGCGGGCTGGCTCTGGACGGGCGGTGGTAGGACGGGCGGTGGTAGGAAGTAGCTCCCGGCCCCGGGGGGAAGGGCTGGGACCCCAGGCGTGTTGGCTAGGGGTCAAGTTGGCTATTCTTGTAGAGGGAACGGCTTGTGGACCAAGAGCAGGGTGTTGGAAGATGTGTGTGCAGCACACCTCAGTTAACCGTTCAAAAGAAGCTGTAACCGTCAGAAAATCTTCTCACCTTAAAGCAGGAGAGTAAAGGATGTCAGAGGCAGACACTCCCAACAGGCTCAGAGTTACTCTGATTTGGAAGATGATACTTAGCGCACGGCAGCTAGAATCCAGTCTCCCAGGAGCCAAGACTAAAGGAGCAGACCTAATCAAAGAAAATAACGCTACTGGGTGATAAAGAGTTGGCCGTAAATATGTCAGTGGGTTTAGTTCTCACCGCGATCCCAGAAAGTTAGGTGGTAGCAGAATCTTCTTGACAAAGGAACTGGGGCACAGGTTAAATACTGTGTTTAAAATCACAGCTGGTAGTGGCAGAAGTCCCTGTAAACGTTGAAATGGATACAGGTGTTGTTTTTCAAGTTGTCTGTATTATGGACATATTGGAGAGGCCTAATTCCCCTTCAGCTTGGGGGATGGCTCAATTAACCACGGACTATCCAGTTATGGAATACTGTTGTCCTAACGTGGGAAGTTCCCCCAGGACATATTTTGGAATGGAGGACAAAATGCATGTTGCAGAACAATATGTATTTTGTCATTGTTTTAGGCAAAACCAGCCCCTCAAAACAGTGCCGCTTTAGTGTGGTAGACATCAATGGTAAGTGAATAGAAGAAAAACTGAATAAGCTATACTAAACTGATACAGTGACCAGGGGAGGGAAGGGGGCAGGGATTTATGGGAGTTATGGTAAAATGGAAGTTTATTCTCTCTCCTGGTTTTTGGACAGGGATGTAGTCAGAAAAACATGTATATGTTCCTTATATAATAATTTTAAAGTGACTAAAAATTACTGTTTTTTAAATTTATTTAGAAAGAGAGAGCGGAGGGGAGGGGGGAGGGGCAGAGGGAGAAAGAGAATCCCAAGCAGGCCCCACGCTCAGCACAGAGCCAGACACGGGGCTAGACCCCATGACCCTGGGACCATGACCCGAGCTGATATCAAGAGTTGGGCGCTCAACCACCCCTAAAAATTACGTTTTTTATCCTTTGAGTGCCCAGTCCATTATACATGGCATTTGAAAAATTTGGGAGATAAAATGTACCATTAAAGGGTGAAGAATTGGGGGTTATGAGAATATGAATATAAAAATATTCTTGGGGAATCCCCAAAAAGGACATTAAAAGACATTTGAAACAGTGCAGTATTTCTTTGTTTAGTCTCAAGGAGCTTACAAAACTTTACACCTGTTCTAGGTCGATATTACGTAGCTTATTGGATGGAAACCAGTTAATATCTGCTTTTTCAAATATGCATCCTGATATTTTTAGTTGAAATATATATATTTTAAAAGTTTATTTATTTATTTTGAGAGAGAGAGAGGATCCCATGCGGCTCTGCACTGTCATCCTGGAGCCCACTGTGGGGCTCGAACTCACGAACTGCAAGATCATGACCTGAGCTAAGTCGTCGCTTAACAAGCTGAGCCACCTAGGCACCCTTCAGTTGAAATATTTTATAGCAGAACTTTATAAAATGGGGATTTTTTACTTACAAAGTTATTCATTTTAATATTATGAATGATGTGCTAAAATCTTATACATAACAGTTTCAGAAATCTTTTTTAAAAATTGTTAAAAAAAAAAAAACAAACCCATCTCTTGCACATTGCCCTGGGGCTGAGGCCCCCAAACCAAAAGACATAAGTCCCAGGATTGAAATGGGATTTTCAATGGGAAATGGGATCCACTCTAATTGGCAGTAACCACTTGAAGTTGCCATTGAAAATATATCAGTTGACGTGAGGAATGTAAGAACCAATTTTGATTTGAAGATCCCTAGGTTACTCACTTTATTTGGGAAAGTAAAGAAGAAAGTAGAAATAGATGTAGTCACCTGAAAAGTCCCCTTTTCTTTGGGACTTCTGTCACGTGGTTGGAAAGATCCCAGTAAGTTAGAGTTCTAATCCTGATGACGTCACAACCGTTGCTTGGTAGCAAGCCAGCTCAACAGAGTTTTTTTTAAGATTTTATTTTTAAGTAATCTCTATAACCAACATGGGACTCAAACTCACAACCCTAAGATCAAGAGTCACATGTTCTATGGCTGAGCCAGTCAGGCACCCCATATAAACAGAATTTTCAAGAGGTGTTAGTTTAGGGCATTCCTCACCATGATAAGATGCTAGAAGTCTAGTTTCGCATATGTATTCATTGTTGCTGTGTAACAAATTATCCCCATGAAAACATACATTTTCCCCCACCATTTCTGAGGGTCAGGAATCTGAGAGCAGTGTAGTTTGGTAGTTCTGGCTCAGTCCTTTTTTGGGTTGCAGACAAGCAGTTGTCCTGGGCAGTAGTCACCTGCCATCTCAAGATGGCAGCATCCCAAGGCATCTGGCTTGCTCAGGTGGTGGAGCGTGCAACTCTTGATCTCGGGGTTGTGAGTTCGAATTCCATGTTGGGTATGGAGATTACTTAAAAATAAAGTCTTTAAGGGGCGCCTGTGTGGCTCAGTCAGTTCAGCATCTGACTCTTGATTTCAGCTTAGGTCATGATCTCACGATTCGTGGGTTCGAGCCTTGCATCAGGCTCCTGTGGAGCCTGCTTGGGATCCTCTCCCTCTCTCTGTGAGTCCCCTCCTCTTTTGCCCCTCCCCCCTCTCAAAATAAATAAGCAAACTTTTTTTAAAAGTCTTAAAAAAAAAAAAAAAAAGATGGCAGGGGCGCCTGGGTGGCTCAGTCAGTTAGGCGTCCAACTTTGGCTCAGGTCATGATCTCAAGTTTGTGGGTTCGAGCCCCGCATCGAGCTCTGTGCTGTCAGTTCAGAGCCTGGAGCCTGCTTCAGATTCTGTGTCTCCCTCCCCCACTCACACTCTGTCTCTGTCTCTCAAAAAATGAATAAACGTTAAAAAATTAAAAAAAACAAAACGATGGCAGTATCCCATCTACTGGGGATGAAGAACCTGCTCCAAGTGCACTTCTGTATTGCTGGAAGGCCTCAGTTCCTCATCAGTTGGGCCTCAGAATTATGGCTGGTCACAACATGCCAGCTTGTTTCCCCCGAGTGAGCGATGAAGGAGAGAGAGCAAGATGGAAGCCACAGTGTCTTTTAAACTAATGAAGTTTCATATCATCTATTCTCTGTGTGCTAGTGATCCTACAGACCGTCCTTAGTACAATGTGAGAGGGAACTTGAAAAGAGTATGAAGACCAGGCAGCAGAGATCATTGGACGCCATCTTGAAGGGCAACTTCTATGGTGTGGGGCCATTTCCCAAACTCTCACTCCCATTGATAATTACCAGATACCTACAGGGTGCCTAAAGCTATAATAGAAATAAAGGAATTAGAAACAATGTAGAAATTGGGAGAATACGACACTGGTACAATTTCCTTACCATCGGATGAGTGAGTCCTCAGGGAAGAAGATAAAACGTATACGACCACAGTTTTACACAGCATACTAAACTCAGTATTCATTACCTTGTATAATATTCTGAAATCTCTCTTTGTTGATCCATCCAGCTGGTTTTAATTACCCACTATATAAATGAGATATTTCTACGTTTTCCATCTTATTACTCCCAAACATGTATGGAAATGCCATTAAATTTTTACTATTGAGGTTTATAGTACCTGTGTTGGGTAACCATAATATATAACATGATGATTAATAAAGGTAGTAGTGGAGGCTTCCTCTGATGATCCTGATCCTCCTCCAATTGAGAGAACTGACTTTGAAGTTCATGTGGATATTGATGGGAAAGCTTCATTCACATTAGGGAGCTTGATACTGGGATTGGTAGAGGAGAGACTGGGTTGGCAATTTGTGCACACACCTACATACACAAGTGGACAAATACAGACAGGCACACACCTACACTACCCAAAAGAGGAAGTTCTACTCTGGAATGTGAACTGTTTTGTTCCATGGTTTCTGGAATTGTTTTTCTAGTTTGGATTAAATTGAAAGATGCACGTGACTCTAGTAGCAAAAAGCACTGATAGTCCATGGCATGACGTGGCAACAGAGATACACACAATATTGCCTTGCATTCTTGTAATCAACTTTGAGAAAACCCATCCTTGCCATGAAGAAGTTTCCATCTCTTTAGAGAGTTTGTCTTTGCTTCACTGTGAGGGAAAAGCCATGATGCACCTGCAGTATAGGTGGAGAAGGTGGATGAAGGGGCCAACTATGCAGCCAATGGCCAACAATTGTTAAGTCACTGAGATTTCTGTCCTACTTCTTGTGTGACTCCATCACTGCTCTAGAGGCTGTAACCTCAAGAACAATTTCCACCTATGCTCTGGCACTCTCTCAAATGCTTAAGTCATGGGTCTTACATTTCTGTTCATTCGCCAGTGTCATCCCATAGTCTACTGTGAGAGTGGTCCAAGCAGAGACTGGCAAGGAAGGCTGGAGTAACTCTTGAAAGGCCTTGTAAGCCATGCAGAGGAGTCTGAGTTTTGTTCTAAATGCATTGGAAGGGCTGACCCATCATAAGACCCAACTGACCCTCCTGCTTTCATCTTCAGTTAACTACGTTCATTTTGAGAAATATCTTTTGGCCTGGTACTGGGCCTTAGTAGAGACTGAATGCTTAAGTATGGGCCACCACATTACCATGTAACCTAAGCTGCTTTTCATGAAATGGGTGTTACCTGACCCACTAAGCCACAAAGCTGGGTGTGTGCAGAAGCACTCCATCATCAAATGGAAGATCATGCCCAAGTAGGCCCTGAATGTACAGATTCCATGAAGAAATGGCTCGAATGCCCATGGCTTCCACTTTTGCTATAATACCTTCTCTCTGCAAGCCTGCATGTATGGCTTCATGGGGGGAGTTCTCTATGGCCAGAGCTTATACAGAGAGAGGGAAGACTTGGCCTTTGTTTATAGATGGTTCTGCACAATAGGAAAAGTGGACAGCTGCAGCACCTTGAATCTAGTTGAATCATAGTAACAGTTTTATAATATTCATTTGCACATGTAATATGTTTATTTCCCTATTGATGTAATAAATAAGGGAGTCCAAAGGGAATCCAGCCCCAGAGGAATCTCTTTTTGGGGTGAACAAAAGTGTTCTAAAATCAGATAGCTTTGGGGCACCTGGGTGCCTCAGTCCATTGAGAGTCTTACTCTTGATTTCGGCTCAGGCCATGATTTCACGGTTTGTAAGATTGAGCCCCGTGTCTGGCTGTGTGCTGACAGCACAGAGCATTCTTGGGATTCTCCCTCTCTCCCTCTGCCCCTCCCCTGCTGGTGCTCTCTCTCTCTCTCTCTCAAAATAAATAAATAAACATTAAAAAAATATCAGATAGTGGTGATGGTGGCCCAACTCTGTGTATCTAAAAACCAGTAACTTGTACATTTGAAAATAATTTTAGAATGAGTTTTATGGTGTATAAATTATCTCAATAAAGCTATCATAAAAACATAGATAGCAATGAAAGATGACATGGGAAAAAATCCTGGTCCCATATACAGCAGGTTGTGTGGCCTTAGGTGAGGTATTTATTTGAAAAGCTCTCTTTGCGTCTATGTTTGCAACTATAAAATAGGATAATTACAGCACTTAGCTTGTAAATTTGTAATGAGGATTGAGTGAGTTAATATTTGTGAAAGCACAGAACAGGGTGAAGGAGTGGAATTGACACAGTGCTCAGTAAACATTGCAATTATTATTATTATTATTTTAATGTTCATTTATTTTTGAGAGGGAGAGAGACAGAGGATGAGTGGGCAAGGAGTAGAGAGAGAGGGAGACACAGAATCTGAAGCAGGCTCCAGGGTCTGAGCTGTCAGCACAGAGTCCTACGCGGGGCTCGAACTCATGAACCGTAAGATCATGACCTGAGCCGAAGTTGAATGCTTAACCGACTGAACCACCTAAGCGCCCCTGCAATTATTATTTTGTTACTACCATCAAAAAACCTCTGCGACCTATGCTGTGTTGTTTTCAATGTTCATGAGAAGACATGTAGACATACACATATATACGTATCCTTGGGCACATCTGGAAGTGTCTAAAGAAAACCTCAATGGAGATTAAATTACTGGATCTTGGGTATGCGTCATTTGACTTTACTCAATATCACTAAATAGCTCTTTAGTGATGTATGATAGCTCCTTTTCCTCCACATCCCCAACCACACTTGGTATGAAAGACTAATTTTGCAAAAATGACACCTTGAAATGATATTTCGTTGTTTAATTTGCCTTTACCTGCCCCTGGTGAAAGTTGTGTGTCTTTTTCTATGTTTATTGGCAATTTGGGTTCCTGTCCAGTTAGTTGCATATTTAATATTGCATGTTCATATGCTATATCCTGTTTCTATTTTTTAATTTACAGGCAGCCCAGATACACTCTGGACACGGAATAAAGGTTGACCCTCATGTTTTAGATATGGACAAATGGGTGGATTGTGTGCTACCTAAATGAATGAAGAGAGGTAGTGGGAAACAAATTTTAGGAGAAATATCAAGAGTTTGCTTTCAGAATTTGAGATGCTTTTGAGTCATCCAAGAGAAAAAGTCTGTGCTGCAGAGATACATTTGGGAGTTGTCAGCCCACAGATAGTATGCAAAGTGATAGCAATGCATGTGGTTATCTCCTGAGAGAATGTGGGGTGACATGACAAGAGCAGAATTATGCTTTTGGAGGGGGAGAGTCCAGAAACTGATACTGAGATCGAGGGCTAGTAAAATAGAGAACAACTCGAATTTTTCTAGAAAAACTAGGTATCATGGAAGACAAGAGAGGAATGTGCTCCTGCCTAACCCCCCATTTTTGTAATGGCTGCATCAGGTTTCATTGCAAGGGTGTACCATAACTGCTCTTCTTCTTGGAATTTGGATTTATTCCAGTGCTTTTCTATTAAAAACTACACTTTGATGAACACTCTTATAGATTTATCTTTTTTCACCACTCTGATTATTTCCTTTGTATATACTCCTGCATGTAGGTTTAAGAGTATGCCTATTTAAAACTTTTCACTTTAAGTTGAACATGGTCTTCTAGAAATGTTGCTTTCATTTATATTCCTACCTGAATGGGTTTGCTGTTTTCTCCATTCTGGTGGTGGTGGAAAGTGGCAAGAACTCAATACTGCATACCGACTTTTTGATTGGTTGTAAAGTGTGCCATTGTAAGTGACTCAGTCAATTACACTGTCTTCTAGTCTATAACTAGTGTTGTGATTATTAAAGTTTAGCTGGATCATTTTGCTCATTTTTAACCTGTTCCTTAGAGTAAATTTCTGAAAGCAGAATTGATGAGTCTAAAGTATTTGTATTTTTAAATTTGTGGATACATGTAGATAAATCAACAGGGCATGGAAAGAGGCATCCCCAATCTTTGGTGGGAGTTATTTGGAGAACCATATCCAAATTGATTCTATCAGGTTGAATGCATCCTGTATGACTTCGTAAGAAAACTGTGCTCAAGTAAAATTCTTAAGCAATACCACTTTTACACATTGCACTGGGATTGAGACTCAAAATCTGAAAGGCTTTTTAACCAACTGCATAATCTGATCTGAGAGCCAAAACCAAAAATTATTTCCAGGAGCACTGTGTTGGCAACCAAGTCATCAGAGACATCTCCAGAGGGCAGAGGATTTTTGAAGCTAAAAGCTTCAAATCACAGTCAATGCAGTGTGGCCATGGGATCACTTGGAAAAGGCAGCCTCAGGTTTGAAAGTATTTCCGTTGGAAGTTCAGTCTCAAAAGCAGCGAAGTTTTTGCTAGGTTGGATACAGTTTGGGATTTCCCTTTTTTGTTGTTAGTCTAACGGTTGACCAAAATAGGTTCAGTTCTTGTTGAGATAGGTCTTGTAGATGCTTTTGATTTTTTTTTTTTAAACACATGACAAATAGTATTGCATCCGCATTAAGTATGTATTTGGATTAGAATCTGCAGGCACAGGATTCTTACACTAGCATCCGAGTCTTGGCGTGAGATGTCAACACCCTGACTTGTGTGCGGGTACTAAGGTCTCCAGGGCGGCCGGGAACACAGGTGGAGGACCCCCGGCGTAGCGAGAACCCAGCGCCCACAACCTACGGACCTCCGCGCGAGGACCAGCCCACTAGGGCGCCAGCGCCAGACCAGCCCATCCTTTCCCCTAGGAAAAGGGGAAGGGCGGAGCCTGAGGTAGGACCCGCCCGCGCTGGCGGCGCGCGGGAGGCCGGGGCGGGTCTTCCGTCTTGCGAGGGGCTACTTCCGGATCCGGTGGCGGAGGCTGGTGCGGAGTGAGGCGGTGTGGTGCTAGCTGGCTGGCGGGTTGGGCAGCTGCCCGCGCGCTGCGGGCGATGCTGGGAGGCGGCTCCGGGGCCCGGGAGCGCGAGGCGGAGGGCGACGGGGCGGGGGCTGTTCCTGCGCCGCCTGCCATTGAGTTCCCGGCCGACGGCTCGGACCCCAAGTATGATGGTGAGCGACCCGGAATGCTGCGGCGGCCCTCTTCTTGCACCCATCCACCTTCATTCCCGAGCGGGCAGGGCTGCTGCGAGCAGCCCCGAGCTTCGCCGCAGCCCTGGGGCGAATTCGGCTGGACCCCGGCCCAGCGACGGGGGGCGGCGGGCGGGCGGCACGGGTAAGGTAAACATTTATTGAAACGAGCGTCCCCGACCCACTGGTTTGTTTACGTTTCTGTTCCGTGGTTTCCTCTTTGCGGACTCGAAGTCCTTGGTAAGGCTTCGCTCAGGCTGCTTTCCAGCTCTCGAGCCCTGTGGTTTGGTCAGACGTTGAGAGTGAGCTTTGTAAACTACTAGACGGAGATTTTGCGGACCTTATACGCTTAACAGTTTGGGTTAAGCGTTTTAGTTTGTAGTTTCTCACTGATAAGGGAGCTGAAGACTTATAGTGGGGCCGTATGGAAATCACCCTATTCGGTTTAAAGAAAAACAATGCCTCAAGGTTTTTGGGGGGTGAAGGACCTTTGGTTACTAGGAGATACAGGGTTAAACCAGGCAAGTTATTTTATAGTGAGAGGTACTTAAAACATTGACTCTAACCACTTCAAAGTGTCCACTATTTTATTGAAAGTTCTTAGGGTCTTTAATTACTACCAGTTGTTTTGGCAGTTTTTAAAATTAAATTGTGCTATCAGGAATGAATACATTGATTCAGGGAGGTTTTTAGTTTACGGTAGTTAGGATGATTACAGGGAATACATGCTCAGTTTAAGCATGAAGCAAGTATTAACATGTTGCAGTGGATTTGAAGGTGCAAGTCAAGTTGAAAAGATTCATTTGCTTCTAAAGTCCTTCGAACTTCACCCAAATACTGTCTATAATTCTTGACCCTAATGGGAGACAAAAGCAGACTGTGGTTGTAATTTTAGTAGGTCCTTGACAGAATAGTTTTAAGAGAACTATTTTTTAATGAACTGATTTTTTCACATGAAACCTGGTGTACTAAGGCAGCACAATATTAGGTGAAGTGTTATGTCAGAGGAAAAGTCCCAGCTGTAAACATGCAAGTCTGTGTTATCTGTAACATTGTGATAAGGTTTTCTGCAAAGGAGAGATTATTTTTGAAGGGAGTGATCTTAGATAAGCTTTGGAAAACTTCTACTAGGTTACTAACAGTACTGTTGTGTTTACATATTGCCTTTTCTTCCAAAGAGGCCCAGAATATCCAGACATAATTTATCATTTTACGTGAAAAGTAAGGTCTATGGAAAATAATTTCATTTTTTAGTAGACTTAGAAACAGAACTGTTGCAGAATTTCTTGAAGGTCATCTATATGGTGTGAGGTGGTCACTCTGCCAGTTGATGGTAGAGTCAGAAAATTCAGAACCTAGATGTAACTCTATAACCTGTGTTCTTCAGCCGTCTGTTATGTGGGGACCAACTTTGATCAGTTACTGCATGCCCCCCCCCCTCCCCCGACCCAGCATGCCCTAGAAGGAGAGCAACAGTAAGCCCATTGTCAGACTCACTGGTTTTCTTCTTTCATCTGACACAAGTTTTCCAGAATTTTTGGCTCAGATTAATCCTTCAGGTTCCTCCTTCATTTAATAATGGACCATTTATTAAGATCATACTTGTCTGAGGAGCCTGAAGGAGGTGATCCTTTTTTCTGTTTGTCTACTCACCTCCTACTTGGCAGAATTCTAGAACTCTAATTCACCTAGGAGCTCATACTATTTCTTATTCTTTTTTATAAGAGGACCTGACCTCATCTTTCCTATTTCCCACTTAGATCTTCCTTTTCTACTTAACCAGGATTGAAGCGGGAAGCATTCAGTGTCAGCCTTCATTGCCTTTCAGTTTTACTCCTTCCTGCGTCTGAGTATTTGTCCACCGGTCTTTTTTATAGTTGCTATTTTCTTGATTTAGTTAGTTCATTTGACTCCACTGATCAGTCATTTTTTTTGTTTTGCTTTTTTCTTATTAAAAAGTAGAACTTGGGGCACCTGGGTGGCTCAGTTGGTTGAGCGTCTGACTTCGGCTCAGGTCGTGATCTCGTGGTTCATGAGTTTGAGCTCCGCGTAGGGCTCTGTGCTGACAGCTCAGAGCCTGGATCCTGCTTTGGATTCTGTGTCTACCTCCCTCTCTGCCCCTCCCCCGCTCACGTTCTCTCTCTCTCTCTCTCTCTCTCTCTCTCTCTCTCTCTCTCTCAAAAATGAATAAATGTTAGGGGCGCCTGGGTGGCTCAGTCGGTTAAGCGGCCGACTTCGGCTCAGGTCATGATCTCACGGTCCGTGAGTTCGAGCCCCGCGTCGGGCTCTGTGCTGCCGGCTCGGAGCCTGGAGCCTGTTTCAGATTCTGTGTCTCCCTCTCTCTGACCCTCCCCTGTTCATGCTCTGTCTCTCCCTGTCTCAAAAATAAGTAAAAAAAATGAAAAAAAAAAAAGAATAAATGTTAAAAAAAAAAAGTAGAATTTAATTATTGTAGAAAATAGGAAAGTATGAGTATAGAGAAGCAGAAAATTCTCCTAACCATCATTTCACCATTGTTGACAATTTGGTATATTAAAAAAAAAATTTTTTTTCACATTACAGTGTGTTTTAAAATTATAGAAAAACCTAAAGAAGAAAATTTAAAAACCACAATCTGATCACCCAGAGATTACCGTTTACATTTTGGCAAAGCTAGAGACAATTTATTCAATGACTTACATTTAAAACTATTGTTGGTCGGCACCTGGGTGGCTCAGTTGGTTTATTGTCCGACTCCTGATTTCGGCTCAGGTCATGATCTCAAGGTTCGTGGGATTGAGCCCTGTGTCAGGCTCTGCGCTGGGCATGGAGCCTACCTAAGATTTTTCTCCCTCTGCCCCTCTCTTGTGTGCATGCGCTGTCTCTCTCTCTCAAAAAGTATTGTCAAAGATCTCATGAACGTGTTAAAGATTTCTGAGTTTGTCCAAGTAGATAAACATTTAGAGAAATAATTCAGAAAAATTTAAGGAAATCAAGGAAAAAGGAGAAAGTCATCTGTACTCTCATCCCAGAGAACTCACTGCTAACAATTTAGTGTGTTTGTTTGCAAATATTAATGAGGGCTGCTGTAAGCCAGGTGGATTCCTAGATAATAAAATCCTAGATACTAAGGATCAAACAGGCAGACTGTAAAACAGCGTGTTCACTGTAATTTCATTTCTTGTACAAATTCTATTGATGTATGGTTGAAAACAGAAGGGGCAGAGATTTTGTTCTTTCTGTTGTGTATATATATATTTATATAGCTATGAAATAAATGCATTTTTATTTTTTTTAATTTTTAATGTTTATTTCTGAGACAGAGACAGAGCATGAGTGGGGAGGGGCAGAGAGAGAGGGATACAGAATCCAAAGCAGGCTCCAGGCTCTGAGCTGTCAGCACAGACCCCAATGTGAGGCTCGAACTCACAAACTGTGAGATCATGACCTGAGCCGAAGTCGGTCGCTCAACCGACTGAGCCACCCAGGCACCCTGAAATAAATGCATTTTTAAATTATGATCATAGTATGGTAAACCTTTTACATTCTGCTTTTTATCTTTTTTTTTTTTTTTTTTTTTTTTAATGCTTATTTCTTAGAGCAGGGAAAGGGCAGAGAGTGGGAGGGAGAGAATCCCAACCAGGCTCCTTGCTGTCAGCATGGAGCCCGACTCTGGGTGCTATCTCACCAACCGTGACATCATGACCTGAGCCGAAATCAAGAGTCGGACGCTTAACCGACTGAGCCACCCAGGCGCCCACAAAAGTCTTTATTGATACCTGATTATTTCCTTAGACTACATGTACAGAAGTAGGATTTGTTGGGTTAAAGAAATAGGTAAAAAAAAAAAAAAAAAGTTTTGATACATTTTGATAAAATGATGACCAGAGAGGTTGTGTTGGTTCCTATGGAACTATCTTGTCTCACCTTCATTAGTATTACTGTTTTATAGCTTGCTCCTTTGACTGGATAATGGACTAATCATGATTATCTTTTTATACACCATCGTTTCCAACAGCTGCATAATATTGTTATATATATATATATATATAACTTACCTAGCAGGTTTTCAGTATTCTAAACAGTGGTATGCTAAACATCTTATATATTTGTTGTGCCTTGTTTACTTATTTTCTTGGTAGATATTTCCAAAATCTAGCGTGAGGCCAAATGTTTGCACATTTTGAATTCTGTATTTATTGCTAGAAGTTGCAAGCACTTTTACCCCCTTGTGTTGAAAGTGTTTGCTTTTCTGTATCCATAACGATACCATGCTTTAAATTTTTTTTAATGTTTGTTTATTTTTGAGAGAGAGAGTGAGCACAAGTGGGGGAGGGACAAAGAGAGAGTGAGACACAGATTCTGAAGCAGGCTTCCGGGTCTGAGCTGTCAGCACAGAGCCTGATGCAGGGCTCGAACTCACAAACTGTGAGATCATGACTTGAGCTGAAGTCGGACACTTAACCTACTGAGCCGCCCAGGCGCCCCTTCAGACTTTAAAAATAGTTACCGATCTGATGGCAAATTCTGGTACCATAGTTATTTTAATATGTATCTCATTAGTTACTAGTTAGGTTAAACCTATTTGAATTTTATCTGTGCTTCATTTTCTTACTAGCTTATAAGAGCTTTATATAAATTTATTATCTTTTTCTTGTCATCTATAGTACAGATCTGTGTATTGTATCTGAACGTGTGATTCAAGTTTTAACTTTAAGATGTCTTTACATAGAGAAGTTTTTACATGGGCACATTTTTCATTCTTTCCCTGCCCCCATACTTGGTTAAGTTTTCTTTTAAAACGAATAGCACATCTGTGTATGCCGCAGGTGTTCTTTTGGTCTCCTTACAAGTCAGAGAGGAGATTGGTGATGAAGTCTGGACTTGAAAACTGACTTCTCGAGGACCTTTATAGATTATAGAGGAGGGTGGAATAGAATATTTGAAATGGGGAGGATTTTTAGCAGGTGTAGGATGTATGGTCTCTGCTTCTGCAGGGCATTTCCA
Organism: Panthera leo; assembly: GCF_018350215.1. Taxonomy (NCBI): domain Eukaryota; kingdom Metazoa; phylum Chordata; class Mammalia; order Carnivora; family Felidae; genus Panthera; species Panthera leo. Next base: position 5,068,743 of record NC_056694.1, read on the forward strand.
ATTGAATGGGTCCACAGCTCTTGAGGGTTTGAGAGGTCTCATCTTTTCTCTAACAGCCCCTCTTACAGTTTTCACTCCCATTAACGCCTCCATCCTCCTTTTCCTGGTGTTGTATAGTTGGCCAATCCATTTCTTTCTTGACATCTCTGGGACCTGTTCTTTCCTCCATGTTTTTTCTTTCATTTACTCCTTTACTGGGCTCTTGACTCTTGCACGCCCCTTCCCGTCTATGTATTACGTGTTTCCAGAGCAGTTTCCTCAAACATTTTTCCTTCTGACTGCTTTTGGCCTGTTCAGTAACATATTAGTAAAGAGTAAGTGAGAACTTACAACCTTCAACTTCAAGTGCCAACTCGTTCATCTGCTTGGTCTTGTGTAGTGGAAAGAGGATGGGCTTAGGGCCCCTGGGTGGCCCAGTCGGTTGAGCGTCTGACTCTTGGTTTCAGCTCAAGGTCATGATCTCACAGTTGGTGAATTCGAGCTCCGTGTTGGGCTCTGCGCTGAGTCCATGGAGCCTGCTTGGGATTTTCTCTCTCTCTCTCTCTCTCTCTCTCTCTCTCTCTCTCTCTCTGCCCCTCACCTTCTCACTCGCTCTCTCTCAAAATAAATGAACTTTAAAAAAAAAGAAAAGGGAAAGAGGATGGGCTTGGGAGTTATTCTGACCTGTCTGCTTATAAGTTCCTTAACCTCTGAGATCCGTAAAGTGAGAACGGTGACACTTCCCTCCCACTGTTTTGTGAGGATTGAATGAGCTTGTGCACATGAAGCACCTGGTGTACACGTAGTGCATGCCCCAGGTGGTTTCCGTCCTTTCTCCCTTGCCCTCTTTCTGCTGCCAAACTCCCTTCTTTATGCCTAGGCCTCGGCTGTCCTCTCGAAGGAAAGAAGCCATCTCGTTCCCTCTCGTTCCCTCTCGTTTGCTTGAGTGTTGAGTTATTCACCTACCTATTTCTGCCTTTGCACATCTCATTACTACCAAACTCCCCACCCCACCCTCTCCATCCCCCCAATGGCATCCTTCTGCTAGTCTTCCAACTTCCAGAATTCAACTCAAAACTCAGTTCCGGTAAGTCTGTCTTGATTAACCCCACTGGGCATAACTACTGTTTTGTGTTTTATTTCCTTAAATGTAAATAGTTTGTGTTGCATTAATTAGATTCTGCTGTTTTGTCATTATGAGATATGTGTACTGTTAACATTTTTTTCCTCTTTTAACTTTTAGAATCTGATGTCCCAGCAGAACTCCAAGTGTTAAAAGGACCCCTACAACAGCCGACTTTCCCTTTTGCGGTTGCAAACCAACTGTTGCTTGTTTCTTTGCTGGAACACTTGAGCCATGTGCATGAACCAAACCCTCTTCGTTCAAGACAGGTGTTTAAATGTTAGTAAATCTTGCTAAATAAGCCTTGCAGAAATACTGTGTTGTTTGATGTTGTGGGTCTGAGAAGCAGCTGGTATATAAACATTTGAAATAGGTATTAATAGTTTCTATTTCTTGAATGTATTTTATATTCTTCTTTGGGTAATTGCTAATGAATATTGTCATTGAGGAGCCCAAAAGATTAATAACCATATGATCGTGTGTATTTAAACAAATGAAAGATAGTTTTTTTGTTTCTGTAACATGTTCCTTCATATAATTTTTGAAGATCTGTCATGGTATGGTTGCTGAGCAGGTAAACGAAAATCACAGCTACTCATTCTGGAGTAGTTCTTAACCAGAGCCCTGGAAGAGCTGCATGCCGTGTTGTTGAACAGGAAACTTTTCCTCTACGAGCTGGATACTTCTGACACCCAGTGTGTGGGTATTTTCCCGTGCTGACCAGTTCTCTGAAACCAGCTGGGTGTCCTACAATTCAATTCAGTTCTGATACTACTTGGAGTTACTGTCAGTTCCCACAGGTTAAGGGCTCAGTCCCAGACTGCCTTCATTTTGGATGCCAGTTGGCAAGTAGTGGGTCCCCAGTGTCCTCAGGTTACCCGTACTTGTGTCCAACTTGGCCATAAATTGTTCACTGTAAAGGGTCGACCTCTCAGGTTTGATAATTTGCTATAATGGCTCACAGTAGTCGGGGACACACTTCTGCTTACTGGTTTATTATACAGTAGAGGGTACGAGAACAATACAGGTGAACAGCCAGCTGAAGAGGCACATGGGATGAGGACCAGTAGGATCCAGCGTATGGGAGCTTCTTTCTCCATGGAGATGGGGTGCCTCACTCTGCTGGTAGGTGGATGTGTTCAGCCGGAAGCTCCCTGGATCCTGTACCTGAGGGATTTTTATGGAGGCTTCATCATGGTGGCATGATCAGTGAACTCAATCTCCTGCTCTTCTCTCCCTGGAGAATGGAGGGGTGGAGCTGAAAGTTCCAAGCTTCTAATCAGGGCTTGGTCTTTGTGGTGACCATTCCTCATTTGAGGCTGTCTGGGGGACCCTCAGTCGTCTCATCAGCGTAACAAAGACACGCGTCCCTCTGGAGATTCCAAGGGTGTTAGAAGCTCTTGTGTCAGGAACTGAGGTCGAAGACCAAATATTAGAACAAAAGATGCTCCTCGCCCCCTCAGCACTTGGGAAATCGCAAGAATTTTAGGAGCTGTGTGAATTTTAGGAGCTAAGACCAAGCATGTTTCTTATTATACCACAGTGGTTGGAATGTTTATTTTTATTGCTGCCATAGGTTATGTGTATGAGAAACTTGAGCCCCCCCCCCCCCCCCCCAAAAAAAAAAATGAAAAAAGAAACTTGAGCCCAGAAGTGAGCAGAATTACGGGTTATGATGTTTCTGGTCCAGCTCATTGAGAGCATTGTGGCCTCTTTAATAGCTCCAACCAGCCACAGATTCTGAGGATCTTTTCTACCGAAAAAGTCTAAGTCTTGTTTAGTGTTAGGAATCCTCAGACTTACAGATACCTTTATGCCGTCTTAGAACGGAATGTTCTTAGTTAACGGCAGATTATTATTTTGATGAGCTCGGTGGGACATGAAAAATGTACGAGTGTACACTTATTTTTTTGAATGAGTGGTGGGGAGGTGGGTTGTACAAAAGCACGTGTTCTGTAGGCTCCGGAACATTGGTAGCTGGGGATTATTGTCTTGAGCTCATTGAATAGAAAAGCAGGTTATAACCACCTTTAAGTAGTAATATTGTTCCTAATTAAAGCAAATCTGAATCTTGCTGATTTTAAGATATTTTTGAATTCCTTTTTAGGTGACTGAACTTTTATTTTTATTATTATTTATTTATAATTTTTTTTAATGTTTATTTTTGAGACAGAGAGAGACAGAGCATGAGTGGGGGAGGGGTAGAGAGAGAGAGGGAGACACAGGATCCGAAGCAGGCTCCAGGCTCTGAGCCGTCAGCACAGAGCCTGATGTGGGGCTTGAACTCACAAACCGTGAGATCATGACCTGAGCCGAAGTCGGACGCTTAACCGACTGAGCCACCCAGGCACCCTCACTTCCCCAGGTGACTGAACTTTTAAATAAAATATATTTAAAATGTTTTTGATGTTATTCCATTAGTTAATAATCTAATGAAATTACCCATATAGAAAGAATATTCTCTATGGGGTGTGTGTGTGTGTGTGTGTGTGTGTTTATGAAAAAATAAAAGCCAAGCACTTCTGTAGAAACTTCTTTTTCTGAGGAGCCTGGTATTGTGACTTCAGACTTGACTTTCCCCCTGGTATTTGGTCTTGATGCACATGTGCTCTTTGTGGGTTAGAGAGGGTCCATAATTGAGAACAACTTTTGTTCTAATAACGTTTTCACTTTGCCTCTGTTCGGACCTCATTGCCTGTCAGCAAAAGGAGATGTGATGTGTTTGAATGTCAGAAGGCTAGTAAATTTACGTTTTTTTCTTGCCTTTTTAAAAACAGCTTAGTACTTTACCAACCATCCAGGCACGGTAAACAAGCAGGTGCTCAGTATCTAATAAGCAAATGTAGATGTGTTCCTAATCGATGAGTGACGTTAGAGGCTCAATATCCAAATTGTAATGTGTATAAAGATAACGTTTTTCTTACAGAGGTTTTGTTTTTTTTTAATAGAGGCTATTATTACTCTTTAGTCTCTTTAAAATTGTCATCTTATTGATGGCCTTTCTAATAATAGTTTTCCATGTTCTTTGTAGTGCTTTGTCAGACCTTTATCAAAATGGGACTGCTGTCTTCTTTTACCTGTAGTGATGAGTTTAGCTCACTGAGACTACATCACAACAGAGCTATTACCCATTTGATGAGGTCCGCCAAAGAGAGAGTTCGTCAGGTAAGCGCTGAAATACACTTCATATATGACAAAAACATTTTAATTTCAAGAGAACTGTATTGTAAAGCATTATGAAGTCCTGATTATAATACGGGTTTATGAAAACGTTAACCTTAATTTATCCAACAAATATTTATTGAGTGACTACTATGTGTTAGGCTGGGATTCGGGCAGCAAACCAAATAGACAAAAACACCTGCCCTCATGGAGCTTATGTTCTTTTTTTTCTTTTGAGATTATGTTCTGATGAGGGGCAGTCAGCAACAGCAACATAAAAATGTATAAAAATAAATAGGGCGTTACATGGTGGTAAGTGTTAAGGAGAAAGCAGTGAAAGGGCTTAGAAAATGTGAGTTATATATAGAGTGGCCAGTTACTTAGGTGAGGAGCCCAAGTTGAGTATGAGCCGTGCACCTGTCTGGGGGAAGAGTGTCCAGGCAGAGAAACAGTGATTCCCGAGGTGGCAGTGTGCTTGGCTCACTGGCAGCCGTGTGGCTGGAGTATAGGCAAGGGGAGAGTATGGAAGAGGTAGGGAAGGAGGGCAGCAAGATGGACAGATGGGGTAGGATCTTGAGACCGTTTTAACATCTTTGGTTTTTACTCCGAGTAAAATGGGAAGCATTACAGGATTTTGAGCCAAGGAGTGACATGATCTGACTTTCGTTTTAATGGACGCCCCCTGCCCCCAGCTGCCGTGTTGAGAATAAATGGAGGGAGGCAAGGGTAGCAGCAGGGAGACAGGTGGTCATACAGGGACAGGAAGGGATGGTGGCTTGGAATGGGTGGTAGCAGTGGAGATGTGAGAAGTGGTCTGTTTCTGCATGTATTTTGAAGGCAAAGCTAGAGTTATTTGCTGATAGAACTCCTTGGTCAGTTCTCAACTTTGGCAGTGGATGGCAAGAATATAGCTTTTTAAGTAGTGATCTTTTGGTTAAGAGAGAAGTGTTTTCAACCGTAAACCCCTCGGTGATATTGAAAACGCCAGAGTGTTTTTCTTTCTTGGAATGTCGTTTGAGCATTTGAGACTGTTAATGTGACATGAATCTCACATGAATTTTGTGAGATTCCTCATTCCATGAACTTTTCAAAATGCTTTTAAAAGCAATTGTCTAATTTTAGGATCCTCGTGAGGATAATTCTCATATCCAGAAGATCAGGTATGTGTTAAATACTTCTGTGATTGTGCAAAGAGTAAGCTCTCCAAAATAAATTAAGACCTTATCCTGAATTAATCAGAAATTAGTTTGGGGATTAAAAATAATGTAGTTCGGGTAATTTATGAAAATTAAAATCTTTGTTCTGAGAAAATAGTTACTGCTCCAAGATTTGTATTACTTCTCATTCCCACTCCCTCTTTTGTCCCCCTCCACTCCTTTTTCTGTGTGGATTCCATAAGCCCCACCTTTATTGAGGGCACTGACACCCGGTCTCTGTCAGCAGAACAACATTGAATTTTGGTTGTATGTAGGAAATGCTAGTTTAAAATCTGTAATTGGTCTCATTAAGAAATTTAAATAGGTTTGTTACTGAGCTCAGCTAATCAACTGCTGCTTGTTAGTTATCCTTAGGATTCCTGCTTTAAAACATTGATAATTTCTAATTGGAATGCTAATTACTGGTAACATACTTGATTACTTGATTAATGATCCCTTTCCTGTCTTTATTTTTTCCCCACTCGCTGTCTGTATTACATGTTGATTTGCTTAGCAAATATTTTCTTCCTAGAGAATGAAAAGTGTCATTTTGGCTCATCTTTTCAAATCATCATAATTTAGTGATAAGTAAGGTTTGGTAGGTTAATAATACAATGAACGTGAAATATCCTAGATGCTTGAATCTCTCGTGTTTTGATATTGATCGGTTGTTTGTATTTTGCTTTTAGATCAAGGGAAGTAGCCTTCGAAGCACAGACTTCACGTTACCTAAATGAATTTGAAGAGCTTGCTGTCTTAGGAAAAGGTGGATACGGAAGAGTGTACAAGGTTGTTTCCCACATCCTTGTTTTGACCTCCTACTCTGAATAAGTGCATTTTGAGAAGTTGTTCTCGTGATTATTATTTAAAGCGCTCAAAGGAAATTCCTGGAAGTCATGTAGGCTTACTCTTCGTTGAGATCTGTCATTTATGGGGAAGTCAGCAGGCTTTAACCTTTTCCTAACCATACTGGTGGTTTAGGCAGATTCCAGAAACTATATTAATTTTCTTGAAAACGTATCACTGAAGAAAGTTGTGGTATTGTATTTTGGGCCTTACATAGTTTTTTTTGCTAACATTCCCATTTTTCAGACCTAGAGTCTCTAGGAGGTGGAGTCTCACTATAGTTTGGAAGCTTCTAGTCTGGCTGGCTATGGCCGACTTCCCTGAACTCTTTACTATTAAAGAGGAGGCTTGTCTTTCGCTTAATTTTATCTCTTTAGCTAGTTTGGATCCTGAGCTCACGTTAAAATAAATTTCTCTGTTCAGTTGGAATTTAATGGCACAATGTACTTTCTCTTTCCCTCTACTTTTTAGGTCAGGAATAAATTAGATGGTCAGTATTATGCAATTAAAAAAATCCTGATTAATGGTGCAACTAAAACAGACTGTATGAAGGTATGGTTTTTTAAGTGTATTTATTTTGAATAGTTGAGTGTTTAAGTCCTTTTGAAAGAGTTATGTGTGTGTGTGTATTTGGCAAATACTAGATGATATGGGGGCTTTTGGGGGGGAGGGGTTTAAGTTATTTAAATTCCAGTTAACATACAGTGTTACATTAGTACAATATAGTGGTTCCACAGTCCCATACATCACCTGGTGCTCATTAGGCTCTGATACTTACATATTTTTTATTAAAAAAATTTTTTAAAATTAATACTAGGTGTTGTGGGTTGCCGAATTTACTGAGTGAGTTACAGTAAAACAAACATCAAAACTAAATTTTTATTTGACTTAATTTTCTTTTAAGTTTATTTTGAGAGAGAGAGAGAAAGTGCGAGTGAGGGAGGGGCAGAGAGAGTGGGGAGAGAGAGAGAGAATCCCAAGCAGGCTCTGCACTGTCAGTGCAGAGCCCAGTGCAGGGCTCGATCTTACCAACTGTGAGACCATGACCTGAGCCCAAACTAAGAGTCAGACTCTCAACCGGCTGAGCCACCTAGGCGTCCCTGACATAATTTTTTATAGACGCTCCTGATTGACCACATTTCAGGAGCGTTGCTGGGGAAATTAATTTTTAAAGTAAATCATTCATATACAGTATAGCTTGTTATGAAAATAGGAGTTCAGTTCAGGTTCTGGTCTTCCCCCTGACATGTTGTATGGTCCTGGGCAAATGACATAGTCCTCTAAGCCACTTCTGTCTCCTGTCCTTGACGTAGTGACTGCCGTGGTTTTATTTACCTTCAGGGACTGGATTTACTCATAGTATATGTGCTGCCGAAGCAAGCACTGGACTTACTGGTAGTAGTAAAATGAGAGAATGAATATAAATGGGCTCTGTAAAGTATGAAGCACTCGGTACGTGTACGTTATTTTGTCGCTGTGACAATTTCATTTGTCTCAATAATATTACGATTATTTTAACGTAGTTTAGATTTCCTGTTCAGATGGATTTCGGTTGTTTTGCTCTGAAACAAGTGGTATTTTGGTACGAGGGACAGTTAGTCAGCTGTCCGTGAAAGCCAGATCTAAGTGTGTTTCCTCTGTAGGTACTGCGGGAAGTGAAGGTCCTGGCCGGCCTTCAGCATCCTAGTATAGTGGGCTACCACACTGCTTGGATAGAACAAGTTCACGTGGCCCAAACACAAGGTAAGCAGGCACACACGATGTAGCTGAAGGGTTGGCAAACTTCGGCCCGTGGGCCAGACCTGGCCCACCCCCATTTTTGTGCATCCCCTGAGCGGAGGGTGTTTTCTTACATTTTTAAATAGTTTAAAAGCGATCAAAAGAAGACTATTTTGTGAAAGTTACCTGAAATTCAGATTTCACATCAATGAGCAAAAGTTTGCTAGGTCACCGGCTCATTCATTTGTGTATTGTCTGTGGCTCCTTTTGCACCACAACAGCAGAGCCCAGTAGTTGGGGCCGAGACCTGGAAGACCCACAGAACCTACAGCAGTAACTCTCGGGTCTTCTGCAGGAAGTTTGCTCCCTGCTGCCCCTTTTGGGCATAGTTGAATAGCTCTGTTTCTACAGTTCCTAAAATGAGCCAGGCATTTGAATAAGCTTGTTATATTTTGCCAGAAGGTATTGACATTTTTAGACTTGTGGTCCCATTTGCTGTTATTTTATTTATTAAAAACTTTTTTTTTAATGTTTATTTGTTTTTGAGGGAGAGAGCGTGCGCGCGCAAGCGGGGGGGGGGGGGGGGGGCAGAGAGAGAGGGAGACACAGTATCTCAAGCAGGCTCCAGGATCTGAGCTGTCAACACGGAGCCCTACATGGGGCTTGAACTCACGAGCTGCGAGATCATGATCTGAGCCGAAGTCAGACACTCAATTGACCGAGCCACCCAGGTGCCCCTCATTTGGTGTTATTTTAGCTCTGCCTTTGACTATGACTTAGAAAGCTAGGCTGCTTGAAGATATGTTTTTGTTTCTGTCTGACAGATAGAATTTCTATTCAGTTGCCATCTCTGGAAGTGATCTCCGACGTGGACAATGACAGGTGTGTGCACTGGTGTTTAGTTTGACAGGTTAAGGTATAACCTGCCCTGAGTTGTCTTTGTCTTTTTCCTCATTTTCATTACAAAATGTTAAATTGTTTCCTCCTCTCAGCCATTTCTTGTCAGTGTTTTCAGTAAATGTTGCTCCTAGAGAGATTTGATGCAATTTGCTTCAGGAGTTTACCAGTCAAGATTCTGAGGGCTCAAGGGGAGAGCTGAGTTACTCTTTATCTTTTTTTTAAGTTGGTTTTTAGCTTTACTGTTCTTTTTTCCTTCCAGAAATCAATATGTTAAAACCGATGAAAGTAACAGCTCATCCATTATCTTCGCCGAGCTCACCTCAGAGAAAGAAAAGTCCTTAGAAGAATCTGGCATTGAAAATCAGAATAACAGATTGGTGAATTACACCACCAATGCAGTTACAAGAGACGCCAGTGAATTTGAATCATCCAGTTTAGTCCAGGGAAATGGTTTGGCCGATTTGCCTTCCAGATCGATCGTCGAACATCAGCTGCCACTTAGGCATCATTCCGACTTAGAAGAGAATTTCACATCCACTGAGGAATCTTCGGAAAACTTAAGTTTGTTGGGGCAGACGGAGGTAGGTAACTTTCCCAGAACCTACCGAAGATTTGATGCTCACCCATAGCAATTATGTCAAGGACTGTGACTAGCTGTGGCCTCTCCCTGCCCCCGCTGACTGCTCACCTTGCCCTCCCCCGTCTCCCCTCTCGCCCTTCATCTGCTTTGGTCAGCCTCTCCCCTCCACGTCCCCCCGCCTGTGGCCCTTGTGTTGGGTCTTCCCTCCTTTGCTTAGTTAGCTCCTACCACTCCTTTTCAGGCCTTCTCTAGATCTTCTCATTTGTGCCCCCTGGAATTGGAAGCATCATTCACACTTTTTGTGTTGTGTGTTAGCATCATGCTGCACACATATGTTTATGCATAAAGGTTTTCTGTATTTTGCAACGTGACTTTAGGAGAGAGGAGAGGAGAGATCCCCAAGTCCGTTTTCAGGACACTCATTAGGGTCACACTTATATGTTGGTGAGACTCCTGCATACTCTCACTGGTGTTGAGAATTCGTGTTTAAAAAAAAAAAACCTTAAACATTAACAGAATCTACATACAGTCCCGCATGCTGGGATTACAGAGCTGTATGCCAGCTGTATGTATGCATGCACGCAGAATTAATTCTCGTTGTCCAGGACCATGTGGCTCTGTGCATGTGCTTTTCACGAAACACAAAACTTTGAGCGGAGTCCTCCGAATCCAAAGGAGTTGCGTGTGAGGGACTGTTCATCAAAACCATTTCGTTTCCCTGTATTACATTTGGGGGATTTTCCTCGGCACCTAAATGGGCCCTAGCAAGCTTAATTTTTGCTTACCTTTTCCTTGAACAAGTTATTTATGGACCCGGTGAAGCCACCACAGTGCGTATACCTTGAGGTATACAGAGAGTTGAATACCACACAGCCATTCTTTGACATGGTGTCTTAGCTTTGGAAACTGTTTGTGTTGTGAGCAGACCACATAGCCTCAGCCCCCCTGCCTCCGTGTCCCATTCAGGAGCTGCTCCCGTTCTCCTACCGGGCCTACTCCTGCCCCCTTGGGTTATGACACACCGTTTTCGGTATTCCTTTATGTCTCTGTCTCCTTCACTCGACCCTGGGGCTTCTTGGGTAGACACGTGCTTGTCGTCTCTTTCCTGAGCACTTAGCCCCGTGCTTGACCTAGAGTAGGCAGGTGAGTATCTGTTGACTGAGTGATAGGAGCAAATCGTGCACAGGTGGGAGCCAGCTGTGTCGCCCCCCAGGTGCAGTACCACCTGATGCTGCACATCCAGATGCAGCTGTGCCAGCTGTCTCTGTGGGACTGGATAGTCGAGAGAAACCAACGGGGCCAGGAGTACGTGGACGAATCTGCATGTGAGTACCGTATGTATCTGGAAACATTGGGCTGGGAAATCAAGACACGGGTGGTCTTCCGCTGTAGGAACTACCTCCGTGTGCTTTAGGGGAAAAACATCACCTTTTTAACATAAAGAAACAATGGTGCTTATTTCAACATTTTTTAAGAATGGTGGTCTATAAAAAGAGAGATGTGGTTTCTTGATACCTAAGCAGTAATACGCTAGAATTCAGGTTAATGCTTTTGGGCAGAAAAGGTCTTTTAGAATCTTTGCAAGGAAATTTAAATATTTGTGTTATTTTTTGGAACATGACACTGTGATACTCTTGCAAAATTACACCCTTAAAGAAATCCTTACAGAAGGGTAGGGGGTGAAAAGTTTGTCTCTCTGAAGATCCAGATCCCCTTCCTTCCTCTGTAGTTAGATATCCTCTAGAAATACTCTGTCAGGCTAGTAATTTCTAAAATTACCATCACACTGGTTCTCAACTTGTGCCGCACATTAGAATCACCTAGGGAGCTTTCAAAAAGGTGTCGTTGATGAGAAAGAATAACTTTAAGGTGGAGTAAGCCGACCAACATGACTTTGGCTGGTGTTCAAGGTCAGCATCTGCAGTGAAAACTCCTATTCATAGTGTGTGCCCTTGAGAAGGGGTGATGAGAGGGGCATTGTGTGTCTGGAGTCTTTCTCCCCAAAACCCATAATGCCATCTAGTTGTAAGAAAACATCAGACAAATCTCTGTCTGAGCATGTTCTACGAAGTGTCTGACCAGTACTTCTCAAAACTGTCATGGTCGTCATAAATAGGAAAAGTCTAAGGAACTGTCACAGACCCGAGGAGCCTCGTGAGACATGGCAACTAAATGTAATATGGTGTCCTGGACGGAGTCCTAGAACAGAGAAGGGACATTCAGTAAGAACTAAGGAAGTCTGAATAGTTTGTGGGCTTGTATCAGTATTTGTGCATTATTGTGACAAATGTACCATACTAATGTAGGTGTTATTAAAGGGAAACTGGGTGTGGGCTAAGTGGGAGCCATACTATCATCTCCATTTCTCTGTAGATCTAACATTGTTTTGACAAGTGAAGTCTGTTTTTTTTAAAAAGACTGTTGTCTGAGACCACACAGTAATTTTTACATAATTGGTATTGGGATAGGGTTTGGCCTTTGGTATTTATTTGAAAATTCTCTTGTCGATTCTGATGTGTATTCCGTTACCAAAATTGGGGACGCAAGAGACCGGGTTTTAAGTAAAGCCTCAGCTAAATACCGAGTGTTAATCATTTGCTGTTCACTCTGGATGACACTGTCACCCTTTATTTGGTCTAAAATATAGGTCATTTAACCCACCCAGAATCTTAGATTAGCTTCCAGTGAAGGCAGAAACATAATGCCTCCCTCAAACATTTCCTCGACGTTCGCCGCTTCTTTGGTTTACCATGTAATCAGAACCTGGCACGCTTTTCTCAGTTCAGTCGTGGCAAGGAGTAGGCAGGGTGTTTTCAGTGCCCTGTTGGGTTGTATCCGTTGCTGCACAGGCATCGTGGTGATATACACAGATGTTTCTACAAGAAGAATGGCTTATTAAAGTTTGTATGGAGTTGTTGAGCTTTCAACTTCCGTTTGGAAAATAAGTAATGAGTCCCTCATGATGTATGGGATGTCTCCGATTTACACCATCCAGGACAGTAAGCCACCATCCAGGACAATGAAAACAGGGCAAGACCGTGTATGATATAGCTAGCTAGCACGATACATATTTTTCTTCTAAAAATACTTTAAAATACAAAGGTTTTACTCTGTAGTACTCCGGCACCGTGTGCGTTCCTTCCTGTCGCGTGTAGTTTTACAGGAGCCATTCCCAACAGTCCAGAAGTGATAGACCCCGGTATGTATCCTGCCTCTAGCACTCACTGGCCATAAGGCTTGGGTCAAGTCAGGGGGCTGTTCTCTGCCTGTTTCCTCCCCTGTGAAATGTGGATCGGCCCATGTGATCGGGTTTGAGGAGTGAAGCAGTCGGTGTGAAGGGTGCGGTGCTGAGGGAACGGAAAGTGTTCTCCCTGGATCGGGCCCGTGTGCGGCACCGAACCCTCTAGCTGGGGCCCGAGATGGGCACCTCTTACCGACAGACCCAAGGAAGGTAGTTGTTCCGAAAGGCTGTGAAAGCCCCAAAGCCCTCCTTCATCCCTGTGGACAGGGGGTCGCGGCCTCGGTGTGAGGGGCGCTGGTAGTAGAGGTGCTTGTGAGTGGTACCCTTGAGCACACACCCACACACACACCCACGCACACAGTTTTCTGTCTTCTCAAGCACTGGGCTAAGGACTTGAGCTTCCTGAGGTACATGCTAGCTGGTGCAAAAGGGGAGCGTGGGGTAGGTGAGCTGCGTAACGACGTAGGCTCATCCAGGAGAAGGGAGCCTGTCTCGTGTGGTGCTTGAAAGTAAGCAGTCTGTTTAAGGTTTACAGTGGCTGACAAGAGAAAAGCTATTAAGTTCTCGTTACGATATTCACCAAAATAGCTTAGCTGGAAAACTCCAGGATTTTTGTCCTTATCAATTTCTGTTTTAGTCCTACAGAACTTTCCCGCCCTCTAAAGTTAGGTGTTACATCTCATGGTAATAGATGAATTAAATTATTTACTTTTCCCTATACTTCATTTTTCATGTGTTAGTCAATTTTGGAAACTGCAGCATTGCAAATGTCCACATAATGGAAGCTCACTCCTCAAGCTAGCCTAATGTATCTGTTTTTTATTCCATTATTTGTAACAGTGTCTCTAATCCGCAGTGGGTTTAGGACACCAAATTTATTAGCTGTGAGGGATGTCAGGGGTCGAAGAAGATTTAAACCTAATTTAATCTAGCCACCTGATGCCTGAAGAATGGTTTGCGAGGTAATTAATACAGGGGCTCTTGAGTGAAATTAGTGACACCAATTCTATTCACTAGGGTGCTGGTTTGTGGGTTTCTTAGCCACCTGAGGAGCCCTTCTTGTCTAATTTCTAACCGTTTTGGAATGTTGAAATTCCATTTGTTGAATGGAATTCCATTTTGTTGAAAATCTGAACGATGTTAATGTGTTTAATGTATTTAGAACTATGTAACATTGAGATGTTAATGTAATGAGTTAAAAGACAATTAGAGAAATAAAACTTCCTCTTTTACTTGAAGGTCCCTATGTTATGGCCAGTGTTGCAACAAAAATTTTTCAAGAAGTGGTGGAAGGTGTGTTTTACATACACAACATGGGAATTGTACACAGAGATCTGAAGGTAAGTGGAGAGGCTGAGTCGTTGAAAGCAGCAGTAATTTCGTATCAGGGAGGACGTGGCATTGGTTCTTTGAATTAGATGGAATTATGTATCCTCTTTCATTTATCTAGAGGATTATCATTATTTTTATGTAAATCATCATCCTATAGGTTCCGAACTTTAGATTGAATTTAAAGGCAGTGATCTTTGGGCACTCGAAAATTCTCCCTGGAGGATTAGTACTGGTTTTCCAGGTAGTAAGTGTGCGGAGTACTAATATAATTGAGGACATTAAATGTATTTAATGCGGACAAAAATCCTCATAGATTATTGCAGCCTTAGCGGTAAAATCTGTTTCTATAATTGTGTATCTTCAAGGGAATTTAATATGGCCAATTTTTTTCTGCTGTTTAAAAAAATCTATGCTTATCCTGATATTTAATCACAACAGGCTATCAAGAAAGAACACGTTTACCTCTTTGGCAGAAGAGTTTTAAGTGGCTTATTTTTGAACAAAAAGTTAAATTGTGGAAAATGTATTTAAAAGAGTATTTGGGAACAAAAAATTTAACGTGCAGATCATTTTATTTTTTGAAAAAAGTTTAGGAACCAAATGGTTTGTACATCCGGGATGTGCAAGCTGATGGGTTCAGTGTTGCCCGGGTATGTGTCTTAGCCAGAAACCGTGCGGTGAGTTACTGAAATTCCATGGCCTGTGCCACTTGGGGGTGCTATTTCAGGAGGTAAGCTAAGTCATGAAAGCCATATACAGAATGCCACATCTTCGCGGGGAGAAGTCGCTTCAAGTGCCCTTTGTACTTCTCACCGTAAATATTCCTGAGGTTCCTTTTGCAGATGTCCTGTAGGGATAAGGGTCTTTGAGATAGCTTTATGAGGGTTTCCCTTAAGAGGTGGAATTCTGGCAGCATGATTCCCGCAGGTAGAATTCCGTGGTTATTGGTCAGTCTCAAAGGATAAGAGCGATGAAGTAGCCTGGCCAGAAGCTCCGTGTCCCTTACGTTGGAACCGCGCTGAAGGTACATGTAGATGGGAGACTCCCCGTTTCTTGTTAATAGGTTGACATTTGCTTCAAATTCGAGCAAGAGATTGATAATTGCCTCTCTGCCTCCAAAACACGCCTCATGGATAGCCGTTTGACCTTCGTGGTCCCGGGCGTTCACTTGGGCTCCGTGAATTAGCAGCAAACGGATGCAGTTCACGCCCGCGGCCAGCGTTCGGCCTGCTTTGCTCGACGCCGTGCACACCGCCAGCTTCAGGGCCGTGTTCCCAGTGGAGGAGATGACGCAGTTAACATCTGCTCCGCAGGCAATGAGTGTTTCCATCATCTCCTTGTTGAGCATGTCTGCAGCCGTGTGAAGGGGCGTCATGCTGGATTCATTAACGGCATTGATGTGGGCACCATTTTGGGCTAAAATGGAGAGCACTGGATAGGTCCCGTAGGTTATGGCCAGGTGGAGGGGGGAGTGTTTGTTGCTGTTGTCTACCCGAGCGTTGACTTGGGCTCCGTGTTCGCACAAAATGCGGAGACATGTTACGGCATCGTTCTGAATGTCTGTCAGGATCCTTTGTATTCTGTTCCCCGGTTTTGTCCACGTGGTAGAAATGATCGGCCAGTGCAGCAGCATCAGGTGAAGTGTGGTAAGGCCTCTTGTGTCCCTAAAATAGTTATTCATCACAGATTATACTGTACCCACGAATGTCTGCGCTATATCCACAAGTATCTACACTGTATCCACGAATATCTATGCTGTGTCAACGAATGTCTATGCTATATCCATGAATACCTACATTGTATCTACACGAAGAATTAGTTTTCAAGAAGGGAATGTCTGTTTGAAGTAACTCTCCTCAACTACTTGGAAGAAGTGTTTGGAAATCTGCATGGCCGTTTAGTCCTCGGGGTATCACGGCGTTTTGGGGGGGACAGGGTGCTGCGCGTCACAGCATTGGAGGGGCCTAGCTTCCTACAGCAGTTTCAGTTTTGTTACCCCTGCTGGGACTGTCCTCTCCGAGGCTGTATGTTGGTTAATCCTGTGCCCCAGCACCTCACACGGTGCTGTGGTTTAGCAGCCGCGCGGGAGAGTTCCGTGGGCCTGGGTGTGACCTGGTCTTAATGCAGAGCTGAGCCGAACCGGGCCAGAACCCCCGCCGGCGTGGCTCTTCGTGGCCCTGCATCTGCTCCCCGCATGTGGGTAGGTGGAACAGAAGACAGAGTCGAATCTGGAGACCCACAGCCCCCAGTGAGTGAAACCAGTTGGTCTTCACTCCCTGCGCCAACTCAGGAGCAGCCAGGGTTTTACAGCGGCCCCCGTGCGCCCCTCTGCTGAGGTCTCTCCGGGTGGCCTCCCAACTTGCTTTATTTGGCAGAGAAAAGGGAAGGCTTATTACGAATAGCTGACCGCTCTGCTGAGATTTGGAAATGACTTTCGGTTTGCGTGTATTTATGTAGCGTAAGGCCCCAGGCTAGGGAGGGATAGGGTAAAACAGTCTCTGCCCTTGCAGGCCTGACAGTCTGGCACGAAAGGCGTTTCAGTAGCTAGGCCAGAATTACCCGTGGGGAGAGTTCTAAGAGTTATGAGGGCCCACGGGGGCGGCCTGTGGTGGAAGGGTCGGAAAGGGTGCACCGAGGGGCCACTGTGGAGGAGGGGGCGCGTTGGTGACGTCCAGTCGTGGAAGGACAGTGCGAGGGTCTGCAGAGCTGGCCAGGGGTGTGCAGGAGTGAGCGGGGAGCCACACAGGTTGAGGGGCTCTTGTGGAACATGGTGAGGATTTGGGGCTTTACTTTGTTGTAATGTTACGGGGCCAAGAAGGTGTTGCTTCACTAGGCAGTATTTATCGGGCACTTAGTGCCTGGCATTGGTCTAGGTGGTGAAGACGGGTTGGGGAGCCACACAGCTTCTGTTTTGTGAAGCGTACTTTCTAGGGGTGGGTGATAAAAAGAAAATCCGTTGTGTGTTTCTGTTTACTTATTTTTCACCCTAGCTTAGGGTGTTAAACTCCTTGAGGGCTGCGACCAGGACTTAACGCATTTTCCACAGCATCATTGCTGAGCGCTTAATTCTCAGGACACTTTCAGTGGGCTGCCTGGTGTGCATTCCTGCGTTTCGGCCAGTTTTTCAGAGGCTCTCATCTAGACAGTAAGGAAACGGGCTCATTCAAGACCTAAGGATTTTGTAGTCCGTGACACCGAAGGATGGGTGAGTCCGGACGTGACCGGGAAGGGTAACCCAAGTCATGCGTCTCCTCACTTAGAAGTGATCCCTGTCCAGTTACCTTACTTCGGGGTCAGCGCCATGTTCTAGCAAACAGAGCAAACTTTGTGCCTTGCGGTGTTTGGCAGCCAGATGAATGGGGATGATGGACTGCGTCTGCTTCGGGAGAGAAACCGAAATACGTTACAAGGAGCCCTGTGCAGGGAGAAGTGGCCATTGTGTCAGCCTGCCGTTTTGGAGGAAATACGTGTGTTTAGTATCTCAGTTCGGTATTTTTTCTGGTATGTGCATGGAAATTTTCCTTCCTTTTGACTGTTTTAAAGGACCCCAAACCAGTGAGTTTCTTATTATAAAACCTGTGTTTTACATAAATGCAGATTTACCAAGGCAACAGAAATCACTTACTGAAAGCTTTGGAAGTTGATTCTTGTGGGGAGCTCACAGGGGAAAGTTAACGGTAATTGCTACTAAGTCACTTAGTCCTTAAATTAACCTGCAGGGTGATTGACAAGTACGGTTTTGTGTTTTTTCCTACTTTGCCAGAGTTATAGTCTCAGGAGTGACACCCACATTTCCGGGGTCTCAGAGAGAACGTGGCGTGTGTCCTGTGACTCGTCTAGCTGTTTATGCCGGTTCTTAAAATGCATATGTATGTAATCAGTGGCTTCACAGTGTGACAGCAGGATGAGGGAAGAAGGTGGGGTAAGGGAGAGGGTGACTTTTTGAAAAAATAACTATAAAGGTAATTGTATAAAAATGTAGAAAATGATAAAGCATATGTAAAAAGGGGAAAAGTAATCCCTTCACACAGCTGTCATCACCATATCTGAGAGGATGGCATCAGCGTTGTGCCAACCAAATGCATTCTAGTCTTTTCGCGTGTCCGTGTGCGTGTGGTAACTAGAGGGGGGGGTGGCACGTCGACTTAGAAGGGCCTGCTCTGGCCATGCGGTGCGCTGGGGGTGACCCGTGGGGCTGCGGGTGTGGGGGGGCCTCGAGGAGCCCGCGCGAATTAGGTGGTGGGCCTTCGGAGCAGCGTGTCTTTTCCCTACAGGTGGCTGAGCAGAAAGCGGGCGGGGGGGGTGGGGGGGGACCTGGTTCAGAAGGAGTCGGTAGCTGGTGGAGTTGGCCAGAATGGTCATGGGCTGGTTGACGGGGTGGCTTCTCAGGAGCACCCGGATGGCCGCACAGTCCTCCCTCATGATGGCCTCGTAGAGTCTGATGTGGAGGGCCGCGGCTGGGCCTTCCTCCAGGGGCTTGGCCCCGTCGGCCACCAGCTCCCTGCTGCCTCTCTTGGTTATGTTTCCCATGAGCAAAACTTCAAAGAGTAGGGACTTGGAAGTTCAGGGGACACTTGTGACAGAATTGGTCAGTTTTAGTCTCATTATGACCCCTTCAGTTCCATTCTAGAACTGTGAAGGCTTGTATCTGTAATCAAGGTTCACTTTTCTATCAGGCTCAACTTTTTAAAGCTTTGTTGTTAGGTCATACAGTGGCAGATAGGAACATGCTTTGGGGACTTTTTTCAGTCACAAAAACATAGCCAAATTATCATCGTGTGCAGGAGATCATTTCTGTGTTATTCTCCATTTGGCGATAGTTAAAAAGAAAGAACAAAGCTAAAACAGAGGAATTTATAGGTGCAAATAAAAAATTAAAATTATTACATTTAAAGTAAGAAAAGCCAACTTTTAACCTAAATACGTTTTTTGTTTTGAGTCGAGAGCATCCTCCCCTCAGTGTGGGTGCAGGTCTGTGCCTGCACAGGACTAGTTCCATTGGGAGAAGTTTTGGGTCTGCACCGGTTGCTTAAATAGAGCTGAATGCGTCCCTTCACAGTCGCAGCCCTGGCTAACAGAAAAGAATCATCCAGGAGCTTTTTACAAATATCAAAATGTTCTCATTAAAAAAAGAAATCTGGGGCGCCTGGGTGGCTCAATTGGTTGAGCGTCCGACTTCGGCTCAGGTCATGATCTTGCGGTCTGTGGGTTCGAGCCCTGCACGGGGCTCTGTGCTGACAGCACGGAGTCTGCTTGGGATTCGTTCTCTCTCTTTCTCTCTCTGCCCCTCCCCTGCTTGCTCTTGCTCTCTCTCTCTCTCTCAAAATAAAAAAATAAACTTAAAAAGAAAATCAGTCTTTGGCTTGTTGGAGAAGATGATAGTTTTTAAAAGCTTCTCAGGGAATTCTGACGCTCAGCTGACCAGTTGTGAACGAAGTGTGCTCTGTGTTAGTGGTTCTCAAACTTGGAGTAACATGGGGACTTCTATTACTATTTTTTTGTTTATTTATTTTGAGAGTGTGGGGCGGGGGCAGGGGCAGAGAGAGAGCGAATCCCAAGCAGGCTCTATGCTGCCAGCCTGGAGCCCAATGCAGGGCTCGAACTCATGAACCGTGAGATCATGACCTGAGCTGAAATCAAGAGCTGGACACTTAACTAACTGAGCCACCAAGGCACCCCAACATGGAGAACTTCAAATAATGCTGCTGCTGCGTGCACCCCCAAGAATTCTAATTTTATTGGTCTGTGGAATGGCTTGGATATTGGGATTTTTTTTTAAAGCTCCTTGGTGATTCTAATGTGCACTTGAGTTTTAGAACCACTGCTCTAATTTTTCATTTTTGAGGGGCTCCTTGCTCCTGAGTTGAAAACTCTTAATGTCTATGCATTTTTACAATTTGTTTAAGAACAACAAGGAATTGTTCTGTTTGTTTACAGCCTAGAAATATTTTTCTTCATGGCCCTGATCAGCAAGTAAAAATAGGCGACTTTGGTCTGGCCTGCACGGACATCATACAGAAGAGCACAGACTGGATCGATAGAGATGGGAAGAGTAAGTTTATTTTGGTTGTGTTCTTTCCTTTCTATCTTTTTTTTTTTTTTTTTTTTTTTTTTGGCATTAAGGAAAAAAGAGGCATGATTGAACTTGTGGATATATTTTCTTAAATTTTTACAAATGTTAGAGACATACAGTGCAGGTGGGGGAGGGGCAGAGAGAGGAGGAGACACAGAATCCAAAGCAGGCTCCGAGGCTCCGAGCTGTCAGCACAGAGCCCGACGCGGGGCTTGAGCCCACGAACCGCGAGATCATGACCTGAGCCGAGGTCGGACACTTAACCGCCTGAGCCACCCAGGTGCCCCTGCGCTTAAAGAGAATCACAAAGACTTAATATAATAGCGAAAGTAAGATAAAAACAAAAAGCAACCATCGTTCCTTTCGGGGGCTACAGTGCCCTGCTCCGAGTCCGTGTTCTTTAGTGTAGACAGTGTGAACTCTGCAGTGTTTAAATGTCTGGCTTTTCCAATCGTAGGAATGCCCACGCACACTTCCAGAGTGGGTACCTGTCTGTACGCCTCCCCTGAGCAGTTGGAAGGATCCGAGTATGATGCCAAGGTAGTATTCGCTGCCTTTCTCCCTTTTGTTAGACGGAGTCTGTGGTCATAAGTAGCAGAAGCACAGATAAATGCGATGGCTGCTCTCGTGCAGAGGAACTGGGGAGATAACTGAGCAGGGTACCTTGTCTGTTACATCAGACTGCCGGAACAGGAAACCTAGCTTTTCAGCAGAGTCTGACGGCACTGATTTTTAGGCTACTTTAACCGCTTATAAATCCGTGGGTGTCATAAATTATTTTTGAAATGAGCCTTCCCTTTAGAAGGTCACTGTTAACCTCAGGATGCTAGAATTCATAGAAGCCTGTTTTAGCCTGCCTTTCTTCTGTTTTCTCAAAAAAATGCTAAATAACGCTACAGGGAACTGTGGTTCTTGATTCCCTTTGAAGTAGAATGAAGATACTGAAGAGTTTTAGTCCGTTTTGTTCCTTGAAGGAATGTAAAAGTAAATCCATTTCTCAGAATAACAGCCTAATAGATTTTCTTTCTTTTGATGAATCATTCAGCTTTTTAGTGACTAGGAATGAACTGTCAGAAAAAACCATGGCTGTTCCTAAAATCCTATCTGGCAAAGACTTTTCTCTAGAAAAACTCTTTCAGGCAAAGTAACACATTTTCTGCAGCTTGTTGAACTTCCCCAGAATGCTTAACTATGTCTGGAGGCAGAGGGGGCACCACCGGAGCAGGCCGCAGGGACACTGTGACCGCGGTAGCTGGGACCAGCCCTTGTGGGCTCACACCTCTCGCTCTGGCTGCTCCAAGCCTGGATTTGCAGGGAAGTGGTAGTATGGGAGTGACTGTGGGTGCTGGGGGTTACCCTGCCCCTCGCCCGGCTGTCCATCCTTTGTGCCCGTGGATGCCCCTTTTTGCTGTTGAAGAGACAGGGATTGTGACAGTACCAGTCACCTCTCACCCAGGGCCCTTGCTGCAGGTGGCAGACACGTGCCGCTGTGAGGGGTGAGTCCGCCCACTAGGTTTCCTTCCTCGTGAGGTCTGTGAACCATCCTTCCTTACAAAGGAAAGGGTACCCTCTCCCTGTGTGTTTCACCACTAAATTCCCTTTCCTCCGCTTTCTCCAGTCAGATATGTATAGCTTGGGTGTGATCCTGCTGGAGCTCTTTCAGCCATTTGGAACAGAAATGGAGCGAGTGCAAGTTTTAACAGGTTTAAGAACTGGTCAGATACCTGAATCCCTCAGTAAGAGGTGTCCTGTACAAGCCAAGTATATCCAGCTCTTAACTAGAAAGAACACATCTCAGAGACCGTCTGCTGTTCAGCTGCTGGAAAGCGAACTTTTCCAAAATTCTGCAAACGTATGTATATATGTGTTTTCTTCATTCTTTTTTTTTAAAGCAAACTCTGCCCAACGTGGGACTCAAACTCACAACCCCAAGATGAAGAGTCACGCGCTCCACTGACTGAGCCAGCCAGGTGCCCCTTGTATATAGATTTTTAATACTGGGGAAAATATGAAGCTTAAAATAGAATTTGAATTGTGAATCTGATTTCACGAGGAACAGTTGAGCTTAGAATAAGGTTTGTGGGAGCCAGACATTTAAACTCCTTCCCGGAGTTCCCAGTAACACACTTTTCATAGTCCAGGAAGCGAGGTGACCGCTGCCGACCGTCTACCGTAAACATGTAATTGTAGGCTGTGCTTTTTAGCCCCATCTTGCTAAGTCAAAAGGCTTTCTTTTTCTTTCCAACCGTGATGTATAACCTTTTCTAAATGATTATAACACACCTACTAGTAAACAGGAGCACCTGGCAAAGGGTGAAAGCAGGAATTCGTGGGGGGAGGTGGAGGGACGGTGGCAGAGACCGCCTTAGCCCGTCTACGATCCTTCCGCATGCAGGTGTGTGTCTGGTTCTCGGTCCTGTGATCGCCCCAGGACACCCCCCTTCCTTTCCTCCTTCCAGACACGTTACAGAGCCAAGCACCGTCTCTGGTCTGCGTGTACCGGGGAAACATCCGTTCTGTGTCTCTAGAAACTTTCTGAGGTTTAACGAAAGCTTGATTCAAAGATACGTTCGCAGATCCTCTAGCGCTCTGCTCCTCCAGGTGTGGGGGAGGGCTGGTGAGAATGCACAGGGTCTTGGGCTCCACCCCAGACGTGCCGAGTCAGAATGTGCGTTTAACAGGACACCCCGAGTGAGTCGCACACCCTGTGCTGGCGCAGTATTGCATTCACTGCTCTGGTCCTCACGGTGCAGTCTCCAGGCAAGCAGCATAAAATCCTCAGGAACCTGCTAGAATTCTCAGGCCCTCTCTGGTGCCCTGACCTAGTCCAAGAGAAGTCCCGGGGAGGGCGAGGGAGCAGCGGTCTGTGCTTAACATACACCCGAAGTGGCTCTGATGCACCCTAGTCTGGGAACTATTTGTGCGATCTGTTTAGTGGATCTGTTTCCTATTTAAGGCTTACTAATTTTCAAGTAAAACCGTGAATTTCACTGGCTGGAATGATAAACAGGTGGGTGTAGTACTTTGCCGTCTTTGAAAATAGCAGATGTGGTTCTTAAATTTATCTCCCCCTCCCATTTAAGTCAGATATTAGATGGGGCGCCTGGGTGGCTCAGTCAGTTAAGCGTCTACCTTCAGCTCGGGTCATGATCTCACAGTTCGTGGGTTTGAGCCCCACATCGGGCTCTGTGTTGACAGCTCGGAGCCTGGAATTCTTTATAATATAGCCTACACATGCCTATAGAGATAAAATTTGTACATACAGGCAGTCATTGCTTTGCGTGGTCATACAGACTAAAAATGACCATGCTGAGCTCAAACCATGCAAATGGATGTTAGTAGTCAATGGGAAGTTACAGTTGTCCCGTGACCTTTAAAAATGTTTCTCAGAGGGGCGCCCACGTGGCTCAGTCGGTTAAGCCTCCGACTTCGGCTCAGGTCACGATCTCGCGGTCTGTGAGTTCAAGCCCCGCGTCAGGCTCTGTGCTGACAGCTCAGAGCCTGGAGCCTGTTTCGGATTCTGTGTCTCCCTCTCTCTGTGACCCTCCCCCGTTCATGCTCTGTCTCTCTCTGTCTCAAAAAAAAAAAAAAAAAATGTTTCTCAGAGAGGTGCCCACATGGCTCAGTCTGTTAAGCATCTGATTTGGCTCAGGTCATGATCTCGTGGTAAGTTTGAGCCCCGCATCAGGCTCTGTGCTGACAGCTCGGAGCCTGGAGCCTGCTTCAAATTCTGTGTCTCCCTCTTTCTGTCCCTCCCCTGCTCATGTTCTCTCACTCACTCTTTCTCAAAAATAGTAAAAAATTGTTTTTAAATAAAAATGTTTCTCAAAACATTAAGACTTGTCAGTTTCAGATGTACATGGAAACGAAGCCAGTTGTAAAACTAGTATTTAGTGTACTGTGATTAAGAAAGTGTTCAGGAGTGGCGTGAACAGCGCCTGCTTCCATCTCCTAAGTAGAATTTAGGATACAGAATGAACGTCTTTTCTATGCCTTGGTGCCTTGTATATTCTTTTTGGTTTTTTTCTTTAACATGTATGTATTTAAAAAAATTTTTTTTATATTTATTTTTGAGAGAGACAGAGCACGAGGGGGGGCAGGGGCAGAGAGAGAGGGAGACACAGATTCCGAAGCAGGCTCTGAGCTGTGAGCTGTGAGCATAGAGCCCGATTCAGGGCTTGAACTCACAGACCGTGAGATCATGACCTGAGCTGAAGTCGGACGCTTAACCAACTGAGCCACCCAGGTACCCCTAACTGTACACTCCTTTCTAAGTTTGGATCGGCTCCCAACATTTTATCCTTTGCACTTCCAGTGTTGTGAAATATCTCCCAAGGGTTTTTCAACATGAATTTTGCTGTTACTTTCTCTGGGACATCTTTGTCCTTTTCCTCATTTATGTTAAGTCATCTTCCTGGGCCCTGGGGCTGCGCATCCCATCTGTCTGGTGGCGGCAGGAGCAGCAGCCCCACAGTCAGCTGTTTCTTCTCGAACATCGTTTAGGTGTGATATGGTTTCCCCTCCAGCATCATCGCTTCTCATTAGCTTGGGGCACTTCTGTCTTGGTTGGCTGGTTCCGTTTTCGGTTATTCATTTTATTTCAGTTATTTATTTATTTATTTAAAAAAGATCTTAATTTTTTTTAATGTTTATTTTTGAGAGAGAGACAGACTGCAAGTGGGGGAAGGGCAGAGATGGGGGGAGACACAGAATCTAAAGCAGGTTCCAGGCTCGGAGCTGTCAGCACAGAGCCTGAAGCGGGACCAGAACCCATGAACTCTGAGATCATGACACGAGCTGAAGTCGGATGCTTAACCAGCTGAGCCACCAGGGGACTCAGTTATTCATTTTTAAAAACTGTCTCATGGGTTTGTCACTGGGGACGAGTAGGCAGCACAACCACACACATTGGCAGTACTGACGCAGTGACCAAGCACTGACAGAGTGACGCTTGGCCCCTGGTCGTACATCGTGGACTGAGGTGCTGACAGTTGCGGTTGTGCAACAGTGGGAACCTCCCCCTCGAACACGTTGCTGGGTGCCTGGCGCTGCTTCCCTAGCCACGGTAACTGGAATTCAGGCCCACCGGAAGCATGCGGAGGGAGGAATGCCTGGATGTTTAAAATGGAGGAAGCCGTTTTAATGGAGCTTAAAATGTTCTTCTTACAGGTTAACCTCACTCTACAGATGAAAATAGTAGAGCAAGAAAAAGAAATTGAAGAACTGAAGAAGCAGCTGAGTCTCCTTTCTCAGGACAGAAGGGCTAAGGACGACACAAAGGACGGGAGTGTGCCCGTCTCGCCTTCATCAGGCTCTGTAAATGTGAACTTGGACTTCTAATCCTTTAGTCAACTGGAATGTAAATTTTTAGTCTTTATTAGGGTATAGATGGTATACTTGTACTTAGTGAACCTGTACAAGACTTATTAAAGTTGTAGAAGTTCCCCCAAACTGCTTTCCCTTAAGGCATTCTTCCACAAGCCAGCATTCTGGACTGAAGCCTTCTCTAAACCTATTTTCTTGCCCTTGTCCTTGTCTATGAGTTCCTAATTTTTAATATCACGGTCTCTCCAGTCTCTGAAAGTAGAGATTTAGACACCAGGCTCAATTTGTTCTCCTTTGAGCTCTGCCTGTCGACCACCAAGCCCTCCTCTGGAACATTCTGCACAGATCTGGGTTTGTGCCTATCCCATCACTGCCCACGCCCAGGCCTGCACGCTCGCCGGACTTGATCACTGCCGGTCTTCCTCCCCCTTCCGTGCCATTGCTGCCAGTTAATTACCAGGAAGACGTCTGCGCAGATCACTCCCTGGCTCAGAAGCTCCTGCTGGCTGTCTGCTGCCTCTGAGACACAACTTCAGCTTCTTAGCAGCACAGTGTGCATCATCCAGCCTTTCTGTTCCCTTCACCTTCAGCTCGGCATCCTTCCAGAACCACGCCCTTCTTGAGTTTTGTGCCCCTTCCCCCAAATGATCTGAATGATCTCACGGTAGCTCTGGGATGTGTGTTCCTGTTCTCCTCCCCGCCCTGTTCCTACCGGGCGCTCCTTTGCTCCCACAGGGCCGGCTCCCGGCCAACCTATGTTCCCCAAAGGCAGCCATGGCATATGTGCACTGCATCTCAGAAATGTCTGCCACGTAGCCTGCAGCCATCCTGGTATATTGCACACAATGTTGCTGAGTTTTAAATAAAAGGAAAACCATAAATTATGATACCTTTATTCATTCTAGACAACTGGACTAAGCAGACTTTGATTTTAGTAGTACAAGTCCTTTACCCCCAACAGGCAGGAAACAGCACCATTCATGAAGTCAGCCTTTTACAGGTTCCGAAATTCACTGAAGGAGCTTGAGCGCAGTGTTGAAGGGGGCCAGGTTCTCACACGCCCTCATCCACTTCTGCACGTTGGCCGGCACTGTCATGCTGCCGCCTCCCGTCTGCTGGAGCACGGACCACAGCACCACATCTGCCACAGTGAGTTCATTCCCAACCAGCCAGGGGCTCTTGCCAAGAGCTGAGTTCATGGAGCGGAACACAGCGGCTTTTTCTTTACTGCTTCCCTCTTTTAGCTGAAAAACCGCTATATCTACCCAGCTATCTATGAGGGTTAAATTCACAGCATTCTGCTTCTGGCCAAACAGAGAGAACAGAAACCGGGCGATGTTCCCTTCTCCTTCGATGGGACACATCGTTTGGACGCTGAACTTCATCTGCGTCTTCGGCACTGAAGGGAGAAAAGCACACCACATAATGGCCATGAGAGGAGCCTTCAGAAGGAAGTGCCTGAACGATGGGGAAGGGGATTTCCCAGTTGTGAACTGGTGGCAAGGGAAAGGGGTTTCAAGATCACGATTTTAGCCTGTCTCCAAAAAGTGCATTTTTCAAGAGAGTTTAAACCGGATGGGTAGAGAACGTAAACTCTGTTAAAGAGTAAGCGTTTCTGGTATTTGATTATGATGGTTTTCAAGCTAGAAAGGCCCTCAGACCATCTACTCCAACCCCTGTGCCTAACAATTTGCAGGATGAGGACTGGTCACCAGGAGTCCCACGTGCCATGCTGGGAGCTCCGTCTACCTTCACGAGGGCTCCTTATGGGTTGCTGAGGCGGCGGGGGGGTTCTGGATGAACGGTGCTCACTCCCCTACCATATAAACGTAACCAGGAGAGGCATACATCAGAGGGACAGCGAAGAAAGGACAGCCTGCCACCCTTTCCAGGCTATTTGAAAAGATAACACTGATTGATGTCCCTGTAATACGTCTGGAAATGGGAGGTCAAGGTGGCCAAGACTGCCCTTTCTCTCCTGCTCTAGCTGATCAGACAGGATCCTCCCTAAAATGGCTGTCAGAGAGCTAACCTTCCTAGAAGAAGGAGAACATCTTTGCCTCAAGGTTCATCTGTGCTCCTTTTCTAGAACTACCTGACATGCTTTCTAGACTTTGAGAGAATTTGACCTGATAGCAAGTCACGGTCCTGGCCCCTTAGGAAAGGCACGGTGCACGGCTCAGTCCAGGGCGTGTGAGCCCAGCCCAGGGCCCTCTGCTTACCATTCTTCCAAATTAGAGTAAAACCCAGCTGATACTCGTGACGGGGCTGTTTTTTGGTCTGGTCGCCAAAGCACTTGAGGAGGTTTTCTGGCACACTCTTAACTGCAGAGTGCGTGTGAACGGTGGACAGGACCCTGTAGTGGTCACACAGGAGCCTGTGCAGCACGAGCAGGGACAGGGGAGGGGAGGCAGGGTTTGCGTTGATCACGATGTCTTTCAGCGCCCCGTAATCCTGTGGGAGAAACCCAAACATGAGGAACGTTAACAGCAACTTGACTGTATATAATTGTACCAGGTGCCGTTCTTAGGGCCTGACCAGGGTTATTTAACTGGGTCCTCGACGCCCATGAAGAAGGTCCTGCTCTCACCCCATCTCACAGCTGAGGAAGCTAGTTCTGGGGGGCAGATGACCCGCCAGGCCCACAGCTCAGTAAGAAGTGGAGCAGGGATGGGAGCCGACTGCAGCCCCTTCACCTCTGCGCTGCTGGCCCTCGACACCGTGAAATCAGGAAAACAACACGTGAAGAATGACCCCACTGGGGCAGCAGGGTGGCTCCGTTGGTTGAGCACGTGGCTCATGATTTTGGCTCAGGTTGTGATCCTGCAGTTGGTGGGACTGAGTCCCACATCAGGCTCTGCGCTGACTGAGCAGAGCCTGCTTGGGATTCCCTCTCTCCCTCTCTCTGCCCCTGCCCTGCCTGTGGGCGTGCTCTCAAAATAAATACAGGTAAAAAAAATAATGGCACTACTATTTGTTCCTAAGTTATTGAGAACCCCCCCCCCCCCCCACACACACACACAATTACTCCATTTACTGAATCTTTCCAACACCAGACCACCTGACAGGACAGTTTCTATGTCAATTTGTGTGTGAGTTACGTGTCAATAGCAAGTCCCCTGAAAAAGGGCACGGTTCCAAATGTCCTTGGTGATGGCAAGTGGGCAAAATCTAGAAAACTAGGTGTCAGCTGAAGCGCTATGAGATGCTAAAATGTACTGCTCTTTTAGATGCAGACTTTATGCATTCGTTTTAATTTTCTTTTTGAGAGAGAGAGAATGGGCACATGTGTGCAGGAGGGGCAGAGAGAGGGAGAGGGAATCCCAAGCAGGCTCCACACCCAGTGCCTTGGAGCCCTAAATGGGGCTCGATTTCATGATCGTGAGATCGTGAGCTGAGCCGAAATCAAGGGTCAGAAGCTTAAGCAACTGAGCCACCCAGACGCCCCTCCCTCCTTTTTTATTTTAGAGAGAGTGGGCACAAGCGGGGCAGAGGGAGAGAGAGACAGATTCTTAAGCAGGATCCAAAAAGCACAGAGCCAAATGCAGGGCTCGATCCCACGACCCTGGGATCCTAACCTGAGCCAAACTCAAAAGCTGCACACTCAACAGACTGAAACACCTAGGAGGCCCATGTTATAATGAATGAACTCTTATAACACTCTGGAGGCCAAGTTCCTCGGCTTTCTGTACACAGCCTGCCACAATCTGGCCAAGAGTCTTGCCCCTCCTGACCGAAGCCTGTCACGTCACCTACGACAAATGCGCTGCAATTCTCTGAACAGCATCACTTGACGCTGTGCCTTCTGAAGTAACAAAATTCATCTTACGCACCATGTGCCCTGGGAAGCCTTCCCAGCACCCTGACGCACTGGCACAGCTGTGTGTGATCGCCCACTCATCAACCCGACTGGCTCCCTGAGGAGCCTGGCTGGGTCTCTGGGTGCTCAGTGCAGGCAGACATACCGGATGAGGAAAGAACCCGCGCGCAGAGGTCCTGAGTTACCGGGACACGCTGCGACCACACCTCCACGTGTTCACGCTTCCCCGAGAGCTCCACGTCCATCACCGATTCCAGAGGACGGGATTAGCAGAGGTTCTTGGGACACCCTTTTTGTGCCCTCAATAAACACCACTTTGAAATGAGATTCTTCCTCTGCATATCAGACTGTCACCTAAGCTAGCTAAATCCTGCAGACTGATCACTAAAGGCGGTGCACGCAACTTAATTCTAAGACCGCAAACTGAATGTAACAAAAGACACTTGACATGTGAGACAGGGGCTGGGCAGCCGACACTCTGAAGTCCAGGCTGCTGTCAGGGTCAGGATGGACTTACGTGAACCGGAGAAATGCTCAGGTGACCTAAGGTCTGTTTCGCCAGGCTCGGAGGCCGTGAATGACACCCACCTCCGGCCTGCGTCACACGTGGCATGGAATGGTGGGAGCTGTGACCGGACTCCTTTCCTTGCCTAAGGATGTTCCCAGCTCTTCTCCACCGGGTCTGAGAAGTCAAGCAGCTTTAGTGCTTGCTCTGGCTTTGCTCATAGCTCACGAATCTTGTTTTGTGCACAGGCACAATCATTGAGGGGAGAAAAAAAAAGAACATGCTCCTTGTACCCACCTCTGAGAACTGGAAAGCCAAAGCTTGAATCACACGAGCACAACTTTCTGGCACTCACAGCAGCCGAGCATGCTGATGTTCTTTAGCTCTCCAGGTGAACTTACCTTTCCAAGCACTGAGTTTAAGTCCAACGCGCTGGTCGAGAAAGCAGCGGGCTCGTCAGCTTGGATTATGTTGGTTACGTCCACGTCTGCGTCTGGTGTCTGAATCATCTTCGAGAGGCCGTCAACCGCAGCTTTCAATTCATAGAGACGTTTTAAAATATCATCTTGGCGGGACTCAAGGGCTTGAAGAGATGGGTCGGACTCTTCCTAAACAAACCAACATCAACACGTTCATCTCCTCTAACGTCACAGCAGCATTTACATTTGATCCTTTGTCTTCTGCTGAGTTCCATGAATTCATTAATACCCCCCCACCTCTGAAAAGAATTAAAATGAAGTAGCAGAATCATCTCATTTTCCAATAGGTCCTGCAAACCGATCCACAAATGCTTCAAAACAAACAAAGAATGTGACTGAAAGCCATTCTGAAATTGTAGGACTATTTCAGGTAATTTAAGAACAGAGGAGAACGGATGAACATAAATCTTATTTCTTTATTCTCAGTATCAAATTAGTTCAAAAAACTTTGCTTCAACAAACAGAAAAAGATGGGGGGGGGGCAATGAGAATGTAACTGAGAAATTTATACAAATAGGAGAGAAAATGGAGCAGAAGCAGGCTCAACATAAAGTGTCATTGGCTTGGAAAGGTATGTCCATGGAGTCAGATGATCTATTCCCCACATCGTTCTTAAGGCAATGCTGGCACTCTTAGAGTCATCCAGAACTTTTTCCACACTAACATCCTTTACTCACTGAATCTTTGCATTCTTCTTGCCTGGTATAGTCACTGCTACACAGTGAGTAACCAATAACATTCACTGAGGAATAAATCTCAAACCTCTACAGGCTTACTTTAAAAAGCACTAACAGGGGCGCCTGGGTGGCGCAGTCGGTTAAGCCTCCGACTTCAGCCAGGTCACGATCTCACGGTCCGTGAGTTCGAGCCCCGCGTCGGGCTCTGGGCTGATGGCTCGGAGCCTGGAGCCTGTTTCCGATTCTGTGTCTCCCTCTCTCTCTGCCCCTCCCCCGTTCATGCTCTGTCTCTCTCTGTCCCAAAAATAAATAAAAAACATTGAAAAAAA
Organism: Panthera leo; assembly: GCF_018350215.1. Classification (NCBI taxonomy): domain Eukaryota; kingdom Metazoa; phylum Chordata; class Mammalia; order Carnivora; family Felidae; genus Panthera; species Panthera leo. The sequence goes on from NC_056694.1 coordinate 5,100,029, forward strand.
AAAAAAATTTTAAAAAGCACTAACAACCCTCTCAATAAAGTCACATCGTACAACCTATTTCCAGATTCACGAGCTCTCATAACGGATAATCCATTTTGAGCTGAGAGAAGAGTATGTTAAGCAAGAAGAAAATGCTCGTAACTAGAAAGAATAGTCAATACGGCAGTGACCTTGACGTGACTGTAAACGTGCACTCACGATGCACTGTATTTTTGTGTGCTGGTAAGCCTGATGTTCTCAGGAACTTTTCTTCCTTGCACAGCCACTCATAACACTGCCCTCGCACAGATCTAGTTCATCACCAGGTGAGGTCCATTTCCTGGAGTCCATCGCCTTCTAAGCTTTCCTCAGCTGTCACTGCCCAAGTTGAAGACACCACTTTTCACCTAGCCTGCTTCCACTCGTCACCTTGCTCCCACTGGGGTCACCCTTCCAATCCGTCCCTAAGATGGCAGAGAGATGAAAACAAATGTTGATCCTGTCACCCCACCTCCATGTTAACCTCTTAGGCTCTTTGCCTAAAAAACAAAACCCTTAAGAAATAGTCCGCATTGGAGCACCTCGGTGGGTCAGTCGGTTGAGCGTCCGACTCCAGCTCAGGTCATGGTCTCACGCTTCATGAGTTCGAGACCTGCATCAGGCTTACTGCCATCAGTGAAGAGCCCACTTTGGAACCTCTGTCCCTCTCTCTCAAAAATAAACATTAAGAAAGAAAGAGACCGAGAAAGCAAGCAAGCCAGCCAGCCTGTCTGACTTGTCCTCTGGGTACTTCTCACGTATCGCTCCCCCTGGAGCTGTGCTCTACGTATGCTGCCCTTCGGGTCCCTAAAACACACCATGTCCCCACCTACCACAGGGCTCTTATTTATTCTGTTCCCTCTATCTGCAACACTCCTCTCTCTTCTCCTAGACCTTAATCTGCACTTTCTCGCCTCCCCTAGCCTGCCACTCTGGTTTAAGCTCCAACAGCAAAGAAACGTAAGATAATTAGCTTGCGGGTGGAGCAAAGAAGAACAAAGACTTCAGTGTGCCAATTAAATAATTAGGGGCTGACTAGAAAGAAGTCTGAATTCAAGGTGTGTGACAGGCACGGCAACTCCTGTGTAACGTCCTTGTGTTCTTCAATGATAGCCCTCGAGTGCTCTCCCAGTTTCTTTTAATCAGCCTTATTGGTGCACTGTGTGTGCACAATCGTGCTCCTTTCTACACATGGCAGCAGGGTGTCCCTGACGAGCCAGGGCAGAGAAGCACCTATTGTGTTCACCGCGCCAGTCAAGTCAACACACCGAAGAAGGTCCAGGTCCGAAGACTGACTGGGAGCCCCACTCAGCTTGATTTCACGCCTCCTGGGGTGAGGAATGAGGAAGTGCTCACAATCTGCTTTACCTGTGCCGTTTTGCTGGCCCGTGGCTTGTTTTCCCGCTCGGATTAGCCTGTGACTCGGCATGTCGTGTTTATCCGTTTTATTTTAGATGTACTTTAGAAGCGGTTTATTCTTTGTGTTGCTCCCGTTTACCTTGGAGATGCTTGATTTCTAATTCTCTGTCTACACTGTTGTCCTGAGTTTAAGAAGTGGGGCTGGCTGGCTTCTAAGTTAGAGGTTCACAGTTAAAAGTCCAAGGAAGTTAAGCAGCACACCAAGAAGAAAAAAAAAAAAAAAGACTTGGTCTCACATGAGACAGTGGCACTCCCAACTCTGGGTCTGGGTTTTGTTTTTAATTCCCTGCGACTGTCCTGTGTCCGGTGATGGGCATTGGATCATGGTGCTATTTCTGTCCTAGCTCCCTAGTGAGACAACTGTGTCACCATTTTCCAGCTGACCTAACCACCCGCCTTCCAATCTAGGCAGAAGGCTATTAAAACAAACTGAAGGGTAACTCTCCCCGGGAGAACAAAATTACCTGTTCACTCATCTTCAGTCAGAATGGAGGAAAGGTGTCTCCTGTCGGAAACCTAAGAAGTGTATCTGCGGCCCATAAAAAAACAAAACAAAAAACACGAAAGGCTTGGGCAGAGGCTTTGGAAAAGAGACCACTAGAATGGCCAGCCCTCAGGAAAAGAAGGGCGCTCCACTGATCCAGAAATTTGGAAAACCCGAACCGAAAGGACACCAGGCTCCCGCGGTCCACCCGCCCGCGCTGGGGAGGGTGCCAGCGCCAGGAGCTCCGGGCCCACCGCCGGGGCGCACACGCCGCTTAGGGAGGCGTTGCACCCGGTGCAGGTGCAGGCGGTCCAGTCCCAGGGCGAGCACGCACACCCCAGGCCAGCTCGCGCGCGACAGCGGCCGCTGCGGACCCGCTGCCCGCGATCCCGAGGCAAGCCTGCGGGAGGCGGCATGACAGCGACGCGGCGGCTTGGGGACGCAGGCTTGGGGCGCAGGGACCGCGGAAGTCGGGCCCTGGGGGCGCTGACAACGTTAACCAGGGTGGCGGGGACACCGGGGTTCGCCTAAGGATTCCTCAAAATTAACATCTACGTGCTCACTTTGCTGTGGCCAAAATTTGGTAACAAAAAACCTTAAGTAGCCATAAGCGGGAAAAAGATACAAGAGGATTAGAGCTTTTAATAGACAAAAGCAGGTACAGACAACTGGCGGGAGCGTGAAGCCGGGCCTCCACCACTCCCCACTGCAGCTTGTCGGATCTCAGGGCTCCAGCCGGAGGAGACCCGACCCTTAGCCCCTCACCCCCGACTGACCCGGCCAAGGCGCCTGCGCACTGGGCGGAAGACCCGGGGATGTGACTTCGCGCTTGCGCACTGCAACAGGGTGGAAAACGTACGCACAGGGCGGGTGGGGGCGGGGAGGGACGCGCGCTCCTACCTGCACGTGGCCTGAGTCCGGCGCTGGACTGCCGGTTCTGCCGTGCACGTTGGGGAGCCGGTACATGCAGGTGGGAAGCTCTACACGGAGAGATGCGCTGCCCTCGTGATAGGGCTTTACCTGGTACATCGGCATCGTGGGAACCAAAGGACGGAAAGTGGCAGATGAGGGACACGAACGCTGAGAAACCGTCCGAGACGACGACAGACTGCGGCCACGTCCTTTCCGATCCGGCTGCGGCCTTTCGGGAAAGCGCAGTCCGTATGGTCTAATTGGCCCGCGCCCTCTTACGTCACGGCCTCGACCTTTTACACAACCAATCAGCAAGAAGGAGGTGTGGGAATCGTCGGCTGCCCCATCCGGAAGGGGCGGGGCACAGTGTCGGAAGCGGCCAATGGGCAGCCGGGAGGCCGAGCCTCCGTGGGAGCGGCGGCGGCGGGAACTGTCCCGAGTCCCGGAGGTGGGTCACATTCTGGATCCATGGAGCTAGCCGAAGGGCCAAGGTGAGAGGTGCTTGCAGTGTCCCCTCGCGGTCGCTCTCCCTGAGGTCCACGGCGTTCCAGATTCCTGGAATGGAATGGAAGGAGGACGCAGCGTTGGGCGAGCCGGCGCGGAGGCCCCGGAGCGAGCCCCCCTACCTGCTGCCCTTTGGGCTCGGCGGGAGCATCCGGTCGGCTCCCTGCAGACTCTGCTCGGACGCCGCCACACGTCCATGGACTGGAAGCCGGAGCACGAAGTGCCTGGAGACTGAATTCATTTTTTCTCTGCCTGGTTTCTTTCTTTTCTTTTTTTGAAAATTGAGGTTATTTTGGGGAGGCTTCAAGGCAAATGCTAATTTGCATAGCCGCACCGTTTTTGAAAATGCAGAACATTTGTATCTCTTCGAGTATGTCATTGCTGGTTAGTCAACTGCATGCAGTTCAGAGCGGCGAATCTTCAGCTAGCACTGTTGAATTCAGTGTCAGCTTCCTGAACCCAGATTCGCGGTCTGTGTTTAAATGTTTCATCCCCAGTCCTCGAAATAAATATCAGAAGTGGACTTGTTAGCCTATGGTGTGTTGCCAAATAAATAAGTTTAAGAGATACTTCTTTCCATTTTATATTGTCATCTGCAGTTTCCACATTTAAGAGAAACCTGAGCGAAATTTTTTGCAAGGTAGAATGAAGAGTAAAGATGTTTGTTCCCTTTATCTTGTAAGAGTTTATCGAAGGTCTGCTGTGTGTTAGATGCTGTGGGAGAAGACCCAAATATTTCTCTCCCATGGAGGCTTCTGGGTTCTGTTACGTCCACATTATCAATTAAACTGCTTACAAGAAATTGCTAAATCAATGAACATAAGGAGTACGTTCTTGGGATGACAGGAATTTGCCAGGCAGAGGAGGAAGAGGGGAGCAGTCTAGACCAAAAGATTCGTATGTGTGTCTAAAACAGCTTGTGATATTCAGGAAACAGTTTGCTATTACTAGAATGTAAGGGAGTTGGTGAAGGGAGAGGATTGGAGAGAATGAGAGAAAAGTAGACTGGGGTCCAGTTAGGACTAGATTTTAAACTTAATATAGGAGACAGTGGGACGCTAGTAGATTTAAAAAAATTTTTTTTTCCTAAAGTTTATGTATTTTTTTTTAGCAATCTGTATGCCCAAGGTGGGACTTGAACCCAGGACCACAAGATCAGAAGTCCCATGCACCTCCGACTGAGCCAGCCAGGTGCCCCAACAGTAGTAGATTTTTCAGCAGAGAAATTATTTGGCCAGATTAATGATTTTTAAACTGATGGTTTCATGGAAGGTGGATTGGAGTAGGGAGAAAGTGGAAACAGATTGGTTGGGAAACTCTTAAAGGAAGTATAGCAAGAACTTTGGGGGGGGGGTCTTTGCTAAGGCAGCAGCAAGCAGCCTGGATTGGGAGCGGAGATTCAAAGGCTTCTTTTGGGAGTAGTAATAGAACCAGTACCCAGTTTCTAAGATGGTTTTGATTTTAACATAAACGCTGTGTATTTCCCACCATACTTGTGGTTTTTCAAACCGTGTGAGAAATGTTGTTTTCACTTTTCAGAAGAAGATCCCATTGTTGCCAAAGATTATTGACCTGTAGGTTTAAGGGTACATGTGTCTCTTCCGTGTAGATCCTAGTATAATAAATTTCTAAATACCCATTACATTTGAAGTATCTATTCAGATTTTTTGACAAATGTGTAAGGATCATAGAACAACGTTTATATTTAAGAATATGATCAAGGGATATGTTAATATAATAAATGAACGTGTTAGATACATTGACTATTAACAGAGATGAATCATTTCCCGCAGTTAAAACCAGGATGAAAATACATAAATGCATGCTTGCTTTGTTTCTTGTAACTGGTGTCTTTAGTACAGAACTTGCTAAGGCCATCAAGCCTATCGATCGGAGGTCAGTCCATCAGATTTGTTCTGGACAAGTAGTACTGAGTCTAAGTACTGCTGTGAAGGAGTTGGTAGAAAATAGTGTGGATGCCGGTGCCACTAATATTGGTAAGTTTAGAAGAGTTTTAAGCCACAGGAAATAATCAGTTTATACTGTATTATTCAAGAAACATTTGTGATTGTAATAAGACAACCAGATGTTGATATACTGAGAAATTACTATGTTTTAAACTTAAATTTAGCATCTTTTATGTGCCTAGGTAGGCAGTAATAATAAAAGCAGTTAACTTTTATTGTGTTCTTACTAGTGCCACACAGCTGTTTCTAATCTGCCGAATAACCGTATGAGAATAGGAATTATTATCACTACTGTATTCATTTTATAGAACAGAAAATGAAGGCACGGGAATTTACTTTGAGGTCATAGAGCTAGGAAAATGTGATTCCAGGAAGTCTGATTGCCGAGCCTTTTTTCCGTAATGACTCTTGAAATTATCCTTTTGAAAGAAAGGTAGAAAGGAAGGAAAGAAAGAAAAGAGAAAACTATTTTATCTGGGTTAGTAAATTGCCAAGAAGTCCTTTTAAAGAAAATGAAATACACAAAATGACAGTAGTACATTTAAGTAAGTGTAATTATGACTCTAATTTGTATTACATAAGTTATAAGTAATGTGAGTATAAAGGCTTTTTTACATGGATCAAATTAATTAATTTGTTAAACTTTTTAGATCTAAGGCTCAAAGACTATGGGGTGGATCTCATTGAAGTTTCAGACAATGGATGTGGGGTAGAAGAAGAAAACTTTGAAGGCTTAAGTAAGTGGAGTTTTTCTAATCTTTTTTTCTTTCTTTCTTTTTTTTTTTTTTTTTTTTTTCAGTGTTTTACTTATGTTTTGAGAGAGAGACAGAGTACGCGTGGGGAGGGGCAGAGAGAGAGAGGGAGACACAGAATCAAAGCAGGCTCCTGGCTCCGAGCTGTCAGCACAGAGCCCGACACGGGGCTCGAACTCACGAGATGTGAGATCGTGACCTGAGCTGGAGTTTGATGCTTAACGGACAAGGCACCCAGGTGCCTCTAGTCCTATTTTTAAATATTTGAGCAAAATGTTTCCAAACTTTGAGTAACACTGTCTTAGGAAACACAAAAACAGCTTTTTAAAACCAGTTGCTTTGGTAGGTGTGGTATTTATTCAGGGGTATATATCCCTTGAAATATTTTTGGTCTTACTGTGTACCTCTCTTTCAGCTCTGAAACATCACACTTCTAAGATTCAAGACTTTGGTGACCTAACTCAGGTTGAAACTTTTGGCTTTCGGGGGGAAGCTCTGAGTTCACTTTGTGCACTGAGGTGATGACAATATTTTTATCCACTAACTTGACCCCTTACGAAAATCTCTCTGAACCTGAAAACGTGGGGTTAGAATCATTGTTGTTTATACTTCTCCGTCCTGAGTGTCTCAACTTCAAACTTCCACATTTGTTTTATCTTACTGCCAATCTAAGTGGTAATACTTCCGAAATGTAAGCAATGAAATGAAATAGTATTGTAAAAGAATTATTACCCTTGTTAAAGCAGTAACTTCTCAATTTTAAAATGGCACGTAGCTAATAAGTTACAGATGTGTTGGTTTTGATTTATTTCAGTGTTTAGGAAAAAATTTAACCGAAATACTTATCATATATAACAGAGTCTAGGTTTTTATGAATAATTACTTACGCATTGGAACTATAATATTTTTTGGATCCTTGTTAAAAGTTTTGTTAAACCAGTAGGAATAAAACTGAGAAATAAATCTTTATTTGTTAATATGTAAGCTGTGAGACCTTTTATTTTGCCGTTTAACCATAAAAACAAGTATCAAAGCTTTCATCAAAACAAAGCATTTATAGAACTCTCTGTCTTACTATTAGGCGCCAAGATTTAGATTCTATGATGACCCCTCACCCATATAAACGTTCTCGATGATCTCAGGGATCAGCATTTTTTCAGGAGAGGTTTTAGAGAACAGAAGTGGGAGAATGAGCATGTGATGTCCAGCACCTGTCAGTGTCTGACTGTGTCGCACCTGCTCTCTCTCACAGCGATGTGACTATTTCTACCTGCCACGCATCCGCGAAGGTCGGGACTCGGCTTGCGTTTGATCACAATGGGAAGATCGTCCAGAAAACCCCCCACCCACGACCCAGAGGGACAACGGTCAGTGTGCAGCAGCTGTTTTATACACTCCCTGTGCGCCATAAGGAGTTTCAAAGGAATATTAAAAAGGTACGTTAGGGGCATCTGGGTGGCCCAGTCGGTTAAGCGTCTGACTTGGGCTCAGGTCACACTCTCGCGGTTCATGAGTTCAAGCCCCACGTCAAGCTCTGTGCTGACAGCTTGGAGCCTGGAGCCTGCTTCGGATTCTGTGTCTCCCTCTCTCTCTGCCCCTCCCTTGTTCGCGCTCTCTTTCTCTTTCTCGCAAAGATAGATGAACATTAAAAAAAGAAAAATGTACAGTAAATTCAGAACCCCAGCCTCTGAGAACATTGATACACATGTAGTGAGACATCTACCACACTAATGTGCACTGAAATTAACTCTTCAGATGATTCTCTTCCCTGAGTTTTTTGGGGCGTGCTTAGTTTGTCTTTTCCTGACCGAAGACTGAGCTTGAGGTTGATGTGTCCTCTCTTTTTTTCTTGAAAAAAAAAAAAAAAGTCATTAAATCATATTTATTAGGTGTTCTAACATGGGAATGAATTCATTAAGAAGTAACCTTTTTCATTCTGTCTGTAGCTTTTTTTATATTTTTTTAACTTTTTTATTTTATTTTATTTTATTTTTTTGAGACAGAGACAGAGCATGAACGGGGGAGGGGCAGAGAGAGAGGGAGACACAGAATCGGAAACAGGCTCCAGGCTCCGAGCCATCAGCCCAGAGCCCGACGCAGGGCTCGAACCCACAGACCGCGAGATCGTGACCTGAGCTGAAGTCGGACGCTTAACCGACTGAGCCACCCAGGCGCCCCCTGTCTGTAGTTTTTAATAAGATGTTTTTCTTGGTTTCCTGAAAAATGAAGCGTTACAACTTTTATGAATTTGAATGGAAATGAAATAAATATATCAATTGTGCTTAAAAAGCAGTTCTAGGGGCGCCTGGGTGGTTCAATGGGTTAGGCGTCCGACTTCGGCTCAAGTCATGATCTCACAGCCCGTAAATTCAAGGCCCATAAGTTTGAGCCCCGCGTCGGACTCAGAGCCTGGAGCCTACTGCGGATTCTGTGGGTCTGCCTCTCTCTGCCGCTCCCCCACTTGCTTGCTCTCTCGTTCTCTCTTTCAAAAATAAATAAACATCAAAAAGAAAGCAGTTCTAAACTGTGCATACGTGTATTTATGTGTGTCTGCGTGTATACATGTAATCATATAGTTTTGTAAAAGCAAACCAGCTAGCCGAAATATGCATAGGAAGAAGGCTGGAAGGGAAGACATGTGATTGTTACCAGTGGTTATTGATGCATGTGCGATCACAGATGCTTTTTGCTGTCTTCCTTGCACTTTTCTCTTTTGTGTATCTATCTTTTTATAATCAAAAAGTTATTTAAATGGATGCAGCTAAACACTTTCTTGTACAGCAATTTGCACAAGTTATAGTGCAAATTTTACAAGAATGTATATTTACTGTGGATAAAACCATTTTTCATTTTTATTTAAAAATTAAAAATTTTGGGGTGCCTGGGTGGTTCAGTTGTTTAAGCATCTGACTTTGGCTCAGGTCATGATCTCTCAGTTCATGAGTTCGAGCCCCACATCAGGTTCTGTGCTGACAGCTCAGAGCCTGGAGCCTGCTTCGGATTCTGTGTCTCCCTCTCTCTCTGCCCCTACCCCGCTCGTGTTCTCTTTCTCTCTCAAAAATAAATAAACATTAAAAAAGTTTTAAAAACCAAAAACAATTAAAATTTTTTTGTATAGAAAAAAGTTATTATTCATTTTTTATATCTCATGGTAAAAAAAATCAGTGCCTCAAAAACTATAGGAATAAAGAACTTATACTTGCTGGAAAAGACCCTTGTTAATAGTGTGATATATGTGTTTCCAGGCTCCTTTTAATTTCATGTATTTACAAATCTTGAGAAAAAAAATTCAAGATAAATTAATATAAGGAAATGAAACAATACAGAATATAAAGATGTAAGTAATACAGGATTATATGTAGTAGAAAGTTGAGATTGTGTCTGTCTGCCTCCCAGAGTTTGGTGTATATCCTTTAGACTGATATACAGATGGAACCTTTATTCCATAGAATGGAGAATAAAATCCGATCTTTGATTTTCTTTTGTAAAGGTTTTTATTTATTTATTTTTTTAATGCATACGTTTTATTTTTTTCTTAACAGTTAGGATCACATTATACATTACGGTTCTATAACTTGACCGTTTCTATAGTATGTCGTAGGTATCTTTTTTGATCGTGTATCTTTTTTGGCTGACTCGTTACTTTATTCTCTATCATTCTGCCATTATATGGATATACCATAATTTATTAACTCCTTGTTGATGGTAGCTTAGGTTCTTTTTATTTTTTCACAATTACAGGGGCACCTGGGTGGCTTAGTCAGTTAAACGTCTAACTCTCGGTTTCAGCTCAGGTCATGATCTCACAGTTTGTGAGTTCAAGCCCTGCATTGGGCTCTGCACTGATGGTGTGGAGCCTGATTGGGATTTTCTCTCTCTCTCTCTCTCTCTCTCTCTCTCTCTTTCTTTCTTTCTCTCCCTCTCTTTCTCTCTCTCTGTCTCAAAAAATAAATATAAAAACATTTTTTAATGAGAAAAAAAAAAGTTTGACCTAATTGACTCACTGTCCGATGAAATAACTTTTAAATAAACTTTTTTTCACAATTACACATTGTTTCAGTGAACATTTTTGTAATATATCTTTGATTATTTGTGCCAGTCATTCTACAAGGATAAATTTATAAAGGAAGGATGACCAGGTCCAGTGGAATGCACTTTTTGATTTTTATAGCAGTGGGCGTGGACATCGGGGACAGAAGAGAGGTGTGGTTAGGAACCTAAGCCTCTTGAGCTCTCTCTTATACCACGTGTGAGGGTATACATTGAATACAAAGGTATACATGCATAAAGGTATTCACAGCTCCTTCTGTCAGGAACAATTTTTCTTCTTTGTGCGCCGATACGAGAACCTTGAGTTGGATGTTTTAACTTGAACCATGTAGTTTTTGTCGGATTAAAGTAACGTCGGGTCTTGTATTTGTGTTTTTTAAACAGGAGTATGCCAGAATGGTCCAGGTCTTACAAGCATACTGTATCATTGCAGCAGGCATCCGTGTAAGTTGCAGCAATCAGGTTGGACAAGGAAAACGCCAGCCTGTGGTTTGCACAAGCGGAAGCTCCAGCATAAAGGAAAATATTGGATCTGTGTTTGGGCAGAAACAGGTAGTGGTGGCCAGTTATTTAAAAAACATTTTATTCCTCTAGTAATTATGGCAGGTTTCCCTTGTCCTTTCCAAAGACGAGAGAAGGAAATCCAATAATTGATTTTTTTTTTTTTTTAGGATTTTTATTTTATTTTATTTTTTATTTTTTTAAAGAGAGAGAGAGAGATGGGGGGTGGAGAGCAGAGGTAGAGAGAAAGAGACTCTTTTTTTTTTTTTTTAATTTTTTTTAAATGTTTTTATTTATTTTTGAGACAGAGAGAGACAGAGCATGAACGGGGGAGGGGCAGAGAGAGAGGGAGACACAGAATCGGAAGCAGGCTCCAGACTCTGAGCCGTCAGCCCAGAGCCCGACGCGGGGCTTGAACTCACGGACTGCGAGATCGTGACCTGAGCTGAAGTCGGACGCTTAACCGACTGAGCCACCCAGGCGCCCCAGAAAGAGACTCTTAAGCAGGCTCTACACTCAGCACTGAGCCTGACATGGGGCTCGATCCCACGACCATGAGATCATGACCTGAACTGAAATCAAGAGGGATGCTTAACTGACTGAACCACCCAGGCACCCCTAAAGATTTTTATTTTTAAGTAAGCTTTATCCCCAACGTGGGACTCGAACTTAAAACCCTGAGATCAAGAGTCGACTGCTCTGTCGACTGAGCCAGCCAGGAGCCCCCAGTAATTGATTTCTTAATTAGGTACTTACCACAAGAGTTAATGCTGAGAGCTGAAAGATTTTTTTATTTTATTCTTCCAGAGAATAAAACCCTCCTTTTACTCTGCATCTGAAAAAGGGTGTTGTGGGCAATGTATTGATTATGGATAAGTATGCGCTCAAGTGGTCCATCCTTCTGATAAAAAGATCAAAATTTCAGTTATGATAGCTGCCAGAATCAGCCACCGAGATTCCTTGTGCTCTTACTCTGAGTGGCCTGACCAGGAAAAGCAAACACACAAAACCCTTCCTTTCTGAAATTAGGTTCATCCTAATTTTGTTAGGAATTAACTGTGAGTCTTGTCTCTTTTAGCTGCAAAGCCTCATTCCTTTTGTTCAGCTGCCCCCTAGTGACTCTGTGTGTGAAGAGTACGGGCTGAGCCACGGTGATGCTTTGCAGACTCTGTTTCGGTGAGTAGATTGCTGCCGGGAAAATTACAATCAAACATTTTGTCTGGGTTTTTTTGTATGTATGTATGTATGTATGTATGTATGTATGTATGTATGTATTTGTTTTGAGAGAGAGATAGCACAAGCAGGGGAGGGGCAGAAAGAGAGAGAGAGAGAGAGAGAGGGAATCCCCAGCAGGCTCTGTGCTGTCAGCGCAAAGTCTGAAGCAGGGCTCGAACTCACGAACCCATGAGGATCACGACCTGAGCCAAAATCAAGACACTCAACCAACCGACTGAGCCACCCAGGTGCCCCTGGAGGCTTTGTTTTTAAAGATCGTGATTTTAAGGTTTATAGTTTTTATATTCGTTGTAAAGTTATAGGCATTATTATTGCTGAGAAAGAGGATTTTTATAAAGGAGTCCGTTACTTAATTCGTTCAATATCCTGGGTCCCTGGTGCACTTGAGGGGATTTCCTACTGAATTCTTTGGTTTCCTATTGATTTCCTATTGAAACCTTTGTAGTAAGGACTCTGCTTAGTGACAAATTAAAATAATTTTTAATTTACGTATATGTTTTGCCTTATGGGGATTTGACACAGTGGAATAGTGTTTCCTTTCATTCATGTCTTACCCAATATCTTCCACTGTCATTACTCTCAGGGTAAGAAAAATTGGCATTGCCCCTACTTGGGATTGGCCTTGTGATGGCCCATGCCTGCTCACTGTCTACTTGCCTCTGGCTCACATGCAGAGATTCATTTCTTTTGTGTGCACACCATTCTTACAGAGTGCAGAGTGCACATACCCCGGGTAGATCACAGGCAGAGGGAGCACTGTAATTTTTTTTTAGAGAGAAAGAGAGAGTGAGTGAGTTGGGGTGAGGGGCTGAGGGAGAGAGTGCAGCGCCCCAGCGCAGAGCCTGAGTCGGGGCTCCATCCCACAACCCTGGGATCATGACTGGAGCCTAAATCAAGAGTTGGGTGCTCAACCGACTGAGCCACCGGGTGCCCTGAGGAAGTTAACAGTACCTTAGGAGATAGGAGTTTGCTGATGGAGAACAGATTGTCTTGTCTTTTTTTTTTTCTTTTCTTTTTTTACTTTAAAAATTTTTTTGAAGTTTATTTAGAGAGACCAAGAAAGTGAATGGGGAAGGGGCAGAGAGAGAGAGAGAGGGAGACATTGAATCCCAAGCAGGCTCCGCACTCAGTGCAGAGCCCGATGCAGGGCTTGAACCCACTAACCACGAGCTCTTGACCTGAGCTGAAATCAAGAGACGCTTAACCCACCGAGCCACCCAGGCGACCCAAGGAGAACACATTCTAAAAGGGCAGGGAGTGCGGGCAGAAATCCTGAATACAAGTAGTTGAGCTCCCTGGGCAGCTGGTGGGGACAGCTTGAAGATTCTAGAATGTGAGTTTTGGGTGAGACTCCTTCCTTGCATAGAGGCCAAGAATTTAATAGGGCAAGTGAGAGAAGAGCTGAAGCAAATCTGTTTTGAACCCACTGCATTTCCTGTGGTGGATTCATTGACCGTAGGAGCTGTAGAACATGCCAGAAGGTGTGTGTCCTTTTTATGATTTATCAGAGTGGAACACAGACACGCATCAACTGAAATGTTAATACTTATCAGTGTGTAACCAGGTGTTATATTTTATTTTGTTTTTATTTTTGAATGTGCCCTCTGACATGTTACTGTTTCCATTCTGGAATCCTGTCCTTACCGTGTGAACATTGTACAGCATCTCTGGTTTCATTTCTCACTGTGCTCATGGTGTTGGAAGAAGCTCAACAGACAGACAGTTTTTCTTTATCAATCGGCGGCCTTGTGACCCGGCAAAGGTATTTTTTTTTTATGGTTGTTTTTTGTTTTTTGTTTTTTTTGAGGGAAACTGAGAGAACACAAACAGGGGAGCGACGGAGGGGGTGGAGAGAGAGAGAGAGAGAGAGAGAGAGAATCCTAGCAGGCTCAGCCCTTGTCAGCACAGAGCCTGATGTGAGGCTCAATCCTGCATCTCTGGGATCATGACCTGAGCCAAAATCAAGAGTCAGACAGACGCTCAACTGACTAAGCCACCCAGGCGCCCCTAGACTGGTCATCTTGATAGGGTTTTAGTGTTTCGGTTTTGATTTTGCATTTTCAGCAATATTGTACCTCGGTCATAGATTCTGTTTTCTGGTGGCACTTGAAAGTGACTTCTGTCTGTTGGATATGGTTCAGTATTGTGCATGGTGCAGTTTTATAGTTTATCTCCAACACTTTTAACGATGATATTACAGAATCACATAAATACATTTCTCTGTACGTTGGAGTGTGTTTAATGAGCATTTAAATTGCACCTGCAGCATGTTGGCACTGAAGTTAAAATAACATAATAAACAAATAAATAGGCTGCACCTACATCTTTTGACATATCTTCAAAAGCAGCTTTGGATTGGAAAAAGATTCAGGTTTAGGGATTGATGACTAAAAATATCCCTTTGAGGGGCATGAGGAAACTTTTTTGGGCAATGGATAGATATATTGATTATCTTGATTATGATCTTACTGATCTTGATTGTAAACTTGTCAAACTGTATAGTTTATTTTTTAAACATTTTTTTAAGTGTTTATTTTTGAGAGAGAGGGGGAGACAGCGTGTGCATGCAAGTCAGGGAGGGGCAGAGAAAGAGGGAGAGAGAGGATCTGAAGCCAGCTTCATGCTGATAGCAGTGAGCCTGATGCGGGGCTTGAACTCACCAACTCTGAGATCGTGACCTGGGCCGAAGTCGGATGCTTAACCGACTGAGCCACCCAGGCACCCCTCAAACTATATACTTTAAATACATGTAGTTTATTGCAGGCCCCGCTCTACCTCAGTCAATCTGTTAAGATATAGCCATGTAGTGGCTGATTAGAGCAGCGTGTTGGGGGACAGACAGGAATGTTTGTTCTTTTTTAACCTTTGTTTTGTACGTAGGTTTCCAGACTTGTGAATGAGGTCTATCATATGTATAATCGCCATCAGTATCCATTTGTTGTTCTTAACATTTCTGTTGATTCAGGTAAGTTCCACTGAGCTTTCTGTCACGTTGGTGACTTACCCCTAAAAGAAAAAAATGAAATCATAAAGCCATGATATGACCAGAAAGGATTTTTGTGGCAACAGTTGATGGCAGTGTATTTTTTGTTTACATACTTTTGATTATATTGTATAGACTTTTGTTTTTTATACAGGCTTTCTTGCTTTCTGCTTGAGACCAGGTTAATGGTATTATTAGAAAAATAGGACTTTTTCATGGCACATAAGGGAGAAAGCAAAAATTTTAAAAGCGTATTTTAAAAATAATGCTATTTTTCTTCTGATTGGGAAAATTCTGGTTTATTGTTATCTAGGATTTTTTCCTAGGTACTTAGAAATATGTGCATGCCTTAAAATACGTAATGCTATATGTATATCCCTACTCATATCCTTTATAAAAGGGAGAAAATAACTTTGGGTAAGTTTGTATCAAGCTCTTTATCCTTTGACATAAATGGGTTTTTTCCCATGTCCTAAAAATTATTCAGAAACATGATTTTAACATCTGTACTCACTATATTCCAAGGTACAGATGTATCTTAAACTTTTTAAATTCTTAGCCTTAATTCAGCTGTCTTCAGTTTTTAGAAATTTAAATACTATCGTTATATTAAATAGTTACCTATATCATTGGTAATTTCCTTAAGATACATTCCTAGTACTAGAATTAGTGTGTCCATGACTAGGATCGGGCTGTACTCATTTACACATCTAGAGCCGTGTATTGGGTAGTGTCATTTTTTTTTTTTTTATTTTTTTTTTTTAATTTTTTTTTAACGTTTATTTATTTTTGAGACAGAGAGAGACAGAGCATGAACGGGGGAGGGTCAGAGAGAGAGGGAGACACAGAATCTGAAACAGGCTCCAGGCTCTGAGCCATCAGCCCAGAGCCCGACGCGGGGCTTGAACTCACATACCGTGAGATCGTGACCTGAGCCGAAGTCGGACGCTCAACCGACTGAGCCACCCAGGTGCCCCTGGGTAGTGTCATTTTTAACCAAAGTCAGTGGGCGATACTAGAAGGACCTTATTTTGGCGTGCGGTCTTCTTTCCTATGTTTTCATGTGTTTATTTGCTCTTTCTTTATTTTTGCAAATTGACTGTTCAGATACTTGCATATTCTGTCCGTTTAATAAACGGTTCATCTTTTCCTTGTTTCTCTGAAAGTGCTGATTTTACAGTTTATGAATATTAGTCTGGACACTGCAGTGTTTTTAACAGTACCTTTGGTAAGCGCAAGAGAATAAAATAGACGGGGAAATTTCTGTGAAAGGTGATTTTAAACATAAGTGTCTTTTTTTTTCTTTTGGCCTTAGAATGTGTTGACGTCAATGTTACTCCCGATAAAAGGCAAATTTTACTGCAAGAGGAGAAGCTTTTGTTGGCAGTTTTAAAAACATCTTTGATAGGAATGTTTGATGGTGATCTCAACAAACTTAATGTCAGTCAGCAGCCGTTGTTGGGTATTGAAGGTAAGAAAATACACAGGTGTATGGACAGCTTCTGAAACTCACTATCCTTTTTTTTTTTTTAATTTTTTTAAATTAAAAAAAATTTTTTTTAATTTTTTATTTAATTTTTATTTAGAAGAGAGAATCTCAGGCAGGGTCTGCACTGATAGCATGAAGCCCAATGTGAGGCTCCATCTCACGAACCGTGAGATCATGACCCGAGCTGAATTCAAGATTCGGACGCTCAAACGACTGAGCCACCCAGGTGCCCCCAAAATCTCTGAAAGGATGTGTCACACTAGGCAGTGTAGAGCTGCAGATGTAAGGAAATCGGGTAACAAGAGAAATGGAAGGCACATTTGGCACATCCAGGGATGTGTTCTTACCAGGACTCAACCGTTTTCCTTTAATAAACACTCCTGATGGCTGCAAACCTTTTGTTAATTTCCAGAGTTCTGAGAAAAGTCAATTCTGACCATTTTTGCCCATTTTTCTCATTTCTTTACGGAGTGGGGAATTTCTGGGGGCCCTCGCGCTGCCATTTTCCCACCCGTCACCCCTGTGCCTTCTTCGCTGAGTGGCGTATGGGAATGAGCGTCACCACAAAGCTGATTCAGGATGTGTAGTAGTGACAGGTACAGTCATTATTTTATTGCCTGGCCCTACGTGATCAGATACTTAAGTAGTTTTCTTCTTTTTTATCCAAACCAAGAGCAGCTGGGACTTCTGGGAGGGGGCCCAGCGTTGAGCTCTAGCCGCCTTCTTTGGCAGAGGGAAGAGTTGGCCATTACCCCGCCCCCCATGACCACATCTCCTTGGGGTGCACACTCTCTTCTGTCGGCCAGCCTGCCCTGATCTCCATGTCTGTATGTGCAGAGATGGTGGGCGCCCATCAGTGCGTCTTCCGAGGGGGGAAGCCAGAGCTGCTGAGGAAGCTGAAACTAGAGTGTGGCAGAAGGCTAAGGTGACAGACGGGTGTGGCTCCCAGTGAGAGGAGAGGTTGTGGGATGACTTTGTGAGCTGAGGGTGCGAGGAGGAGCTGGAAGGGGCTTGGCAGGGGGTGGGGGGGGGGGGGTTGTTGGCAGGGATCCTGAGCCGCTCTGTCCTAACGTTCCTTACACCCCAGGGGCGGGGAGAGGTCGATTTGGAAGAGAGCAGGCAGGCTCTGGTTTTGATAATCAGGGCCTAAGGTGGAGGCGGAGCTCCCGAGGGGTGGAGTGGAACAGGAGCGCAGAAATCCGGGCAGTAGAGTGGCAGAGCTTCGCTTTGGACGCGGTGGGCGCCCGTGAGCCCTGGCCGTCCTCGGCGTGGGGTGGCGTGGATGTGGATGTGCGCGGGGATGGAGTGGAGGCTGCTCCGCTGTATGTACATCTCTGTGGAGGGGGCCACTCACAGACACGCTTCGCCAGACGCTACCCTGTAAGGACAAACTGCTCAAAATACCGGTGCCTCTCGAAGCCCAGTTGAACCGATGCCCCTTTCGGCCATTGTATTGGAAACAAACAAACACGAGTGTATCAGCCCTGAGGTCAAGAGATGGCAGCCGTAGAACCACCCTGCTTCCCCTTCTGCTTGCGCCGACCCCCCGTGGGTAACCATCTTCCTCACTTCTGACACCACAGATTCATTTTATCTGCTTTTAATTTCTGCTTTTTTGCGTCTTGTTTCTTTCTCTCATTACCTTGTGGGATCCGTCCATGTCACATGGCAACTCATTCATTCGTTCTCGTTGCTGTGTGGCATTCCGTTGTAGTTCTTTTTTTTTTTTTATTTTTTATTTTTATTTTTGAGACAGAGAGAGAGCATGAACAGGGGAGGGTCAGAGAAGAGGGAGACACAGAATCCGAAACAGGCTCCAGGCTCTGAGCAGTCAGCAAAGAGCCCGACGTGGGGCTTGAACTCACAGACCGTGAGATCACGACCTGAGCCGAAGTCGGGCGCTTAACCGACTGAGCCACCCAGGCGCCCCTCCGTTGTAGTTCTTAACGGCATGATTTCTTTGTGGACGGTTGGGTTGTTATGGCCAGAGCGGCCGTGGACACCCCTGTCTGTGGCTCTGGCGGGTGTGGGTGTGCCAGGAGCGCAATGCCAGGCCACAGGCCTCCACCTGCAGATGCGTCGTGTTTAGATTTAGGAGCTACTCCCAGAAGGTTTCGCAAAGCGACTGTACCGATTTGACTACCACCAGCAGTATTTACACCTTCTTTTTAAGCCTCATCTTTGCGAACTTTTGTCGATTGTTAAATTTTCGCCCATTCTGGTGATCGTACAGTAACATTAAAGTGTGGCTTCAATTTGTATGTCCCTTAGGATTAACCATTGTTGTATGTTCTGTTAGCCGTCTCTGGATCCCTACTTTTGTAAAACGTATCCTCTTTTTAAAAAAAATTTTTTTTAACGTTTGTTTATTTTTGAGAGAGAGAGAGAAAGACAGAGCATGAGTAAGGGAGGGGCAGAGAGAGAGAGGGAGACACAGAATCCAAAGCAGGCTCCAGGCTCTGAGCTGTCAGCACAGAGCCTGACGCAGGGCTCAAACTCATGAACCATGAGATCATGCTGTGAGCCGAAGTCGGCCGCTTAACTGACTGAGCCCCCCAGGAGCCCCCAGAAATACCCTTTTTCTCCACTTCATTGCAGCCCCTGATACTCTCCTCTGCTCCTATCTACTCAGGTAACTTAATAAAAAAGCATTCGGCAGAAATGGAGAAGCCTGTGCCAGAAAAACAGGATGATCCTGCTTCGTTAAGGACTGGAGGAGAAGCGAAGAGGGCAGTGACCATTTCCAGACTGAGAGAGACCTTTTCTCTTCGGCACACGACAGAGACCAAGTCTCAGGGCCCGAGCACCACCGAACCGAGACGGATTTCTCCAAGACAGAAGAGACACGTCCAGTGTTCTGGAGCTCCAGACTCCCCGTGTTTCCAGAAGTGCGCCTCGGGCACAGGCTCGTCCGGCCCTGGCGGGGAGGCGATGCGTGTGCGCGGGGGCCCCTGTGACCGCAGGGATGGAGCGGAGATGGAGCAGGACTCGGGGCACAGCCGCACTTCGGCCGGCCCGCGGGAAGGGCCCGGCACCCCAGCAACGGGCGGTCAGTCCGGTGGCACCTGTGCAGCAAACTCCCCTGAGGACAGGTTTTCACAGGGAAACGAGGAAGCTTCTGAGAAGTTGCCTGAACTTGACCGTCGCTCTGCAGACACGGAGCGCGGTTCCGATCACGAGGACGGTGGACGTAAACATAGGGTCTCGCCTCCGCCCGTAGATGCATCCTCCCCAAGCACACGGCGTTTCAAAAAAGACAGCATTCCTTTGAATCCTGACCTCCCTCAAGGGTTGGTGACTGCGCAGAACACATCAGCGTCTCAGGTGGACGTGGCTGTTAAAATCAGTAAGAAAGTAGTGCCCCTGGCCTTTTCCATGCGGTCTTTAGCGGCACGAATAAAGCAGTTACGTCACCGAGAAAGGCCACAAGAAGGCGAACAGAATTACAGGAAGTTCAGGGCAAAGATCTGCCCCGGAGAAAACCAAGCCGCGGAAGATGAACTGAGAAAGGAGATAAGGTAACGTTCTTTCATAGGATGAGCTGCCGGGAGGGGACGAGGCTGGTCCTTCCAGGCCCTGGTTTTGCTCCTCTGGCTGTCAGGACAGTCCTCCCTGGGGGCCTTCTCTGCACCACAGACGTGACATCTCCTGATGTCACCCTTTCCCAAGCTTCTGTCTCCCCCTCTCCCAGCCCCGCTTTCTCTCTGCCTTCTCTGTGCTCCTCGAAGATTCTAATTTGGGAGTCTGTTTCCACTCTACGGATTGCTCATTAGCCCTACTGGTGCATCCTTGGTGATGCTGTTTCCACTCGCTGCATTTTCATTGCCCCTCATATGCATCAAATTAACTTTCTTTAAAGAGGTCTTTCTCGGTGAAACCTTTCAAGAATTGTTTCCTTAGATTTTTTTAGCACATCCTGTCCATTTAGTTCAAATTAATCAGGGCCTCCTCAACCCCGATCTCCTTCCTCTTCCCCAAGGTTTCACAGTGACTCCTCCCTGCACTGAATCCATGGAGGTTTTAGTGGACATTACTATTTCCCATGATTCATTAAAAAAATTTTTTTTAATGTTTATTTATTTTTGAGAGAGAGAGACACAGAGTACGAGCAGGGGAGGGCCAGAGAGGGGGACACAGAATCTGAAGCAGGCTCCAGGCTCCAAGCTGTCAGCGCAGAGCCCGACATGGGACTCAAACCCACGAACCGTGAGATCATGACCTGAGCTGAAGTTGGACGCTTAACTGACTGAGCCACCTAGGGACCCCTCCCATGATTCATTTTAATGCATATTAGGAAAAATTATAATGTATTATCAAACTTGTGATTTCCAGAAGATTGTGTAGGGTAAGGTTAAGGAATAAAGGGAGTCAATTTCAAGAAAACTGTTAATACTGATAACAGAAAACACTGGTCACCACCACTTTCTTGACAGTAATCACGTACAACATTGTAACTTCTAAAAACGATGACTTCTCTTGAAATATTTAACTTTGATCTTTTTAAAAAATTTTTATGTTTATTCATTTTTGAGAGACAGAGCATGAGTGGAGAAGGGGCAGAGAGAGGGA
The DNA here is from genome assembly GCF_018350215.1 of Panthera leo. Classification (NCBI taxonomy): domain Eukaryota; kingdom Metazoa; phylum Chordata; class Mammalia; order Carnivora; family Felidae; genus Panthera; species Panthera leo. Next base: position 5,120,913 of record NC_056694.1, read on the forward strand.
GACACAGAATCCGAAGCAGGCTCCAGGCTGCAAGCTGTCAGCACAGAGCCTGATGCAGGGCTTGAACTCACAGTTTGTGAGATCCTGACCTGAGCCGAAGTCGGAGGCTCAACCGACTGAGCCACCCAGGCGCCCCTTAACTTTGATCTTTTTAAAGTATTGTATATCTCTTGTCTCAGTAGATACTGAAATGTGCTGTGTCCTATACACAGAGCACCAGTAATTACGTTGAAATTTTATGGCACTTTTGGTTTGGACTGCACAGGCTTTGCCTGATTTTGATAATCAATTCTTCAACAGCAAGCATTACATTAGATAATTCCCTTGATATTCATGGTGCCTAACATTGGGAAAGGTTTTTAGGAAATAGTTCATTTATTTATTTTTTCCAAAAGTTTACTTATTTTGAGAGACAGAGAAAGAGAGCACAAGCAGGGGAGGAGCAGAGAAAGAGAGAGAGAGTCCCAAGCACTGATGGTGTGGAGCCTGTTGCGGGGCCTGAAGATCATGACCTGAATCGAAAATCACTAGTTGGATGCTTAACTGACTGAGCCACTCAGGCACCATAGGAAATAGTTCCTTTAAATTGTGTGTGATTAAGGGGGGGGTGAACATCTTTGGGTGGGGTCTGGGGCCTGTGAACGCTCAGGGACACAGTGAAGAGCTGGGCTCCTGGCTTACATGCACGATCGTGGAACACGTGCTTGATGGAGAAAGACCTGTAAGGTGCCCAAAAGGCAAAGTAATTATGCTTTCTCTTTGGGTTCTTTTTTTTTTTTTTTTTTTTTTTTTTGAGAGAGAGAGAGAGAGAGAGAGAGAGAGAGAGCACACATGAACGGAGGATGGGGAGGGGGCAGAAAGAGAAAAAGAGATAGAATTCCAAGCAGGCTCCAGGCTCAGCACAGAGTCTGACTCGGGGCTCGATCTCACAGACCGTCAGATCATGACCTGAGCTGATACCAGTAGTCGGACGCTCAACCGACTGAGCCCCCCCCTCCCAGGCATCTGACTCTGGATGCTTTCAGCCTTCTCAGTGAGTGAAATCAACTGTAATTTTTAAAAGCAGTGATTTTAATTCAAATATTCATCGATCCCATGTTATGGTAGTTCTTGAATTTGGAACACAAAAGAACTGCTTAGGATGCTTGTTCAGAAAGCGGAACCCGTGGTCAGCCTCCGGAGATTCTATTTCAGTAGCTGCGGTAGATCGTGGGTGTGGAGCCCAGGAATCTGCATTTTTGCCAGGTACCCCAAGTGCTCCCTTTGAGAAACGCTGATCTACAGTGGGCCTGGCATTGGCATCTGGCCTTCGGTGCACGGCTGCTGAAACGCCTTTTGTTCTGAGCTGTCCTGCCGATGATTTTCCCGAGACATGTCCGGAGCGGAAGATGAGGCAGTAATTGAAATACCGTGGTAGCATTTACCAGCTTTTGTGTTTCTGTTCTGAGTTATAACCAAATAGAGCAAGTCGTACAGTTTTGTTTCTTCTTCGTTGTTTGAGCCTGATGCTACTTTTTAAGTTTACGGTGGGAGGTACACCTGCAGAGACAGAATGCCTGTGTCTTCAGGCCGGTACAAGTTCTTCCCACGGGGACTCTATCTGGGGAACCAGAGCCAGGGACTTGGTGTTGGTGCTGCTTCCAGGTGTGTTGCTTCTCAGTTGGAATCCACTGTAGGCTCCTTACTTTGCAATCTCTGAGGCCATGTGAGCATCTCTGCTGGTGCACTTCTAGACTTTGTCAGTAGGGGGCGGTAGAGGGACGCCGCGAGAAAGCATCGGATCCCGGCCTCTCCTTCCTTCTGGCTGCCCTGGTCTTTTCCTCCTACAAGGCAGCTGCCAGCAGGAGGCCCAGCATTGCTCACTCTGTTTGCTACCTCTGTGTTTCTTAGCTAAGTAGTTAATTACCTTCTACTAGTGTACCATACCTGGTTATGAATTTCCTCTGTTCAAATCGCTGGTGTGGTTTTTGTGTCTTGATTGGACTCTGACACGAAATTACTGCCAGGGAATGGTCCCAGGAGACGCGTCCTCACAGACAGGGTTTGGGGATTCGTTTGGTCCTGACCTTGGACTTGAGCTCAGTGTGAGCTCCTTGCCAATAGGAAATGGGAGCTTAGTAATCCATGGCACACGGAGGTGTCGCTGTCAGACCATCACCCGCGGTTGACTGTGGCAGAGCTCCAAGCAAAGCAAGTCCCACGGGAGCCCAGGTGGGTCCTGTGGTGTGGAAGGGATCTTCCTCGCTGCTCTGGAGCACTCGCAGAAAGAAAGGACCGTCTCAGGTCTCAGCTCGAGTCCCGTCTGAGCACCACAGGGCTGATCCTCACGAAAACCCATTTTCACAAAATTTGGTTGTGTGGGGTACAGAATGGCAATGTCGTTTTCTCACGTGAAGATCTGTGGCAGTATCTGTCTTGTCTGCACTGACGCACGTAGTCATGAATGGAATTGGATTTTGAAGCCACCCACCAAAGGACCCGTCCGTGAGCTTGGCAGATGTTAGAAGGATTGATACCCAGGATTAGTGAAAAGACACTTTTACACACTTAACAAATCTAGGGATTTATCGTACAGAAATACCCCCAGAATAGAGTGGATTTCTGTCCATGAACGTTTGCTGCAGCGTCGTTTGCGTTACTCAAAATGAAAACACCCGAAAGTCGTTCAGTAGAGGATTTGTCGGACAGGTTATGGTACGTGCTCGCAGTGAGCTCCCGTACGGCCACTAGAAAGAATGAAGGAGATCTACTTGAATGGGTCCGAAAAAGCACTGAAGATGCATTGTTAAGGGAGGGGCGTAGAACGGCCTGAAGAATTATGATTCCATTTTTGGGTTTTTTTGGTTTTTTTTAATATTTATTATGAGAGAGAGATAGAGAGCAAGCGGGAGAGGGGCAGAGGGAGGGAGACCCAGAATGCCAAAGCAGGCCCCACAATGTCAGTGCAGAGCCTGATGCGGGTCTTGAACTCACGAACCCTGAGATCATGACCTGAGCCCAGATCAAGAGTTGGACGCTTAAGTGACCCAGCCACCCAGGCACGCCCGGTTTTTTTTGTTTTGTTTTTAATATGTAAACGAAGGTCGGGGAACATATACACCAAAAGAACAGTAGTTACTGATGCCATCCTTGGGGAGCTGGATGAACGAATGAATAATGTCACCTTTAAAAGTGGGATTATTAGGGACTTTCTCTAGTTTATGTTTCTGTATTGTTCATTTTCCTGTTACAGTCTCTTTTATGATCAGAAAAGTAATCTTTTAAAAATCACGATGTCTCATGATGAACATTTTCCACATGCAGTAAAACGATGTTTGCAGACATGGAGATCATTGGTCAGTTTAACTTGGGATTTATAATCACCAAACTCAATGCAGATATCTTCATAGTGGACCAGCATGCCACGGATGAGAAGTACAACTTTGAGATGCTCCAGCAGCACACGGCCCTCCAGGGTCAAAGGCTTATCGCGTAAGTTCTTTCTGGTGTGCGGAATCTTCCGTGTTCTTGCACCCCTAAAGCTTAAGACCCGAGAGCGTATACGTACGTGTGTGTGTGTGTGTGTCTCTTTTTTAGCCACAAGCGTCCCCGTGGCCGATTTTTACTCTGTGCCAGGCACTGTTGAAACCATCGACACGCGTTAACCATTGACACGCGTTGATTCATTTAGTCTTCCCAAACCTACAAAGTGGCTGCTGTTACCATCAGCACTTCACAGGTGATAAAATGGAGGCTCCCGGACGCAGAGGTTAGGTGACTTTCCTAAGTTCACACAGCTAATGTTCTTTATTTATCAAGCCCTTTGCCTCTTCCGGTTGGCCAGAAAAATCTGACGAAGGCCAGTTTATGGTACGTAACGTGTCTGTTTATAGCACATAGAACTTAGGTGTGCAGAAGGGTGGCGCTGCCTGTGTGTCTGTCCTCAGCTAGCATAGATCAAGTTCAGTGATTAGTCACCACAGAACTTGGTATTTGTCTCTCCTTTGCCAACGCCTGTTTTAGGCTGACCGCTTTACAAGGTGGTGGGATGGTGTATCATGTAGACCAGAAGTCTTTTCTTAAGCCAAGTGATAGGAAGAGGTCATGGATTTTCATTTGGGAAGTTCAGTGACATAGAGAAATACACTGAGATCCCAGTAGGAGTAAATCCTGGCATGAACAGTCACTCAGCTGGGAGAAAGCACCGAGTTTACAGAGTACTCGATTTCCTATGGAATGGTTGAATTCATTTACTTTCAGTAGGTATTAATGGTAATGGAAAAGACATTTATTTTTTAATTTTTTTAACGTTTGTTTATTTTTGAGAGAGAGAGAGAGACAGAACGTGAGTGGGGGAGGACAGAGAGAGAGGGAGACACAGAATCCGAAACAGGCTCCAGGCTCTGAGCTGCCGGCACAGAGCCCGACGTGGGGCTCGACCTCATGAACTGTGAATTCATGACCTGAGCCGAAGTCGGACACTTGACCGACTGAGCCACTCAGGTGCCCAGTGTAAAGACATTTAATAAGCTACTTTCTCATACTGGATTCTTCCTGCCTCTTTCACAGAAGTCTTTTATTTTTTAGCCATTTTGCATAAATAGGGTCTCGCTTGTGACATTTCAGGTTGCCCCAGGTAGTCACAGATCACTTGGGGTCCCAGGTGGCCCATGCTCCAAGGATAAAGACCACAGGTCCTTCCTTTCCTACCAGGCCCTGCGTGGTCTGGCCCTCCCTAGGTCCTTCCTCTTGGTTCTCCATGCTTGAGCCACCTGGTCATCTCCTTTTCAGGCCATTGACAGACCTGATGAATTCCTACCTGGTCATTAAGGAGAATGAAGTAGATCTTTTGTATGTGGCTCTGGAAACATCAGTGGGCCATCCTCGGGCCTTTGCACAGACTTGTCCCTGCCTAGAATGCTTGTCCCTGTGCTCACCCATCCATCCATTGGCTGATAACGGGCGCTCACCCCAGCTCTCAGCTCAGAGGTCCCTTCCTCAGAGACACCGTCCTTGACTCCTGTCTCCAGGCCCATCTCACTTGCTCTGGCTCTTATGGCGCTGGGCGCCTCTGGCCTCCTGATTGGCAGTGTACTTTGTAATTACAGTTTGTGTGACTGCCTGTTCAGTGTCGTTCTTCCCCACTGGTCTCTTACTCCATGCCCATCCTTTCTCCTGCCCTTATCAGTTCCGACTGATTAAGCACTCGCTGAACCAGGAGGACCGGTGGACAGATTGCTACGTGGACAGATGGCGCGGTCAATGATGCAGGCTCGGAAGGGGCAGGATAGCAAAACAGATGCTCTGTGTTCCGCTTTCCGATGCCTGTGATGACCCAGCCGAGCTTTTCACATGGTCTGTGTTGCCGGAAGGAAAAATAGCCTTTTTATGTTGTATTGTTATCTTTAAGGAGTGGATTGAGAGAAACATGGGGTCACTGGGATGGGGTGGCAGGCTGAGGAAAAGCCAGCTGCTTTGGTGGTCATTTGAACTTAAAAAAAAAAAAAGAAGAAGAAAATTAACGGGAAATTCTCAGGCAGTTATGTGATAGGAAAGGCACATGGCTGAACAAAGCGTTGTCGCTTACCTGGCTTTTTGAAAGGAATTCAAAGAAGCACGTATTGGCTTTGTTTCATTTCTGCTTTACAGCTAAATGTTTGACTTCGAGACTGGGTTTGAATCTCTTCTCTGTTTTTTCAGACCCCAGACTCTCAACTTAACTGCTGTCAATGAAGCTATCCTAATAGAAAATCTGGAAATATTCAGAAAGAATGGCTTCGATTTTGTTATCGACGAAGGGGGTGAGTGACGACGATGACGGGATTGTCCTGTCAGAGCCGGGAACAGTCTTTGAGGTGCCCTAGATAAGGATGTTTTATCAGAGATGGAAACGGTTCCCCCAGAAAGGATTTTGCCTCTGCCCTGTGTCTCAGTGTTTGTTACACACAGGCGTCAAATGAAACGTACTTTTCGAATCGTGGACTCTTCTCCGAATTTTATTCTTCCAGCTCCAGTCACTGAAAGGGCGAAGTTGATTTCCTTACCAACCAGTAAAAACTGGACCTTTGGACCTCAGGACATCGATGAACTGATCTTCATGCTCAGTGACAGCCCTGGGGTCATGTGTCGGCCTTCCCGCGTCAGACAGATGTTTGCCTCCAGAGCCTGTCGAAAGTCTGTAAGTAAACAACGCTCTTCTTCCAGGGCCCGGAGGGTCTGTTCGGGCCGGTGGTGGCACGAGTTCTCAGGCCAGCTGCTGACCAGGCAGCACCGTCGACTGTGGCCGAGATTGCCACGGGTCATCGTGTGTAATACGGCCACATCCTTCTCTGCCAGTGTGATGTGCGAGCTGGGCGCATCTGCCTTATCTCTGGCCTCTAACCCGTAATCGCTGTGACGTTTCACCGCCGCCGCTCAGCCTGTCCTGGAGGTGGTGGCAGTGGTGGGTCATCAGCCTGATGTCAGAGTGAAGCAGGTGCGTCTGGATCACCTGACCCCCGGGAGCAGCCGGGATGCCCTTCCTTCATCAGAGGCTCCACCCAGGTGCCGCCCAGGACACAGAGGGGACAAGGCAGATGAGGTCCCCCCCTCTTTTCGGAGTTTAAGGTTTAGTGGGGAGGAAGAGACTTAAGCCAAAGTAGTAACTTCTGATACCAGTAGGCCCAGAAAAGAAGTTAAAACAGTATGGGGACAGGGAGTGGCCTCGGCCCCCGGTCGAGCAGTTGAGATTGGGAGGCAGGGAAGGGCCATGTGAGGAGGAGGCATCTGGGCTGACGCCTGGAAGGGGCATGGAGCCCCTCAGGGAAGAGCTCTCCTAGTAGAAGAAACAGCAGGTGCACAGATGGGGCGGGGGTGGGGGGGGAGCATGTGAGCCAAGCCAGAGGCGGCCTGTCCTGGAGGGGGTCCCGGATGTGAGCCGAGCAGCGTCGGGACCCACACGGGGTCTTGCGATCCCGGTGGGAACTGGGGAGCCCATGCGGAGGGCTGGAAGGGCTGAGGCGCAGGCTGTCGTGGGGGCGCCCGAATTTCTGGAACAAGGTGGCAGGGAAGCAGCAGCTTGCTCGCAGTTGGGTGGGAGGCATAAAAGCTGATTTGGACGTGTGGTATTTGAGGCCCCATGAGGCTGTAAGTGCAGGCGTCTGGAAGACGGTCAGGTTAATGAATCCGAGCTCGGGGAAATGTCAGTCGGGGAGCAAAGTTCAGGGCCACCGTGCAGCCTGGGGATTGGATGAAGTTCGGGGAGGGGTGAGGGGAGAATCTGACTTCCGGCCACGGGTATTTCTTTGATGAAGACAGTGTTGGTGCCCCCACCCCGGGGTCGGTGAGCAAGAGGCAGGGCAGACTGGCCTGGGCCGGTGGCCAGGCGGTTTAGAGTGTCCTGCCTTAAGGTGCCACACAGACCCGGGGAGCCACAGGCCGCCCTGCCCTCCCCACCCTGGCGGGGCCGCCGCACTGTGGCTCTTCGTCCTCCCGTCAGCACAGCTGCTGACTGTTGTGGGTGATCCTCTGCCGCACCCCGCGGGCCCGTGCCCTGCCAGCCCCTCAGCCCCGTCTGCTCGCTGGGCTCCTGCCACACGGCCACGTGCCACATCCCCAGCCGCACCAGCCTTCCTCCCACCCGAAGCCCTTTGCGCTTGCCCGCCTCGCATGCCGCCTTCACACACCCGCCCGACTCCCTCCAGCCCTGGGCTCTCCCAGGTCCCCCACGGAAGTGGGCTCTCCCGGGCGCACCCCCCCCCCCCCCGGGTGACACCTGTTTCTCTGTTGACTTGTCTGGGGTCTGTCCGCCCCAGTGAGGTGGAGCGCCCCACGCACGCTGCCTCTGGGGCTGTGCGTGGCACAAGGAAGAAGGAAGGTGACACACGTCTCAGGCTTTTCGTCTCACACCACCTCTCCTGGTTTCTCAGGGGCGCTGATTTCCAGTGCTTGCTGGGGGGCCCGCTCACCTCCACGGAGAGTTCAGCTAGAGATGAGCTGAGTGCTGTTTCATCAAGAGGAGGCAGGGACAGGAGCCTGAAGGGAGGGCGAGTGAGACGGGCAGTATCTGGGGAGGGAGGACCCGGGCAGAGGGCATGGCCAGCACCAAGGTCCCAAGGTAGGTGCTTGTGTAGTGCACCTGTGCGAGAGGAAAGGGGCAGGTGCCTTGGCTGCCTGGGTGGCTCAGTCGGTTAAGCGTCCCCCTTCAGCTGAGGTCATGATCTCACAGTTTGTGGGTTCGAGCCCCGCGTCAGGCTCTGTGCTGACAGCTCAGAGCCTGGAGCCTGCTTCAGATTCTGCGTCTCCCTCTCTCTCTGCCCCTCCCCTGCTCGCGCTGTCTCTCTCTCTGTCTCTCTCTCTCTCTCCTCTCAAAAATAAAATAGAAACATTAAAAAAATAAAAAAAGGAAAGGGGGTGCCGGTGGGCTGGAGAGGGGCAGGGAGGGATGCGCTCTAGCAGATGCAGGCACAAGGCCAGTGAGGGGCCAAATCCGCCGATGCACGTGGGCTTTTACCCAGGTGAGCATCGAGCGCTGGCAATGTGATCTGACAGCTTTTGAAAGGACTCACTGGCCGCTGAGTGGAGAACACGTGGAGGGGGACAGCGGGGAGGTCTTGAGAGGCCCTGTGGTTGCCAAGGTGACAGGTCTGGGCGGCGGGAGAGCCGCTGAGACTGGTTGCATCCTGGACAGGTGTGGTCAGTGTCTGTAACAGAGGTGTGTTGCCGTAAAGGAGCCACGGAAGGGCTGGATTTCACAAAGCGGAGGGGGGCTGAGATAGCAGCGGGTAGGGTTCCTCGGAGGAAGATTTTTCAGGGACCGCTGTTTTGAGTAGTCATCGTGTCCATCCTCGTTGCAGAGAAAAATGTTGCTGGAGAGGTGCTCTTGTACCCAAAGCCATAAAACTTGGAACGGTTGTGTCTCCTACTCAGGTGATGATTGGAACCGCCCTAAACACAAGTGAGATGAAGAAACTGATCACCCACATGGGTGAGATGGACCATCCCTGGAACTGTCCCCACGGAAGGCCGACCATGAGACACATTGCCAACCTGGATTTCATTTCTCAAAAGTGACAACATCTCTCGCTTTCTAGAATTGCACGTTTTATTGCAGATTTTTCCTTTTCAAAAGCAGGGTTTTAACGAGTCAGCTTGTTGCCAAATAAACCTGTTTGAAAAAAAATAAAATGACCAGATCCACTAGAAATGATCTTGAGAACCTTGTCAAACCACGCGGAGCAGTGCTTGCACCGGCTTTTGTCCCGCACCAGAGTGTGTGTGCACACATACAGGCAAGAAGAGCATGTCTTACAGAAACAGGAAGAATGCTTCGAAAGCCACCTGGGCCTCTGCTGCTGTGGCCTGAGGTATTTTAGTCAGCAACTTTCAGCCCGTAGTATGATTAAATTCATAATGGTTTAATTATAAAATTGCGGTCCTTTTGGGTTCGGGGATGTCCACCCTAATACACATTAAATTAAAAAAAAAAACAAAACCCCAAGAGAGATTCTCTGCCCAGGTGGAGGAAGATGGCCAAGTGGGGCCTGGGGTCACTATTTTTAAATGTTCCCCGGCAAACGTTCGTAGGCAGGGGGAAATAAAAGATTGACTTGTCTGTAACTTTAATGCTGTGATGTGGTTTTTTGGGGTGGGAATCGCAAGATGTTCCTGTTACTGGTCCTGAGAGCAGAAACCCTGTTGTCAGATAGTTTTTCGTGGAATCTCATCCTGCCGGAGACGAAAGCAAGCCCCTGTGGACCCAGATGCCTGTGGGCCGTACAGTGACCAGTGTGGCCTCCCCCCCTACTCAGCTTCTATTTGCAAACTTAGAATTCCTTAGATGTATTGAAATAATCGAGTAATTATTGGCCCAAGTGCCTATGCTGTGGTGCCCTCCTACAGGATCTCATTTAATAGTTGCAGGAACTCTACAAATGGGGGTCTTAGGCAACCCCCCTTCCCCGACCGCTGTGTCCTAATCCGAGAGCCCTCAAATACGTGACCCGAGTGGCCAGAGGGGCTCTGAAGATGTGGTTGAGGGGAGGGTCATGAAGCGGGGCACGATCCTGGATTGGCCGGGTGGGCCCAATCTACCCCGTGACTTAAAAATTGGAGAACCTTTCTCAGCTGATACCGAGGATGTAGGAAGGCCGCGTCGAGAAACTGGAAAAACAAAGAGATTCTCCTCTGGAGCCACCCGAAGGAACCAGTCCTGCTGGACTCCTAACTTAAAATCTTAAGATGATAAACTCGTGTTGCTTTAAGCCACTAAGTTTGGAGTAATTTGTTCACGGCAGTGGAAGCCGCCTGGATTCCTGTGTTAAGGTGAAGATAAACGCTGCGAGGCCACGCGGCAATTAACAGAGCTGGGGAAACCTGCGTCAGGTGCGTCCAGCTCCAGGTTGCCACCTGGACTTCTGGACCAGAGGGGCCGAGCCTTGTGGCTCAGCGGCTTCTCGGCCGGCGGTCCCTTTAAGGGCGGGGCGGAGCCTGTGGTTGCCTGGAGACCAGCCTCGGTCGGGACGCCCCGCAGTCGCCGCACCATCTCCGCCTCCTCCTGGCTGCGCCCCCCCCCCCCCCCCCCCGGAAACCGGAGCCGGGTGGGCACCCCGCCGGTGGTCCTGCGTGCGCCGCGGCCGACTTCCCGGTCAGGTCCGGCTCTTCCTCCGCCAGGCGGACGCGGCCCCCAGGACCTGAGCAGGTGCGGTGGGCAGGAGTTGCGGGGAGCCCCAAGCTCAGCGAATGCGCGCCCCTTTTGTGCTGCCTAAGGAAGGAATAAATCGCCAGGGTAAAAGGGCCTCAAGCCAGGGGGACCAGAATATAAACTAAAGTTACTGGGAAACAGGCCTCGAGGAAGGAGATGGGCCTTAGTTGTAGTGAAGATTTCACCCAGAGACCGCAAACCTATCTGTAGCAAAGGCTCACCTGGGCCTCCCTGGGCTAGGGGCTGGAGGGAGTAAGGGGGTTTGAAGGACAAGAAAAGCGGGATCATGTTGGTGAGAGCAAAGCCTAGGGGTGTCGTTGACTGGCAGGTGGGGTGTCCAGAGGATGCCATCCAAGCAGAGGGTGTGGGGGTGTCCCCTTGGACCCCTCAGGGTGTGAGGAGGGACCAGACCTTGCCCTGCACCCCAGGACTCGTCTGTGTATATTGCTTGTTGCACTGGGATGTTTCCAATGAGGCCAGTTTGGGAGGCCATGAAAACTGTGGCTTTGGGGACCTGCCCGTCAGCTCTGTGACCTTGGGCAAACGTCACACGGCTCCTTTTCTGGCACGGGAGGCACTCAGTCTGGCATATGGAGTGGGCAGCCCAAGATTTCAAGTTCAAACACAGGAAAGTGACACAATAATCACAACATCATTGATAGTGTGTTGTATCCCACACTTCAGAGGTTTTCTGTGCATCATTTCATATAATTCTTACAAATGAGACAAGGCCCTGTTTTTTCTGTTTGGTATCTGAAGCAGATGGAGTTTAACCTGCTTAAGGACACACAGCTGGTGAGGGGCAGTGCAGGAACCTGAACGCAGCTTTTGAGCACTTTACCATGCAGAGATATCTATATCTATATCTATATCTATATCTATATCTATATCTATATCTATATATTTCTATATATCTATATATAGAGATAGATAGATATATCTCTATCTCTATCTATATATATTAGTTTACCTATTTTTTGAGAGAGGGAGAGAATCCCAAGCAGGCTTCCCAACTATCAGCACAGAGCCAGACGTGGGGCTCGAACCCATGAACCACAAGATCATGACCCAAGCAGAAATCAAGAGTCAGATGCTTAACTGATTGAGCCACCCAATCGCCCCTCCATGCAGACGTATTAAGAGATGGGCTTTCAAAGTAGGAATTGCCGGCATGTAAAACATTAAGGGTTAAGTAGCCATTTTTTAATGTATCGGGTTCCCTTCTTGCTGGAACACTATTTGAAAAGAAATGGTAGGCAGTGTTTCCAGTTTTTAAAAATTTTAGGAATGGGGTGCCTGGGTGGCTCAAACGACCGACTTCGGCTCTGATCATGATCTCGCAGTTCGTGGGTTCCAGCCTTGAGTCGGGCTCTGTGCTGACAGCTCAGAGCCTGGAGCCTGCTTCGGATTCTGTGTCTCCCTGTCTCTCTGCCTCTCCCCTGCTCATGCTCTGTTTCTCTCTCTCTCTCTCTCAAATACATAAACATTAAAAATAAAATAAAATAAAAATTTTAGGAACAACCAATGCGATATTTTTATAAACTGGTGATACTTGATAATCATAATTTTTCAAGCTTTATAAAGAGGAGAATGATAATGACATTGGGTTGTAAAGCTAAAATTTTAGCTACGGATGAAACCCGTAACTATGTAGAGCTACGATTTTTCTTTTTCAGATAAAACCGATCAACACTTTGAAACAAACAGCTCCCAACCAAAGGAATCATTTGATACTTACATATATAAAGTAAACTTTAGGACTTCTAAAGACAATGGTGAAAGAAAAGAAAAGAGCGGACAAACGGGCGGATAAGTTTTCCCGCTCTCCCTCCACTGATAATCCAGACTTTTCCACACCAGACAGCAACGCTGCTAGACAAGAACTGTCCCCGAGGGCTGCCGCACCATTGCAAACGCATCTCAGTGAATCAGGGCTCAGAAAAGAGTCCAATGACGATGCCCAGCGGAATGAAGACGCCACTCAGTACGAAGAGCCCATTCTCACCAAACTCATAGTTGAAAGGTGAATTTGATGGGTTGCGTCTTCCGTGTTCCCCTTTCTAGTGCTTTCATGCTCTGTTCTCTCTCTCTCTCTCTGCCATCTCTTATCGTGGCTTTCCCTGTCACTCCCCTAGGTGACTGTAAAAGTCTGTGTCTTCAGCCCTGGTCTCTCTCCTGGAGTTTTATATTCAAATTTATAACTCCTTCCTGAACATCGTCCAACCCGACTTCAAGCCCCCTGTGTCCAAAAGCAAAGACTGCAGGACTTGAAATAAGATCTGGACCGGAGTCCTGGCTCTATGACATCAACCCCATCCTTGAACCTTTCTGAGCCCCAGGTTCTTCACTGGGAAAAACACACCCCATAGATGGTTCCTCTGTGTGCTGCCATACCCCCCCCCCCCCCCAGCCCTGGGCTTCTCCATTGGTGCCTTTTTCTTTTTCTTTTTTTTTAAATTTTTTTTTAATTTTTTTTTTTTTATGTTTGTTTATTTCTGAGACAGAGACAGAGCATGAGCGGGGGAAGGGCAGAGAGAGGGAGACACAGAACACGAAGCAGGCTCCAGGCTCTGAGCTGTCAGCACAGAGCCTGACGTGGGGCTTGAACTCACGATCCTCAAGATCAGGACCTGAGCTGAAGTCGGATGCTTAAATGACTGAGCCACCCGGGTGCCCCGGATTTGTAATCCATTTTGAGTCTTGTTTTGTACATGGTATGAGAAAGTGGTCTCAATTCACTCTTTGGCATGTATCTGTCCAGTTTTCCCACCACCATCTACTGAGAGGCTGTCTTTCCCCCTTCGCATATTCTTGCCTCCTTTGTTGTAGATTAACTGACCATGGAAGTGTGGCTTTAATGGACTGTCTGTTCTGTTCCATAGATCTATATGTCTATTCTTCTCCCAGTACCATACTCTTTTGATAACTACAGCTTTGTAGTAGATCTTGAAATCTGGGATTGTGATGCCTCCAGCTTTATTTCTATTCTTCAAGACGGCTATTCAGGGGCTTTTGTGGTTCCACACAAATCTTAGTGTTATTTGTTCTAGTCCTGTGAAAAATGCTGTTGGCATTCTGATAGGGATTTCATTGAATCTGTAGATTGCTTTGGGTAGGATGGACATCTTAACAATATTAATTCTTAATCCACGAGCATGGAAGATCGTTTCATTCGTGTTGCCTTCAGTTTCTTTCATCTGTGTTTTATAGTTTTCAGACTGTAGGTCAGGTCTTTCACCACCTTGGTTAAATTTGTTCCTAGGTATTTTATTGTTTTTGGTGCAGTCGTAAATGGAATTGTTTTCTTAATTTCTCTCTTATTTTATTAGAGTATTAGTGTATTCATGTATTTCTGTATTAGCATATAGAAGGGCAACCGAGGGGCGCCTGGATGGTTCAGTTGGTTAAGTGTCTGATTTTTGATTTTGGCTCAGGTCGTGATCCCAGGGTCATAGGATTCAGCTCTCTGCACTGAGCATGGAGCCTGCTTCGGATTCTCTCTCCCTCTCTTTCTGCCCCTCCCCTGCTCACATTCTCTCTCTCTCTCAAAATAAACAAAAAGATTTTTAAAAATTATCATCATAGAAGACACATAACGTAGAACTTCCTATTTTAACCATTTTAAGTGTACAATTCAGGGGCACTAAGTACCCTCATCCTGTTGTACAACCATCACCACTATCAATTTCCAGAACTTTCTCATCATCCCAGACTGAAACTGCCCAGAATAAACCCTCACCTTCCATCTCTGCCCCTTTTCACTATTTCCTCCTGGCTGTTGGCTCTCCCTACAATCTCTTCTCCACACAGCGGCCATCCAGATGCTATTTTTATGACATAAATCTGACCGTGGCCAGCTCCCCTCTTAGAACCTTCTCCTGATTCCTCCTAGAGGAACCCCACCCCCCACCCCAGCGTCTGTCTCCTCTCCTCTTCTCTTTCTCTCTCCTTCCTGTTCTCCAGCTGGGCTGCCCTCCTTTCTGTTGGCTGAACTTGAGCTGTTGGCTCCTTCCTGCCACAGGGCCTTTGCACTTGTTGCACCCTCTTCCCAACATCCTCTTCCCAGAGTTCTTCTTTTTTTTTTTTTTTTTTTTTATTTATTTTTGGGACAGAGAGAGACAGAGCATGAACGGGGGAGGGTCAGAGAGAGAGGGAGACACAGAATCGGAAACAGGCTCCAGGCTCCGAGCCATCAGCCCAGAGCCTGACGCGGGGCTCGAACTCACGGACCGCGAGATCGTGACCTGGCTGAAGTCGGACGCTTAACCGACTGCGCCACCCAGGCGCCCCCCCAGAGTTCTTCTTAAGGCTGTTTGTTTTACGACCTGCACATCTCACTACAACTTCTGTGTCCTTCAAGAGGCCCTGACCGCCTGTACACAGCAGCTGCCTCCTCCTTATTCTCAGCCTCATTCCCCTATCATGTCTGTCATAAAAATTGAACATGATCTGGCATCCTCTTGTTTGTTTGTTTCCTCCTTGCTGCCTGTCTCTCCGCAGTCAACTAGGGTCACCAAAGGGCAGGAACTTTCTAGTCTTGTTCACGGTGGCCCTCGGGGAACATATGTTGAATGAACAAATGTGAAATATTGTTTGTACTTCTTCATTGATGTTAATTATGACTTTAACCCACCATCGCTTGTGGTTGATCACACCACTCATTACCTTGAGCTTTATTTCTTTGCAGCTATGAAGGGGAAACAGTCCATGGACTGTATGAGGGAGAAGGCTTTGCGGTCTTTCAAGGAAGCTGTACGTACCACGTGAGTTACACGTCTCGGGGATGGGCAGGGAGGGGAGGACGGTGAGAATATTCTGGGAGAGTCTGAGATTTGTATCTCCAGAAAAGTCTGTTGAGTCTTCAAAAGAAATTGGAAGTACTTACTGCTGATTTGACTTTGAACCCAGTTACCTATTTCAAGGTAAAACCATGGATCCACACCTCAGAAGTCATCATTTTAGATTGTTTTCTTTTCCTGATTTTTAATAAATGTTTATGTTAGAGAGAGAGAGACAGAGCATGAGCAGGGGAGGGGCAGAGAGAGAGGGAGACACAGAATCCGAAGCAGGCTCCAGGCTCTGAGCTGTCAGCACAGGGCCCAACGTGGGGCTCGAACTCGTGAACCACGAGATCATGACCTCAGCCGAAGTCGGATGCTTAACCGACGGCGCCCCCCTTTTCCTGATTTTCATTTATTGTCCAAACAACCTGAAGGCGACTGGAGCAAATAGCAAAGAGTAAAATCCCAGTGTTGTCACCCCTTTGCCATTAAATGTTTTGGACACGCCGCGTCCCTTTAATTCCTCGAATGGATGTGTCAGCATTTATAGGGCCTACTGATTTCGCAGATAACATCTTGAAACTTTTTTCACTTATGAATAATTTGCTGCCTTGCTGCATGGTTTTCGTAACTTAAATATTTTGCGGCAAAATATACATAAAACCTACCATTGTAACCATTTTTGAGTGTACAGTCAGGGGCATTAAGCACAGGACCCTCCCCAGCCTCCACCTCCAGAAACCTTCATCCTCCCAAACCGAGACTCTGGCCCCAGTTAAACACCAGCCACCCCCGTGTCTTCCTCCGTAATATTTAAAATACTGCAT
The DNA here is from genome assembly GCF_018350215.1 of Panthera leo. Taxonomy (NCBI): domain Eukaryota; kingdom Metazoa; phylum Chordata; class Mammalia; order Carnivora; family Felidae; genus Panthera; species Panthera leo. Next base: position 5,137,181 of record NC_056694.1, read on the forward strand.
AGCTCTCTGATTTACTGTTCATGACTACACCATAATTATTAGATCACTTTTGAAGTGTTTTCATTTTTTTCCCCATCATTAGCAATGGCACAGTAGATCATTCAGATTATCAAAGAAACGTGTGCTTTTTTAAAAAAATATAATTTACCAGGGCGCCTGGGTGGCTCAGTCGGTTAAGCATCCGACTTCAGCCCAGGTCATGATCTCGCCGTCCGTGAGTTCAAGCCCCGCATCGGGTTCTGTGCTGACAGCTCGGAGCCTGGAGCCTGCTTCGGGTTCTGTGTCTCCCTCTCTCTGACCCTCCCCCATTCGTGCTCTTTCTCTGTCTCAAAAATAAATAAAAATTTAATTTAAAAAATAAATAATAAATAAAAATAAAAATATAATTTATTGTCAGATTGGCTTCCATACAACACCCAGTGCTCATCCCGACAGGTGCCCTCCTCCATGCCCATCACTCACTTTCCCCTCTCCCCCTCACTCCCCCATCAACCCTCAGTTCTCTGTATTTAAGAGCCTCTTAGGGTTTGCCTCTCTCCCTCTCTGTAACTATTTTTCCCCTCCCCCCCTCCCATGTTCTTCCGTTAAGTTTCTCAAGTTCTGCATATGAGTGAACACATAAGGTATCTGTCCTTCTCTGACTTATTTCGCTCAGCATGATACCTTCTAGTTCCATCCAGGTTGCGGCAAATGGCAGGATTTCGTTCTTTCTCGTTGCCAAGTGGTATTCCGTTGTATCTATAAACCACATCTTCTTTATCCATTCATCAGTCGATGGACATTTAGGCTCTTTCCATAATTTGGCTATTGTTGAAAGCGCTGCTATAAACATTGGGGTAGAAACGTGTGTTTTCAATAAGAACAAATTTTTGTGGTTGGGGTCAGAAAGCATGGGTTTCAGTCCCCTGATTCCCCCCCCCCCCCACTAAACATACAACATGTTCCTATTCCTGCGTCATGTAAATTCTTAAAAACGCCATTAGCGTGGCTGAATAATAGTCATGAATGTGGCCGTCCCGTCCGGCCTCGGCCAGTTTTGGAATCAGCTGTTGCGTTCCTGCTGATCAGTCTCCTTTCACCAATCGGGGCGCTAAGTGCACTGCTGTGTGAATAGGACTGAGTGTGGAGGCTGCTTGAGATCCTCTCTCTTCCCCCACCCCCTGCCTGCCTCTCTCCCCTGCCTGGTGCTCACTCTAAAATAAAAAAAATTAAAAAATCAACCAGCAACACCCAGTTCTCGATTACACAAGATCGACCCCTCCCAGGCTGCTGAAGACACAGTATCGGCTCCTACTACCCCAGAGGGTCTTGCCTCCGGTGGCCTTCGGTCCACAGTGACCCGGTAGCTCCAGCCTGGCCCCGTGGCCTTGCCTTAACTGTTGATGTGGGGGCAAATACCCCTCCATTTCTGAGATCTCCTCCCCACCACTGCCTGCTGCTTGCTGGGTAAACTTTCCGTATTTTCCTCAGACTCAAATTATTTTAACTAAAAATAATCATCTGTTGGGGCGCCTGGGTGGCTCAGTCAGTTAAGCATCTGACTTCGGCTCAGGTCATGATCTCCCGGTTCATGAGTTCAAGCCCTGAGTCAGGCTCTGTGCTGACAGCTCGGAGCCTGGAGGCTGCTTCGGATTCTGTGTCTCCCTCTCTCTCTGCCCCTCTCCCACTCGTGCTCTGTCTCTGTCTCTGTCTGTCTCTCTCTCTCAAAAATGAATAAATGTTAAAAAAAATTTGTTTTAAATAATCATCATTCAGCTCTCCTTTAAATTGCGAGAGCGGCAGACCCAGCAGAATGACTCTACTGTGGCCCCAGGCCCCGAGTCAGACCGTGGGTATGTCACATGTTTAGATCACAATCCCCTAAAGATAGACAATAAAGCCAAACATTTCATGGAACATTTGCCCTTACCATGTAGACACAGCATGATCTTTTCTAGTGTAGTTTGTTAATTAAAACGCCAGTTGTTGTGACCGTAATTGATTCCATAATACAAACAACAGCCGGCCTGCGGCTGGAAAGCCCCTAGTTGCCCCGTGGTTTTCCTCAACGCCAGCCTGTCTCCTGTGAGCCCAGGCTAACCTGGACGCCTAACAAAATGTGTCTTCTTGCTAGTGAGTTAGGGCCGTGGTTCCTGAGTGCGGTCCTGGGGACCAGCAGTATTACCTGGGTATTTTTTTTTCAAAATGCTCATTCTTGGGCAAAAGCCCAGACCTGCTGATGAATTAGAATCTCCGGGGTGGGCCCAGCAATCCCCAGGTGATTTCTGAAGCATGCAAGAGTCTGAGATCCACTGAATTAGGGCACTGTTACATATTCCCCCTTCACCCACTGACTCTAACAAGGTGATTCTAAGGAACAACTAGGAGTACTCTTTTTTTTTTCTGAGTTTATTATATACTTATTTTGAGAGACACAGAGAGTGTGTGCACAAGCTGGGGAGGGGCAGAGAGAGAGAGAATCCCAAGCAGGTTCCGTGCTATCAGCACAGAGCCAGACGTGGGACTCGATCCCACAATCCGTGAGATCATGATCTGAGCTGAGATCTAGAGTCAGACGCTTAATGACTGAGCCCCCCAGGCGGCCCAAACTGGGAGTACTTCTCAGCCTTGTTTTCTCTGATTACATTTAGGCATTCAGGCATGCGAAGTTTTCAGTGACTAGTTCCTATGTGTTAACAACAGACACTAAATATAAGTGGACCCTCCTGACAACTGTATATTGTCTACATAGAGGAATATTCAGGGGGCAACGGGCGCACCCATACGGATAAGTCCCAGTAAGTGGAAAACAGACGAGCGTGAAATTTACAAATGGGGTACTTTCTAACATCCAGATAACGGTTTTAACCAGGTCTACCTAGTTTAAATAATTTTTAAAAAATCCTTAAACTTTGAAATGCAAAACCAAAAGCATATGAATTCTTTTGAACTATGGAATTTTTACCTAGCTTAATTAGGAGAGGAAGACACAGACCGAACTTAAAACTCACGTTTAAGTGTCACACAGGACTGCTTCGTGTAGGTTTTGGGGGATTTGGATAAGCGTATTCATGCAGATGGATGTGGGATGGGGCGCCTGGGTGGCTCAGTCGGTTAAGCGTCCGACTTCGGCTCAGGTCGTGATCTCACGGTTCATGAGTTTGAGCCCCACATCAGGCTCTGTGCTGACAGCTCGGGGCCTGGAGCCTGATTCGGATTCTGTGTCTCCCTCTCTTTGTGACCCTCCCCCCTCAAAAATGAATAAACAGTTTAAAAATTTTAAAAAGAAGAAAGTGGGATAAGGCTCCATTCTGAGAACTAAAACCAGCTGTTACGTAGAATCAATGGTCCTAATGGTTTGTTGTTGTTCTGTTTTAAAGGGTATGTTTTCAGAAGGACTTATGCACGGACAAGGGACTTATGTTTGGGCCGATGGACTGAAATATGAGGTAAAGTATGTCCTGTGTTATAGTTTTACACTGTAATTAACACAATGTAACGGTCAGCTTCCCACAATCAAACATACTACTTTCACAAGAGTAATGCAGCTCACGGGTCTAAAAAAGTCCACAGATCCCAGGCGCCTGGGCGACTCAGTAGCTTAAGCATCTGACTCTTGATTTCAGCTCAGGTCACGATCTCACGGTTCGTGAGATTGAGCCCTGAGTTGGGCTCTGCGCTGACAGCTCAGAGCCTCCTTGAGATTCTGTCTCTCCCTCTCTCTCTGCCCCTCCCCTACTCTCTCTCTCTCTCAAAATAAAAAAAAAATAAACTTAAAAAAAAAAAAGACCCCAGAACCAAAGAATACAGGTGAAAAGTAACTTGTTAACTGCACGGGACCCTCTGGCAATCGGTACCCCGTTCATCCTTACACTCTAGATGTCTCCTGGGCGGGCACAGCGCCCGTGCATTTATTTGGCCTGTCTTACTCTTCTCAAACACAAGTATAGTTTATTGTACACTCTCTTCTGTCCCTTTAGTTTTTGGAGATCACACCATAGCCGTTCATCCAGATCCACCTAGTTTTACTGGCTGCTTTTATTCTATGATGTGGGTTTCCCTTAACCCATCTTGCTGGTTTAAAGGGAATATGTATTTTTTAAATCGATTGCTAGAAGGCTGTTCTCAAACTCACAATTGCAGGGTTGCTGGTGATGGGGTTTATAAGTGGTAGTGATGACCTTTAAAACCTATGCACATAGGCTCATATTCAAATAGCAGCCAGGTGAGGGAAGCGGAGACAAGTGCCGGCCAGGTGGGCAGTTCACTGGGCCTGAGAGCGGGAGACAAGCCACAGAGGTGGAGGGGCCCCTGAAGATCTGGTGGTTTGGGGCCAGCCTTTCCAGGGACATTCTTCCCCTGCAACACTCTGGCTTCTAGCCTGTGGCCCTTGGTTTATCGTCTCTGGAAGTTCGAAGGCGGGACTCCTAGGAGGCACAGACCCTCCCACGCCAGCCTAGACACGAGGGTTTATGGGTGGGATTCGGGCTGTCACAGAAGTATCTTCAGGGAGGTCAGCTGGCCTCCTGGGATCTGGCCGGCGAGCAGGCCAGGCTACCCTGTCCTCTTTTCTCCATTGGCTGGCCGCCTCCAGCCAGGTCTCCTTCCTGAGAGAGAATCTAGCGGCTCGGGGCTGTGGTTCATGCAACTGCGTGCTGCCCACTCAGCTGACGTCCTGGCCCCAAGCAAAGCGGATTCTCTGGAAGTCACCCACAGGGCGGGCGGTTGGCTGGTGTGTCTACAGAATATTTTGATGAACCACAGGCAGAAAGAAGGGTTGCCATGAGTTGATCACTAAGCCGGGCTAATCACCAGAGTCCCCTGGAGATCCCAGGGCATCGAGCCTCCTTCGAGGTGGGTTCCAAGACTCTAAAGTTCCCGAGGCCGGGATCGCAAACCGCCACTGTTCCACGTCACCTGTTTGCTTCTTGGAGCCTTCTCTGCACTCAGCTTCCAGCTATTTTATCCTGCGGGTGCTTCTGCCCAGGAGAGGGGAGGTGACAGAGGACGGAGTGTGTAGAGAGGGAGGGAGGAGGGTGGAGGCTGGGGGAGGGGGGCGGATACTCCACTGTTTCCATGGAGGAGAGACAGGAATAGTATCCAGTAGTCAAGGAGGCATCTCAGTCTGCCCATAGGAGAGGGGTCTCTCTACTGCCTTCTTTCTCTCACTCTCAGGGTCGTTTTGCCCTAGGGGGAGTTTGTGAAGAACATGCCCATGAAGCATGGCACGTACACGTGGCCGGATGGCAGCACCTATGAAGGAGAAGTGATGCACGGCGTGAGGCACGGATTTGGTATGTTCGTATGTGGCACGCACCCCGTGTCCTACATCGGCCAATGGTGTCACGGCAAGAGACACGGGAAGGTGGGTGAGGCGGCCACTTGACTCCCGTCCATAGATAGGATGAACAAATAGAGGTGTGGGAGGTAGGGGGCTGTCCTACAACTATGGTCCCTTCTTGTTTATTGGCGTGAAATCCACATCACACGAAACTCACCATTTCAGAGTCTGCAATTCAGCGCATTCAGTGCATTCTCAGTGCTGTGAGACCACCACCTCTGTCTAGTCCCAGAACATTTTCATCGACCCTCCAAAGTACAGCCCTGTACCCACCAGGCAGTTATTTCCCACCCGGACCCCCCGGTGGCCACCATTCTGCTTCCTGTCTCTATGGGTTTACCTACTCTGGATGTTTCATGTGAATGGAATCCTAGGTTATGTGGCCTTTTGGATCTGGCTTTTTTTTATTCAGCATCATGTTTTTGAGATCCATCCGTGTCGTAGGTACTTAATTCTTTTTTGTGGCTAATAGTCCACCACATGGATGGACCACGTTTTGTTTATCTGTTCATCCATTGATGGGCACTTGGGCTCTTTCCATCTTTTGGCTTCTGTGAATAGCACCACTATGAACGCGTGTGTAAGGATTATTTGGATACTTGTCTTCAGTTCTCTGGCGTATAAACCTAGGAGTGGAATATGGTAACTCGATGTTTAAGGCTTTGAGGAACCTCCCAACTGTTTTCCACAGCATCTGGCCCAATTTACATTCTCACCACTACCACAGGTGATCCTTTTAAGCAAGGTTGCTGTTTCTGGCACTATTTGCTTTTGTATTGGATGATAAAATACCGCAGCAGTGTTTTCATAAAATGTTAAAAGAAACAGTCTACCATTATAATCATCATTCGACTCGAATATAGACAATTCTGTCCATTGGCTTCCCTTCCTTTCCCTCCCCTTGTTCAGCTCATAGTGGATCAATTCAGACTGGGGGTGGTGGCAGCTTCTAGACAACGGCCCCTGGATGGCTGCACGAAGGAACAAGCCAGCTTGGTAGTGGAGAAGAAGATAGAAAAATCACACACTCTCCCACACACACACACACACACACACACACACACACACACACAAAGAAATAAACCACCGAATAAAGAAGCAACCTGAGGCCATTCAGTGAAGGTCCTCATACGTGCATGGTGACTATTCCTCAGAGGAGTCACTGAAGCAAGGTTACACCATGTTCACTTAAACTTGGAGGCAGTCTTGGGGTGCCTGGGTGGCTCAGCCGGTGAAGCGTCTGACTTTGGCTCAGGTCATGATCTCATGGTTCGTGAGTCTGAGCCCCGCGTTGGGCTCTCTGCTGACGGCTCAGAGCCTGGAGCCTGTTTTGGATTCTGTGTCTCCCTCTCTCTCTGCCCCTCCCCTGCTCCTGCTCTGTCTCTCTCTGTCTCTCAAAAATAAATAAATGTTAAACTCGGAGGAAGTCAAATAAGGTGACAAATGGGTAAAACGAAAGTGGTTTGGGTACATAAAAGGGACTGGCCTTCAGTTACACAGAAGGTGCTACTACTCAGTTTAGGTAACAACACAACGGGATTGTTCAGGTACCTACTTGACTCACAGTTATCGAATATAATATATATAATATAATGATTAGCCCTAATGTGACGCCTCATTATTGGGAGTCATTGATTGGTGGCATCTCTTTCTTACTTGGTGGATACTTCACCATTTTCTCGATTACGAGACAGAAACATATCATGGATTAGATGTCTTGCCTTCATAGGACCTTGACTTCCACGTAGTTCGGACTCCTTTAATTTATCTTTGCCTTTAATAAACATTTGCTGTATGGCTTGCTTTGTTAAAATGATATCATTTGTTTTAGGGCTCTATTTATTACAATCAAGAAGGTACCTCTTGGTACGAGGGGGACTGGGCATACAACATCCGAAACGGCTGGGGGGTAAGATGGTACGTATTACCACGGCCGCTCTGGGGGCGTTGGGGGGAGGGTGTGGGGGCCCAAATGATTTGCACTTAGGTGCTTAGAGATAAGGTGCAGAGGGGCACCTGGGTGGCTCAGTTGATTAAGCGTCCAACGCTTGATTTCAGCTCGGGTCATGATCTCAAGGTTGGTGGGTTCGAGCCTCGTATTGGACTCCATGCGGACAGCACAGAGCCTGCTTGGGATCCTCTCTCCCTCTCTCTTCCCCTCCCTGCTTGTTCTCTCTCTTCTCTTTCTCAAAATAAATAAACTTTGAAAAAAAAAAAGATAAGGTGCAGAAATTTCGGAGAACACGTTTTCTATATAGGCAGGGCGGAATATTTCAATTCACCCCAATGGAATCTCCATAGTGATGAAAATATTCTACAGAAAATTTAAAGGAACGTTATATTAAGTGAGATCTAATGATACAACCATACTTTATCACATGTAGAAACTTTGTTCTCTCATTCATGGATATCTCGTATGTTTTCAGAAGACTCTTGACGTGTTTGCTTGATTTTAGATCGAGCTGATGGAGTCATATATTTTAAGGATTGAAATATTTGGGGGCAAGGGGTGCGTGGGTGGCTCAGTCAGTTAAGCATCTGACTTCATCTCAGGTCATGATCTCATGGCTCGTGGGTTCAAGCCCCACATTGGGCTCTGTGCTGACAGCTCAGAGCCAGGAGCCTGCTTTGGATTCTCTCTCTCTCTCTCTCTCTCTCTCTCTCTCTGTCTCTCTCTCTCTCTCTCTGTCTCTCTCTGTCTCTCTCTGTCTCTCTCTCTCTGCACCTCTCCTATTTGCACTCTGTTTCTCTGTCTCTCAAAAACAAATGTTAAAAAACATTTTTTAACAAAAAAAAAAAAGGGACCAAAAATGTTAACTAATCATACTACTATACGGAGTTGTTTTTAAAAGATTTAAAATCCCTGCTCTTATCCTCCTTATCACCTTAATTAAATGATCAGAGGATTTAATAAAGTGGGTTGTCTTATCCCTAAGATGATGATTTTTACCACCTGTCCATTTGAGGAGACTGTATGGGCACAAGGGTTGGATTTCTTCAAAGGTGTTTAGAGAAAAAGTTTAAAGGACAGTCTTCTTAGGGGCGCCTGGGTGACTCAGTTGGTTTAGCATCAGACTTCGGCTCGGGTCATGATCTTGAGGTTCATGAATTTGAGCCCGACGTCAGGCTCTGTGCTGACAGCTCGGAGCCTGGAGCCTGCCTCGGATTCTGTGTCTCCCTCTCTCTCTGCCCCTCCCCTGCTTGAGCTCTGTCTCTTTCTGTTTCAGAAAAATAGGTAAACATTTTAAAAAATGTAAAAGAAAGTCTTCCTAAAGGTAAGTGTTGTATATAAAATAACCGATTTTTTTTCATTTTTCTCGGTCCCAGTTACAAGTCTGGAAACATATATGAAGGTCAGTGGGAGGACAACGTGCGTCACGGGGAAGGCAGGATGAGGTGGCTGACGACCAACGAAGAGTACACGGGGCAGTGGGAGAAGGGCGTCCAGGTACGGCGCCCGTGGGTGTGACCCGAATGCACCCAGACGGGGACGCTGCTGATGCCCTGCACATGCGTCACTTGGTACATCATCCGGTCACCTGAAACTTCAGCACTGCTAAATTTAGAAACCCAAAGTATGATTTGCTGGTCCAGACCCTCTTTTTTTAGTGCCATTTTATTATTTAGGTTTCTCTAAAGGTCTTACACACGGGTGAGCAACAAAATGGTTTTTTTAAATATCTATTTTGAGAGAGAAAGAGTGTGTGAGTCGCGGGGGGGGGCGGGCAGAGAAAGAGAGGGAGAGAGAGAACCCCAAGCAGCCTCCACATGGTCAGTGCAATTTGTGGGCTCGGCCCCACAAACCATGAGATCGTGACCTGGGCCAAAACCAAGAGTCGGACCCTGAACCTACTGATTGATCTAGGCGCCCCCAAGCAAGCAGATCTCAATTCCCATGGCTCGTGTGTAGACCAAGACTATTATCTATGCCTTAGGAGCTGTGTATTTCCCGCACAGAAAAGAAAGGCTTCATACGGTTAGTTTTATATGACTTATACAAGCTTGGGTTTTCTGATAATATCTGCATGTTAACCTGGTAATTAGGGGCCTTGCTGAACTCACATAATAGTTCTGGTCAGTATTTTGTAGGTTCTTTGGGATTTTTTAATATAGACAATCCCGAGCACGGGTGCAGGGGCAGACAGCCTCGCATTGGGCCTGAGCCTAGTGGGAAAGCATTCAGTCTTTCATCATGGGCGATGTTTGCTGTGGGTTTTTCAGGGATGCTCTTTATCAGGAAGAGCCATCAGTTATTAGGAGGAAGTGCTCTAATTCTTCATTTGCTTACAGTTTTTATCATGAATGGATGTGAAGTTTGTCCAGTGCTTTTCTGCCTCCAGTGGGAGGATCTGTGTGGTTTTTCTTCTCTAGTCTGTTGATCATGTTGAATTACATTGATTTATTTTCTTAAAAAAATTATTTTACTATTAAACTAAAATTATTAAGTTGTTAATTTTAATTCCAGTTAACGCACAGTATTGTATTAGTTTCAGGTGTACAATTTAGTGATTCAACACTTGTATACATCACCCTGTGCTCATCATGACAAGTGCCTTCATCCCAGCACCTGTTTCTTCCACCCTCCTGCCCACCTCCCCTCTGGCAACCATCACTTTGTTCTCTGTAGTTAAGAGTCTGTTTCCTGCCTCGACTCTCTCTGGCTCTCTCTCCGTTTTTTTCCCTTTTCTTGTTTTGCTTCTTAACTTTGCTTGTATTTGTCTTTCTCTGACTCATTTTGTTTAGCATTAGCGTCTCTAGCTCCATCCATGTCGTTGCAAATGGCCACATAATCTTTTCGATGGCTGAGTAATTTTCCATTGTGTGTGTGTGTGTGTGTGTGTGTGTGTGTGCGCTCGCATGTGTGCATGTACCACATCTTCTTTACCCATTCATCAGTCAGTGGACACAGCTCCTTCCATATCTGGGCTGTTGAAAATAATGCTGCTATAGACATGGGGGTGCATGTATCTCTCAATTAGTGTTTTTCTATTCTTTGGGTAAATAGTAGTGTGATTGCTGGATTCTAAGATAGTTCTACTTTCAGTGTTTTGAGGAACCTCCATACTGTTCTCCACAGTGCCTGCACCAGTTTGCATTCCCACCAACAGTGCGAGAGGGTTCCCTTTTCTCCGCATCCTCACCAACACCTGTTGCTTCTTGTGGTGTCGATTTTAGCCATTCTGACAGGTGTGAGGTGATACCTCATCCTAGTTTTGATTTGCATTTCCCTGACGATGAGTGGTCGCGAGTATCTTTTCACGTGTCTCTTGGCCATCTGTATATCTTCTTTGGAGAAATGTCTGTTCGTGTCTTTTGCCCATTTTTTAATTGGATTGTTTTTTGGGTGTTGAGATTTCTGAGTTCTGTATGTATTTTGGATTCTAGCCCTTTATTGGATATGTTATTTGCAGACATCTTCTCCCATTCCGTTGGTTGCGTTTTGATTTGTTGATTGTTTCCTTCACTGTGCGGAAGCTTTTTGTCTTGATGAGGTCCCAATAGTTTATTTTTGCTTTTGTTTCTCTTGCTTCAGGAGACAGATCTAGAAAAAAACTGCTACAGCCGATGTCAGAGAAATTGCTGCATATGTTCTTTTCTAGGATTTTTATGGTTTCAGGTCTCACGTTTAGGTCCTTAGTCCATTTTGAATTTTTTTCTCTATATAGTGTAAGAAAGTGGTCCAGTTTCATTCTTTTGTATGTGCCTCTCCAGTTTTCCCATTAGCATATGTTGAAAAGACAGTCTTTTATTTAAAAATAGTTATTTTTTGAGACAGCACAAGTGGGGAAGGGGGAGAGAGAGAGAGAGAGAGAGAGAGAGAGAGAGAGAGAGAATGAGAGTATGTCAAGCAGGCTCCATGCTGCCAGGGCAGAGCCCAATATGGGACTCAGACTCAGGAAACTGTGAGATCATGACCTGAGCTGAAACCAAGTTGGGTGCTTAACCAACTGAGCCACCCAGGTGCCCCTGTGTTGTTGTTGTTGTTGTTGTTTTTTAGTTTTTTTATTTCTTTTGAGAGAGACAGAATGTGAGCAGGAGAGGGGCAGAAAGACAGGGAGACATCCAAGCAGGCTCTGTGCACGGTTGGCACAGAGCCCGATGCAGAGCTTGAACTCACGAAACTGTGAGATCATACCTGAGCTGAAATCAAGAGTTGGACACTCAACTGACTAAGCCACCCAGGTGCCCTGAGACTGTCTTTTTCCCATTGGATACTCTTTCCTGCTTTGTCGAAGATCAATTGCCCATATAATTGTGGTTTTATTTCTGGATTTTCTATTCTGTTCTATTGATTTATGTGTCTATTTTTGTGCCGATACCATACTGTTTTAATTACTACAGCTTTATAATAGAACTTGAAGTCCAGAATCATGACGCCTCCAGTTTTGCTTTTCTTTTTCAAGATTGCTTTGGCTATTTGGGGTCTTTTGTGGTTCCATACAGATTTTAGGATTGTTTTTTTCTAATTCTGTGAGAAAAGCTGATGATACTTTGATAGAGTTTGTGTTAAATCTGTGGATTGCTGTGGGTAGTATAGACATTTTAACAGTATTTGTTCTTCTAATCCATGAGTATGGAGTGTCTTTTCATTTCTTTGTGTCTTCTTCAGTTTCTTTCATCAGTGTTTTATAGTTTTCAGAGTATAGGTCTTTCACCTTTTTGATTAGTTTCATTCCTAGGTATCTTATTATTTTTGGGTGCAATTGTAAATGGGTTTTCTTAGTTTCTGTTTCTGCTGTTTCCTTATTGATCTATAGAAATCCAACAGATTTCTGTATGTTGCTTTTGTATCCTGTAACCTTACCGGATTCGTTGTTCAGTTCTAGTAGTATTTTGGTGGAGTCTTACAGGTTTTCTATACTGAATATCATGTCATCTGCAAATAGTGAAAGTTTGGCTTCTTCTTTGCTGATTCGGGTGCCTTTTATTTCTTTTTGTTGTCTGATTGCTGTGAGTAGGACTTCTAGTACTATGTTGAATAACAATGGTGAGAATGGATATTTTTTGTCTTGCTCCTGATCATATTGGAAAAGCTCTCAGTTTTTCCCCATTGAGGATGGTATTAGCTGTGGGTTTTTCATATGTGGCCTTTATTACATTGGGGTATGTTCTAAATCTCCTTTGTTGAGGGTGTTTATCATTGAATGGATGTTGTACTTTGTCAAATGCCTTTTCTGCCTCTATTGAAATGATCATGTGGTTCTTGTCCTTTCTCCTATCGATGTGATGTGTCACATTGATTGATTAGTGAATATTGAACCACCCTCATAACCCAGGAATAAATGCCACTTGATTGTGGCGAATGATTTTTTTAATGTATTGTTGGATTTGGTTTGCTAGTATTTTATTAAGAATTTTTGCATCCATGTTCCTCAGGGATACTGGCCTGTGGTTCTCTCTTTTTTTTAACGTTTATTTTTTATTTTAGAGGGGGAGGGGATGGGCAGAGGGGGAGAGAGAGAGAAAGAGAGACAGAGAGAGAATATGAATATGAATGAATGAATCTTAAGCAGGTTCCATGCTAAGAATGGAGCCCAGTACGGAGCTCAATCCCACTACCCTGGGATCGTGACCTGAGCCGAAATCAGGAGCCAGATGCAACTGACTGAGCCACCCAGGCACCCCTCTGGTTCTCTTTGTTAGTGGATGTTTTATCTGGTTTTGGTATTAGGGTAATACTGGCCTCATAGAATTAATTTGGAAGTTTTCCTTTTCTATGTTTTGGAATAGTTTAAGAAGAATAGGCATTAACTCTTCTTTAAATGTTTAGTAGAATCTGGTCCTGGACTTCTGTTTGTTGGGAGGTTGTTTTTTTTTTATTATTATTATTACTGAGTCAATTTCTTTGCTGGTTATTGGTCTATTCAAATGTTCTATTTCCTCCTATTTTGGTTTTGATAGTTTATATGTTTCTAGGAATGTATCCATTTCTTCCAGGTTGTTCCACTTCGTTAGCCTATAGTTTTTCATAACATTCTCTTAGGATTGTTCATATTTTTGAGGTGTTGGTTGTTATTTCTCCTCTCTCATTTGTGATTTTATTTGTTTGAGGCTTTTCTCTTTTTGTCTTGGTAATTCTGGCTGGAAGTTTATCAATTTTGTTGATTGTTTTTCAAAGAACTAGCTCCTGGTTTCATTGATCTGTTCTATTATTATTTTTAGTTTCTATATCATTTACTTTTGCTCTAACCTTTATCATTTCCTTCCTTCTGCTGTTTTTAAGTTTTGTCTGTTGTTCTTTTTCTAGCTCCTTTAGGTGCAAATTTAGGTTGTTTATTTGAGATTTTTCTGGCTTCTTGAGGTAGGCCTATATTGCTGTATACTTTCTTCTTAGGTCTGCTTTTGCTGCATCCCAAAGGTTTTGAGCCATCGTGTTTTCATTTTCATTTATTTCCATGTACTTTTTAATTTCTTCTTTGAGTTACTGGTTAACCCATTCATGCTTCAGTAGGATGTTCTTTAACTTCCATGTATTTGTGGTCTTTCCAAATTTTTTTCTTGGGGTTGACTTCTAGTTTCATAACATTGTGGTCATATGCATGGTATGATTTCAATCTTCTTGAATTTGTTGAGGTTTGTTTTGTGGGCTAATACATGATCCATTCTGGAGAATGTTCCATGTGCACTCAAATGAGTATTCTACTGTTTTACAATGGAATGTTCTGAATGTATCTGTTAAGTCCATCTGGTTCAGCATGTCATTCAAAGCCATTATTTCCTTGTTGATTCTGTCTAGATGATCTGTCCATTGATGTCAGTGGGGTGTTAAAGTCCCCTGCTATTATTGTATTATTATCAATTAGTTCCTTTATGTTTGTTATTAACTGTTTTATGTATTTGGGTGCTTTCATGTTGGGTGCATAAATATTTACAATTGTTAGATCTTGTTGGATTGTCCTCTTTATGATGATACAGTGTCCTCCTTTGTCTTTTGCTACAGTCTTTGTTTTATTTTTATTTTTTTAAGTGTTTGTATTTTTGAGAGAGAGAGGGCAGGGAAGGGGCAGAGAGAGAGGGAGACACAGAATCCAAAGAAGGCTCCAGGTCCTAAGCTGTCAGCACAGAGCCTGATGTGGAGCTCAGACTCACAAGCTGTGAGATCATGACCTGAGCAGAAGTCAGATGCTTAACCGACTAAGCCACCCAGGTGCCCCCACAGTCTTTTTTTTTAAGTCTATTTTATCTGATGTAAGTATTGCTACTCTGGCTTTCTTTTGCCATCAATTTGCGTGATAGATGTTTCTCCATCCCCTCACTTTCAATACATTGATTGATTTTCAGATGTTGAATGAACCTTGTATTCCAGTGATATCAACCTGACGTGACCATGATTATATTATCCTTTTTATATGTTGCTAGATTCAATGTCCTAATACTTGAAAATTTTTGCGTCTATGATCATGAGAGATTTTGATCTTTAGTATTCTTTCCCTTTAATATCTTTGCCAGATTTTAGTAACCAGGGTAATGTTGCCACATAAAATGAGTTGGAAAGTGTTCTCTTTAATTTCCTGAGTTTGTAGAATTGGTATTCTCTCTTCTGGAGCCATTTACCTGAAGATGCCAGTGAAGATTTCTGGGACTGGAGCTATCTTTGTGACAAGAGTAACAATAAGTTAGCTCTATATTAACTATAAAATAACACTTAAAAAATAGATAATGCACTATTCAGGTTATCTGTTTCTTCTTGAGTAAATTTTGGAAGTTTGTGTTATTGAAGGAATTTGTCCATTTCATAGAAATTTATTAGCATATGGCTGTGCATAATATTCTCTTGTTATTCTCTTAATCCATATTATAGGAGATCTATAGTGATGTTCCCTGTTTCTTCTGGTATCCGTACTTTGTGTTTTCTCTTTTTTTCTTCAGTCCTGACTAGAGATGTAGCCATGTCATGAAAATTCTGTAAGAGCCAGTTTTAGTGCTATTCATTTTCTCTTGATGGTTTTGAGTTTTTAATTTGATACCTGCTCTTTGTTATTATTTTCCTTCTACGTGCTTCAGGTTTACTATGCTCTTCTCCTTGAGTTGTAGTATGGAAGTTTTATTGATTTGAGACATTTCTTCTTTTCTAATACAAACATTTAATACTAAAATTTTTTCTCCTAACACTGCTTTATCTGTATTCCATTAATTCTGATATGCTTTTAACTTTTGTTCAGTTCAAATATTTTCTAATTTCCCTTTTGAATATAAATTATTTTGACTTCCTCTTTTGAATATAAATTATTTTGATGTATATTGCTTAATTTCCAAATGTTTGGAGACTTTTTCCAGATTTCTTTCTGTTATTGATTTTTTGTTTAATTCTATTGTGATCAGAGAACATACTTTGCGTTCTTTACACACTTATTACATTTCTTTTAAATACGTTGTGGTTTATTTTATGGCCCAGAATATGGTCTTTTTCAGTGAATGTTATGTGCATTTCTGCTTTTGTTGAAATGAGTATTCTGTGGATGCCAATTAGATCAAGTTGGTTGGTAGTGTTGTTCTTTATCACATTTCTTCTATAGCACATTACTCTTTTCTGTCTACTTTTTCTACCCATTTCTCAGAGGAGAGTGTTGAAGTGTCCAAATATAATTGTAGATTTGTCTATTTCTTCCAAATCTATCAATTTTTGTTTTATATATTTTAAGGCTCTGTTGTTACATGTAGGATTGTTATGTCTTCTTGGTGAGTTGACCCTTTTTATCATTTGTAATGTCCCTCTTTAGCCCTGATAATTTCTATTCCTCTGAAGTCTTTTCTGATAGGAATAAAGCTACCCCAGGTTTCTTTTTAGTTTTTAATTGTGGTAAAACACACAGAACACAAAACTTACCATCTTCACCATTCTTAAGTGTCCAATTCAGGGGCATTAAGCACATTCACACTGTTGTGAATCACCTCCATCCATCTCCAGAACTCTTCATCTTCCCAAACTGAGACTCTGTCCCCATTAAACACTCACTCCCCGTAACCCCTTCCCCCACCCCCGCCACTGGCTTATATCACTTAGCATAATGTCTTCAACAGACACAATGGGATGAATGAATAAACAAATGGATGATGATATAAACATACAATGGAATATAATTTAGTCTTTAAAAGGCAGGACATTCTGTGAGGTGCCTGGGTGGCTCAGTCGGTTAAGCGTCTGACTTCGGCTCAGGTCATGATCTCGCTGTTCGCGGGTTCGAGCCCTACGTCGGGCTCTGTGCTGACAGCTCGGAGCCTGGAGCCTGCTTCGGATTCTGTGTCTCCTTCTCTCTCTGCCCCTCCCCTGCTCGCACTCTGTCTCTTAAAAAGAAATAAATGCAAATTAAAAAAATTTTTTAAAAGAAGGACATTCTGACGCATACTATAAGATGGATGAAACTTGAAGACATTATGCTTAAGTGAAATACGCCAGTTGCAAAAGGACAAATACTATATAATTCCACTTATATGAGGTACCTAAAGGAGTCAGATTCAAAGGGACCAAAAATAGATGGTGGGTGACAGGCAGGGGATTCTTTGTCCCTTCAAATGAATTATTGTTATGATCTATTATCTGAATTTTAAATGGATTCAGGTAAAAAGAGAAAATATTTTGAGCATTCCTCATGGAAATTTGCTTTCTTTTCAGAATGGCTTTGGAACACATTCATGGTTTCTAAAGAGAATCCCCAACTCCCAGTACCCTTTGAGAAATGAATACATAGGAGAGTTTGTAAATGGGTATCGTCATGGCCATGGAAAATTTTACTATGCCAGTGGAGCCATGTATGAGGGACAATGGGTCTCCAATAAAAAACACGGCATGGTGAGTGCACATGTGTGAAGAGTACATTTTAAAGAGTCTGTAAAGCAACTAAAATACAGTACAAGGAGTGTCATTCTCTGGTAAAGTGCATCATCCATTTTTGCATAGGATAACCTACTGTCTTATTAAGATAACTATACAAATTTTAAAATAATTTCCAACATATCATCAGTATCTAAAAGTGTGTTTAGAAATTATTTAGTTGGTTTATGTTATGTACATGTGTGTGTGTGAGGGTGGTTTTGGTCACAAGTAATGGAATATCTAGCTTAATAATCTGTAAGTGTTAAGGAATGAGGGGATTTGGGGGCACCTGGGGGGCTCAGTCAGTTAAGCGTCCGACTCTTGGTTTCGGCTCGGGTCATGATCTCACGGCTCGTGGCATTGAGCTCTACCTCGGGCTCTGCGCTGATGGTGTGGAGCCTGCTTGGGATTCTCTCTCTCCCTCTCCCCCTCCCCCATGCTCATGCGTGCTCTCTCTCTCTTTCAAAATAAATATATTTTTTTAAAAAAGAAGTGGGTTGCAAGGTTGCTTTGATCCAGCAACTCAGCGATGTTGAGGGTGTTCTTGCTCTCCCCAGGAGACGTCTCCTGCCATGCTGTCAGCTTCACTCTTATGCTGCCCCTCCCTCATGACCATAGGTTGCTGTGGCTCCAGGCTTCATATCCACATACACACTAAGTAGAAGGAGAGAAGAAACTCTTTCCCAGGAAGCTTTCCACAGATGTCTTTAGTTTGGTTGAGCTGACTTGGGTCATGTGTTTACCTCTCAATCAGACTGACTATTGGCCTGGGTTGGACAGATCCCAAGAGAGCCCCTCTTTGGTGATAGGCACTCTGCTGGTCACTAGCATGGTTTGATAAGATACCTTCTGTGACCTAGGGGTAATTGGAGAGAGCTCGTGGGACAGATGGGAAAGGAAGAGAAGGAAGAGAGAGGACTTACAGTAATGTGAGACTCTAGGAGCCTGATTCTATGTGGGCTAAGTACATATTAAAAAAAAGTTTTTTTTAATATTTATTTTTGAAAGAGAGAGAGTGTGAGAGGGGGAGGGGCAGAGAGAAAGGGAGACACAGAATCCGAAGCAGGCTCCAGGCTCTGAGCTGTCAGCACAGAGCCCCACGTGGGGCTCGAACTCACGGACTATGAGATCATGACCTGAGCGGAAGTCAGAAGCTGACTGGGCCACCCAGGCACCCTGGGCTAAGGGCATATCTTAAAAACAAACAAAAAAACTCCAAACCTTTGAAAAAGATACAGACGCACATTACCAGTGGTTTTCCTGAACTGTCAATCTCTCTGTCTGCAGGGCCGATTAACGTTCAAGAATGGGCGTGTGTATGATGGCCCATTTTCCAACGACCACATAGTGGAGTTTCCAAATCTTGAAGCTGAGTTCTTAAGTCACCTGGATGGGTCTTCAGAATCTTCCTTCAGGAGCTGGTGCCAGGGATCCTCCATCAGTGCTGGTAGGGGTGTTCTCCTGTCAGCTGCACACAAATTAACCTGTATTATCTACGGAATCCACTCATCGAAATACACCCACTACTTTAGAAAACAAGTTTCGGGGCGCCTGGGTGGCTCAGTCGGTTGAGGGTCCGACTTCAGCTCAGGTCATGATCTCACGGTCCGTGAGTTTGAGCCCCGTGTTGGGCTCTGTGCCGACAGCTCCGAGCCTGGAGCCTGCTTCAGATTCTGTGTCTCCCTCTCTCTCTGACCCTCCCCCGTTCATGCTCTGTCTCTCTCTGTCTCAAAAACTAAATAAATATTAAAAACAAAATTAAAAAAAAAAAGAAAGAAAACAGAAGTTTCCTGAGAGAAACTGCTTTCTTTAAAAAAATTTTTTTGGGGGCGCCTGGGTGGCTCAGTTGGTTAAGCGGCCGACTTCAGCTCAGGTCATGATCTCACGGTCCGTGAGTTTGAGCCCCGAGTCGGGCTCTGTGCTGACAGCTCAGAGCCTGGAGCCTGTTTCGGATTCTGTGTCTCCCTCTCTCTCTGACCCTCCCCCTTTCATGCTGTCTCTCCCTGTCTCAAAAATAAATAAACGTTAAAAAAAATTTTTAAGTATTTTTTTTACATTTATTTATTTTTGAGAGACAGAGAGAGACAGAGTGTGAGCAGGGGAGAGACAGAGAGAGGAGACACAGAATCCCAAGCAGGCACCAGGCTCTGAGTTGTCAGCACAGAGCCTAACACGGGGCTCAAACCCATGAACCATGAGATCATGACCTGAACTGAAGTCAGATGCTCAACCGACTGAGCCACCCAGACACCCCAAAACTGTTTTCTTAATAGGTTTTTTGAATACTCTTGTGTCCTACTTTGATGGAAAATCTTATTTATTTATTTATTTATTTTTTAATTTTCGAGAGAGCAGATGTGTGAGTAGGGGAGAGGGGCAGAAGGAGAGAGAATATTAAGCAGGCTCCACGCTCAGTGTGGACCCTGACACAGGGCTCGATCCCATGACCCTGAGATCATGACCCGAGCTGAAATCAAGAGTTGGATGCTCAATTGACTGACGCACCCAGGTGCCCTGGTGGAAAATCATTTTGACATAACATTGAAAAAAAATTTTTTTAACTTCCAAAATCATTTTATTTTTTTCCAAAAGCATTTTAATTTACTAGTTGAAATAACATTGAAAATTTTTAACCTTGGTTTTCACAATTATGCCCTCTGTCTGCCTTTATTTGCTAGAAATTATCAGAAAGCTTGATGGCAGTGAAAGTAATTCTGTGTTAGGGTCGAGCATTGAGCTGAATCTAAGTTTTTTGCTGAATATGTACCCCAAGGAACACCAAGCAGAGGAAAAGAAGCAGGTAAAAGCCTTTTGTATTGTTATGCATTTACGTTTTAGGCTTAAATATTAATAGTCTCCAGAGTCTTGGAAACATACAGCTGACGGTGGATCTCCTGTGTCAAGTGTCTTTTACAGGCCTGATAGATGCTTCATGTACCGTCCCATTTAATTTGCACGGCAAACTTAGCAAACAGGCTTTGTGAGAAAACAGAAGGCCAGATAGAGGGACTCAGCGAGTTAACTACTGCCTCAGAGCCCACAAGGCTAAAGTTAACCCTCACCCCCAGCTTGGTCTGAAGGCCAAGGCTGTGGCCACCCCACTCCGCAGGACATGAATTCCGCTGTGTGTCATTATGGGCTGCTGGGATTCAAAAGAACTCGAAACCCTTAGAAATCATTACAACTCTAGAAATCCACAGAGCCAGAGAAAACTCTGTGTTCCCAGACCTCATTTGATTAACATCTGGAAAATCACATCCACCAAATGACACGTTAGCATCCTGATTCCTGCTTTGGCTGGGGCTTGGTGTGAGTCTTCCGTGAAACCATGGATGAAGATGTTTGCAACACGCGCACCACTGGTGCCTCGAAATTGCAAGGCGTCCTTGCCCCTTTCCCTGCCTCGTTCTGGCCTCCTCTGGTCCCGGTTCTGTGGGTCTCAAAGTGGTGACTGTCCACTCCCATCCTCCTTTCTTCTCCCGGCCAGCGTCGTAATTCGGTCTCCTGGTATTACTCGCTTCATCTGCTGTCAGACTGTCATTCAAAACAAGAACTCCTGTGACTTTCTCGAGTTACAAAAATGGTACACAACACCTGTAGAAAATTTAGAAAATGCAGATAAGAAAAAGTAAAACAGAATCTTCACCCAGACAAATGTGGTGACCACTTTTCCAGTTTTGCTCTGAGCAAACATAACTAGAATTGGGAGAATTCTGCTCCTATAATGTCTGCTCATGTGTATTTAATAATAGCCATTCAATGTTCTCCTACAATATCATTTTTAGATGAATAAACATCCATTGATACACCCAAAAAGGAGAGATTTTCTTATATTATTTTTTTGTGTTTTATGTACATATCATTCACTTTCCACTTTGGAGTTCTTTCCATGTCAACACAGGTAGGTCTTTTAAAAATTACAGATTTGGGGGTGCCTGGGTAGCTTAGTCACTTAAGCCCCCGACTTCGACTTGGGTCATGATCTCACAATCTGTGAATTCAAGCCCCACATCAGGCTCTGTGCTGACAGCTCAGAGCCTGGAGCCTGCTTTGGATTCTGTATCTCCCTCTCTCTCTCTGCCCCTCCCTTGCTCATACTCTGTCTCTGTCTCTCTCTCAAAAATAAGTAAACGTTAATTGAAAAAAATATGGATTTAAAATCTATCTTACCTCATAATTACAAAAGAAGTGTAGGATCTAGAAAGTGAAAAAATTGTGTAACTCAGTTCTTAGAAATGCCTCCAAAAGTGTTTTCTTATAGTTTTTTTTTTTTTTTAATTTTAGAGAGTGTGAGCGGGGGAGGGGGGTTGCAGGGAGAGGGAGGGAGAGAATCTTAGGCTCCCCGCCCAGTGTAGATTGCCAATGGGGCTTGAACCCAAAGCCGAGAGATCATGACCTGAGCCAAAACCAAGACTTGGACGCTTGACTGACTGAGCCACCCGGTCTCTCCCGATAACAGCACATTTTTTAATGTTATTCAGAAATTGCATTTTATTGACCTGGGGATGAGCAGGGAAAATACAACATTTGCTGAGCCCTCATAGTGGTCAATGGTAAATGCTATTACTTCACTTGTATTATCTCATTTAATTTATAAAGCAGGTGTTGTCTCTCTTTTGTTCTTATTAGGTAAGATTAAGACGTGCATGGCTTTCTCTTTGTAGGTGGAATATGCTGTCTTAAGAAATATTACAGAATTAAGAAGAATCTATAGCTTCTACAGCAGCCTAGGATGTGATCGCTCTCTGGATAACACCTTTCTGATGACAAAGCTTCACTTCTGGAGGTTTCTAAAAGATTGCAAATTTCATCACCATAATATAACTCTTGCTGATATGGACAGGGTATTAAGCGGTGAGTGTCCCGGTCCTTCAGGTCTTTTGGGTTAAAGATTGGTGTGACATGTCACCGTGAAACCAGTCAGGAAATGTGGAGGGAGTGACGAAGGCAAATCCCGGGAGACACGTTCCAGAAATCAACACACCATCTTCTCAAGGTGCTTCAAATGTACCTGAGACACTCTCGTGAAATAATGGCAACGGTAAAAGACCATCTACAGCAGGGCCTGTGAGCCAGGGCCAGCCCCCTGCCTGTTCTTATAAATAAAGTTTTATTGGAACACAGCCATGTCCATTTCCTCATGCATTGTCTGTGGCTGTTTTTGCCCTGTCATGTCAGAACTGAGGGGTTGTGGCCCGCAAAACCTAAAGATATTTACCGTGTGGCTCTTGGCAGAAAAGTTTGCCTGCCTCTGATCTATAGTTTAAAACAACCCAGTAAATTGTGAGGTCCGAAGCAGAGAGGATCAGGGAGGGCCAGTAGCCGAGAAAACACTGGACGTGGGCTCGGGCTTGATTTCAAATTAGAAAGTTCATGGCGATAGATTTAACAACTTTGAAGGTTCTGTTCCTTTCAGCCGGATTCTGGGAAGCAGGCCTTGACAACCTCAAATTATCTACTGGGAAAACAAAATATCAGGACTGACACTTATTTACTTGAAATGTAAGTGTCGGACACAGATTTTGAGTCCATTTAAAGTCAGAGTCACCATTAGAATCAAATGTGGCTCCGACCACGCCAAACTCCGAAAGACACTGGGACAAGGTCTCTTGCAACTTTCCTGAAAAGTGACTAGGTCTTTCGTGCGGTACTTAAGTTTTAGGTGGGTGTGTTTACGCTGTTCATAGTATTCACTACGAGAAAAGGTACTCTGTCACACTCACTTCTTTGACTTGTATACCAGGAGCAAATAAAATAGAAGGTTTTAGAAAATACGAGGCATCAAGAATGCAGTCTTGACATTTGCAACCAACGCGGATGGACCTTGAGGGTGTTATGCTAAGTGAAATAAGAGACAAATAGCATAGGATCTTGCTTGTATGTTAAATCTGAAAAAACAAAGAAGGGGCACCTGGGTGGCCCAGTGGTTTAAGCATCCACCTCTTGATTCCGGGTCAGGTCATGATCTCATGGTTCGTGGGACCGAGTTCCTTGGGCTCTGTGCGGACAGCTCAGATCTGGCTTGGGATTCTCCCTCTCCCACTCTCTCTCTCTGTTCCTCTTCCACTTGAAGCTCTCTCAAAGTAAATAATGAAATATTAAAAATAATTAAATAAAAATTAAAGAACACAGAAACAAGCTCACAGATACAGAGAACAGAGTAGTGGTTGCCAGAGGGGAGGGATCGAAGAGATGGGTGAAGGGGGTCAAAAGGTATAAAGTTCCAGCTACAAAATAAGTCATGGGGATGTAACGTGCGGCATGGTGACTATAGTTAAAAATAAGGTTATTTAAAAGTTGCTAAGAAGGTCAATCTTAAAAGTCCTCACCGCCAGAATAAAGGAGAAATTTTTGTAACTACGTAGGCGAAGGGTGTCAACCAGTCTTACTGTGGCGGTCATGTTGCAGCACCTAGTGAATGGCGTCGTACACGGGAAACTAATACAACGTTATACGTCAGTTCTACCTCGATTAAAAACAAAGTGCTAGGCATCCTTTCCAATTTCCTTTATTGTAGCCAATAATGACATTCCGGTTGAAGAAATTCATTCTCCATTTACAACAATACTTTTGAGAACATTTCTGAATTACCTCCTGCAATTGGCTTACCACATCCATCACAAAGAATTCCAGTAAGTACCACTTCTGAAGCTCGGAGAGGGCATGGGAGACCTAATCAGTCCTGAGCTGCAGTGGTGCCCACTTTTCTTTGACGTGTGTTACTACTTTTACATACTCCCGAAGGGAAGGGCCAGAAACAAAAGCGTTTCACAAATATTAACCACAAAACCATCGGATGCCAGATTACACTTCTGAAGCCCCTTCCGAGGTGAGTCGTGTTTCAATGTTGAAACTTGCTCTCAGGGTTTTGATCAGAAATAGTCAACACTAGCCCTTCCTCAGGCCCGAATTTCCCCATCTTTCTCAGATGGGGAATAATAAATTGATTGATCCCCTGTCAGAGAAAAATTGATCCCCTGTCTTTTTTTATTTGGAAATAAGTTTTCCAGGAGTGTTGCCATGTTAGTACTTGAGTTCCTACACACCCTTCACTCAGCTGCCCTTAACAATGACATTGTACACGACCACGATGCACCTGTGGAAGTTAAGAAATTAACGTTGGTGTAATACCATTAACTAAGTCATGGACATTATTAGGGTTTCCCGGGTTTTCCCAATAATGTTCCTTTTCTGATCCATGTTCCTTGCGTTTAGTTGTCTCCTATCTCCTTGGTCCCTACAACCTGTGATAATTTGTCAGACTTTGTCTTTTATGGCCTTGACGCTTTGGAAAAGTCTTGGTCAGTTATCTTGTAAAATGTCCCTTGATTTTGGTCTGCTGATATATTTTTCATCATTGCCCTGAGGCTTGCTTGGGTTTGGGGCAAGAACGGCACAGAGGTGAAATACCCTTGGCAGCCCATCACATCAGGGGGACATGGTGTTGATCTGTCTTGGTACTGGTGACGTTAGTCCCGATCACTCAGTGACGGTGGCGGGAGGCACGACGCTCTACCATAAACCTACTGTGTCTCCCCTTCTGTACCTTCGTGGTTCGAAGCAAGTGACTAAATCCACCCCACACTCAGGGAGAGAGGAATTAGGTTCTACCTGCTGGACAGAGAGGTGACTAGATCTTTCTCGTCAGAAACAGAAGCCCATCACTCTTTCTGTGTTTTACCAAATTGATGACTGAGAACATTCACCCAAATGCTGGCCGCGTAAAAGGTAAATACAAAACCAGCAGCATTATATTGACTGTCGCTTCTTTTTCCAAAATGTAGCTTTGTAATCCTTTTCTGACAGTTTATCGTTGCATTATGTTTTTAGGCAATTTATTCAGTGGGCAACAGCGGACGCTCTATTCCATCAGCCACATCAACAAGAGCTGGGAGATTTACACGGTTTACTGCAGACCGCACGCGGCTCCTCCCCACGAGCCGTCCATGAAGGTGCGACACTTCCTCTGGATGTTGAAAGTAAGTGCTCGTGACCGAGACTGGTTTCACATATATATATATATATTTTTTTTAATTTTTTTTAACGTTTTTATTTATTTTTGAGACTGAGAGAGACAGAGCATGAACAGGGGAGGGGCAGAGAGAGAGAGGGAGACACAGAATCTGAAACAGGCTCCAGGCTCTGAGCGGTCAGCACAGAGCCCAACGCGGGGCTCAAACTCACGGACCGTGAGATCATGAGCTGAGCCGAAGTCGGACGCTCCACTGACTGAGCCACGCAGGCGCCCCAAGACTGGTTTCATATTAACAGGCATTTGGGTTTTCATTAAAGAAAGGCAACGTGTTCTAGAAACGACACACGCATCGTGAGATCCAGGATGGGTTTCCATAGCCAACGAATGTTTACTGGGCCCCTTTGGGCAGAAGCGAGTAATTCTGGGGTCTGGGAACACTGGCTCCACGTGCTTCCTTCCCAGTGAGGGAAGGACCCAGGCGACGGGGCCACAGTGTCTTTGCTAACG
The DNA here is from genome assembly GCF_018350215.1 of Panthera leo. Classification (NCBI taxonomy): domain Eukaryota; kingdom Metazoa; phylum Chordata; class Mammalia; order Carnivora; family Felidae; genus Panthera; species Panthera leo. The sequence goes on from NC_056694.1 coordinate 5,162,798, forward strand.
CAGACCTTGCCGTGTAAGAGAAGACGGAGTGGGGAGGGACGCCAGTGTCATTGACAAAAATTATTATTCATCAGAAAGTAACTTAAAGGAGTTATTAGTTTAAAAGTTAGTGAGAACACCTAGTTTAACAGTATTCTCATGCCAACTTTTGGTAGTTTTTGTTTGAATTCACGCCTGTGGGAAGTTAAATGATAAAACGGGAAGGGTCGAATACTAACAGGGAATAGGGAAAAGTCTAACGGTGTCGTATGTATACGAAAACCTGACAGCAGCCTGGTGTCTAATACAGGAAAACAGCTTTTGGGAATAGGTGAGCTTTGGTGGGTATCGTACCAGCTGTTCGTTCACTCCCCCCTTTCTTCATGGCCCCTTACTGAAGACACGAGGTCAGCTGTCCCTCTGGATTGGTCACACATCCGCTTCGGGCTGGCTGCATCCTATCAGAGTTGATTACCCTGTTCTACTTTTTCCCGTATTTCCACTAAAGCAGGACAGTTAGAGGCTTGTATGGATTCGGGTTTTTTTCTTGCCCGGACAAAATCCACGGGTGGTTCTGTGTACTTCCTATCACCTTGCCTCAGGAATGTTCCCTTTTAGCGATGTTCAGACGGACCAGTGGTGTCAGCACGATCCTTCCATTAAAACCTAGGAGACTTGGGGCGCCTGGGTGGCTTAGTCTGTTAAGCGTCCGACTTCAGCCTAGGTCATGATCTCATGGTTCATGAGTTCAAGCCCCACGTGGGGCCCTATGCTGACAGCTCAGAACCTGGAGCCTGCTTTTGAGTATGTGTCTCCCTCACACTCTGTTTCTCTCTCTCAAAGATAAATAAACATTAAAAAAAAAAAAAAAGAATGTGGAACCTGGTTTGCATGGTGCTTAGGACGGAGTGGAGGGAGGGCCAGCATGGAGCCAGCCCTTATGAGGTGCACGTTCTCCTAATCCTGAAAAGCAGCACTGACCTTAGTGAAAATGGTGTTTTCTGGGCTGAATGCTCTCTGGTTCAGTATCTCAGAAAGCAAAACTGTTTTCAGCTTTGACGCAGATAGGGTCTTCACCTAGACTTTCAGCGAGACTTCGTGTGTTCAGCCCTACCTGGAGTGTTACTTCCAGAGGGGTCTCCGTCCTGAGTGCCCACGGCATCCCGGGTTCCTCGGTCCCCCGTCCAGCATTTCCCCACCTGTGTAGCTGGGTTGATATCTCATGTCCGGATCATCATACCCTCCATCCTGTGTTTATGCTTTTTTTTTTTTAAGTTTATTTATTTATTTTGAGAGAGACAGAGACAGTGCAAGTCGGGGAGGGGCAGAGAGAAAGGGAGAGAGAGAATCCCGAGCAGGCTCTGCGCTGTCAGCGCTGGGTTTGATCCCTCAAACAGTGAGGTCATGAACTCAAGATCAAGAGTCGAACACTTAACCAACTGTGCTACCTGGGCACCCCTGTGTTTATGCTTCTAAAAACACTTTCCTTGCAGAGGGATTAGGGTAGGTCTAGAGAGGTAAATATCAGTGTTAATCTAGAATGCTGTTATATGGATATAAATTGACATTAAAAATATGTAACTATCAGGGTGCCTGGGTGGCTCAGTCAGTTAAGGGTCTGACTTCGGCTCAGGTCATGATCTCACGGTCTGTGTGTTCGAGCCCCACGTCAGGCTCTGTGCCGACAGCTCAGAGCCTGGAGCCTGCTTCAGATTCCGTGTCTCCCTCTCTCTGTCCCTTCCCCGTTCATGCTCTGTCTCTCTCTCTCTCTGTCTCTCAATAATAAATAAACGTTAAAAAAACTTTTTTTTAAATATGTAACTATCTGTAATTATAGGCAATTATAGTTGAATCGGTTGTTTCTTTTACAGGACTTTAAAATGATAAATAAAGAATTGACACCAGCCAAATTTGTGGAGGTCATCGCAGAGGATAATCCTTTCATGCATGATGGCATTGACAGCAACTTTGAACTTGAGGTTTGTCAAGAGGTGTCACAAATAGAGCAGATACAATCCAAGAACCAAGATTAGACTGAAAGGCATTCTGACCCCAATATGTAAATATGTGTAGGGCTCTACACATGTGTATATATACATACATGTGTGTATATCCATGTGTATCTATGTAGCTATATCTCCTTGATTATATTAGAAAACTAGAGTTAATATAAAAAAGAATATTTCAGATATCAGGAAGTGAAATCAAAAGAATATAAAACTATAGTTGATCCTTGAACAGCACCAGAGTTGGGGATGCTGACACCCCCATGCAGTCAGAAATTCAGGGATAACTTCAGACTCCCCCAGAACTTAACCTGCCTGCCGTGGATTGGAAGCCTTACTGATCACATACACAGGCGATTAATACATATTTTGTATTATATGCTGTATTCTTACAATAAAGTAAGCCAGAGAAAAGAAAACGCTAAGAAAATCATCAAGGAAGAGAGAATACATTTTATACCGCTGTCCTGTATGTGTCGGAAAAGATGTATATGTAAGCGGTCCCACGGGGTTCAAACCTGTGTTGTTCAAGGGTCAGCTGTAGGATGCTGTTTCTTGGAGAATTTAGCGATTTAATACACGTGTATGTTTCTCTGGCGGGCCATGTGTCTCCTCCAGTGAATTAGGTGTATCTTTGGTTTTCAGCGCTCCTTGCCGAGGGGCGAGTCTCCCTCCCCAGGCTCGGTCTTTGCTTCTGCAAACGGAAGTGGGGCAACTAGTTGATGTGTTTTCGGTATACGCCATACCTCCTGCCACGAGTGTCTACTCCGTGCATTTGTGTCTCGTGGACACGTCCTAAAGGTGGGGTCCGTGTGGCTCCCTCCACTCGGCTGTAACCATTTGTGTTCAGGTCACCAGGGTTCCCACGATGGCCCGCCTAGGGGTCCTGCCCAGTACACACCAGTCCATGGCCCTGCCATGGCCCCCGAAACGCGGTCTCTCCCACCTCCAACACGTTCTTCCCTCCATGTCCCAGGTCTTCCCCTTCCCTCACCGCCGGCTCCTTTCCAGCTTCTTCGCAGGTTCCTCCTCTTCTGCCACACTCAAGTCCAAGTGCCCTGGACTCAGTCCGGGGTCCTCTCATCTCATGATCTTAAGTGCCACCTTTCTGAAGACAAGGCCACCGTTGGTGTCTCCAACCCAAACCACGCTCCCTAGCCCCAGACGGCCTGAGTCGGAGTGGCCCCTCAAGCTCCCCACAGCCCAGAATGTCCCACACCCCAAACGTGTGACCTCTGTCTTCCGCCAGCGTACCCCAGCCTCCCGTGAGTGGGGCGCTGATGGCCTCAGCCCTTCCGTTGTCAGGGCATTGTCACAACGACTCCTTCCTCTCCTACCCCACATTCACATCTTCAGGAGATCCACCTGAAGAATGGATCCAGAATATGGCACCTTCCGTGCCAGCTGAGCCGCCGACGGTCCCCTGGAAAGCTGCAGTGGCTCCTAACTCATCTTTTGCATTTGTCTCTTACCTTCCTACCCCCCGGGGCAGCAATCAGGTCACGTCCCTCCTCTGCTCACACCCCCAGGCTTCCCATCTTACGCGGAGTAAAGGCCCTCAAGACGCTGATGGCTCCATCTTTCTGAGTCCTTGTCTGACCGCTGAGTCCCAGCTGCCTCTGTGCTGTCCCCTGAACACACCTGTCAGGCTCCTACCTCAGAACGTTTGAACTTGCTAACCCCCACCCCACCGTTTCGGGGGGGCTTGAATAACAGAAAAGTACTGCCTGCAGTTCTGAAAGCGAGTCGTCAGAAATAAGGTAGAACTGGTTCCGTCTGGGGCTGTGGGAAAGGCCTCTCCCCTTGGCTCGTAGACGGCCATCTTCTCCCCGTGTCTCTTCACGTTGTCTTCCCACTATGGGTCTGTGTCGGTGTCCAAATCTCCCTCTTATAAGGACAGTGGCCATGCTGGATTGGGTCCCCCACCCTCATGATCTCATTTTAACTTGATCTGTAAAGACATCATCACCAGGGATGCCTAGGTGGCTTGGTTGAGAATCCAACTTCGGCTCAGGTCTTGATCTCATGGCTTGTGGGTTTGAGCCCCATGTCAGGCTCTGTGCTGACGGCTCTGAGCCTGGAGCCTGCTTCAGATTCTGTGTCTCCCTCTCTCTCTGCCCCTCCCCTGCTCGCACTCTGTCTCTCTCAAAAATAAACATAAATTTTTTTTGATAAAAATGAAAATTTTAAAAAGGCATTATTACCAAATAAGGTCACATTCTGAGGTTTTGGGGGTTAGGACTCCCCACTCTTTTTTTGGGAGACACAGTTCAGCCCAAAAGAGTCTTCCCTCTCGCCTCCCCCGCCCCACTCCTTGAAATTCATGTCCTCTTATGTATAAAATACACTCACCACATCCCAGCGTCCCCAGAGGGCTTTGTCATTCCAGCATCAGTGCTGTGTGAACTTCTCACCTGCCTCTGTGTTACTTCTACCTTGTGATGCTTGTGAGTTGCCTTCGGATCTTATCCAACCTGTGAGAAAAACTTCATCTTGAACAAAATCTTTAGGCTGTTTTCTACAAACTGACAAGCAAACACATAAGCCAGGACCCACGGAGTTGGCTAGGATTGCAAATCTAAGGCAAGATTTTATCCGTCTGATGTTTTACGGAACAGCCAGGTGGCATGGTGTTGTCTTCAGAGTTTGCTCTCTGCTGGGAAAGATGTGGGAGTAGCATGAGCAGAACAGCTAATAAGAATGCAAACCCCTTCTTGTAGGTCCTGCTTCCAAGGTGGATGTTTGGTGTCACCTCAAGACCGGTGACAGTAGGTGCCTGGGTAGGGCAAGGACCTGCTGGCCTGTGCTTTTGCTTAATAGTTACAGGGGCGCCTGGGTGGCTCAGTCAGTTAAGCGTCCGACTTCGGCTCAAGTCGTGAACTTGCAGTTCGTGAGTTCGAGCCCCGCATCAGGCTCTGTGCTGACAGCTCGGAGCCTGGAGCCTGCTTTGGATTCTGTGTGTGTCTCTCTCTCTGCCCCTCCCCTACTTGTGACCACTCTGAAAAATAAGTAAACAAACATTAAAAAAAAAAAAAAAGATAACAGCTACAAATCCCAGCCATTAATGATTCAGCACTTGAGACAGGCCCTTCACGCCGATTATCTCCTCCGATCCTTGCGACAAAGCATATGGTATCGACCCAGTCTTCTAGGTGAAGAGACTGAAGCTGAGTGAGGTTTAGCAACTCAGCAAATGGTAGAGCCTCTGCAAATAGGGGGTTGACATGTTGGTAGGACACTTGGGGAATTTGGCAGGTGGTGAGCAGGGGCAAGGTAGGGAGGGTCACAGGAAGAGTCAAATTAGGGCACAAGAGACTAAAAGTGTCCAGCCCTTGAACTAAGCAGATGTCTCATCTACCAGCTTGACCCATCCTCGGGCGGGTGTCAGCACACTCTTGGCCTAGGGGGCACTGCTGCTGAGCCTGGTGCCTCTGTTCAAATGAGCGGACCTGTTCCGGGTCAGACTCAAAGGGCCCCGGGTTCAGGACCAGCAGACATGACTGGTGGACGATCAGAGTCCAAGCAAGCCGTCCCCGCAGGCAGGTGCTGCCCAGGTGGGGGCAGGCCCGGGTGTCAGGTGCACACACAGTAGGGGTGGGTGTGGCTGCCAAGTGGGTTACACCTGCCCTTGTCACTTTGGTTCCCAGATGCCACTTCCCTCAATTTTTGTTCAAGAAAAAAGGAAACCCTTTTGAAAATGACTGTCCTCGGGGCACCAGGGCGGCTTAGTCAGTTGAGCATCCAACTGTGGCTCAGGTGATGACCTCACAGTCGATGGGTTCAAGCCCCACGTCAGGCTCTGTGCTGACGGCTCGGAGCCTGGAGCCTGCTTGGTATTCTGTATCTCCCTCTCTCCTTGTCCCTCCCTCACTTATGCTCTGCCTCTGTCTCTCAAAAATGAATAAATGTTAAAAAATAAAGAAAATGTCCTCGATTAGTGAATATAAAATAAAATGTTTCTAATAGAAAAGTGACTTAACAAATCTACCAATAGAACACACAGTCTTTACTTTTAAATTTAAATTTAATTTATTTTTGAATGAGACAGAGCACGAGCAGGGGAGGGACAGAGTGAGAGGGAGACCCAGAATCTGAAGCAGGCTCCAGGCTCTGAGCTGTCAGCACAGAGCCCGACGCGGGGCTCGAACTCACGAACCGTGAGATCATGACCTGAGCCAAAGTTGGATGCTTAACTGACTGAGCCACCCAGGCATCCCATGCATAGCCTTTTAAATATCATAGTTTTTATTTCCATTCAGTGTGCACCCACGACACTTGAGCGCTGAATGAAGTGGCTTTCTCTGGAGACAGAAGCCAACAGCCAGATGGATCACTGGTCCACCTCAGGGTGGGTCAGAATGAGTGAGCCCCTTTGTATGTTCTTATATTTCAGCTGGTCTTCCTGGAGTTCTTTGAAGCTCTCTTAAGCTTTGCACTCATCTCTGTTACTGACCAAATGACTAAATCCTATTTGAATTTTCTGAATGACGACTTGCCTGGAAACAAACACGGAAGCCCCCGTCAGGTAATAGTCGTTTAGAATCTACAGTGCGAGGAATGGTTTCATTCCAGAATGGCTAAGGTGCCATCAAAACCATCTTGGGCTTTTGTAACCTTTCAGGAAATAACATTAAGACTGAAGAGAAGACGTAAAACCCCCTTTCACATTTTGAAAGAATGTGTCTTGCCTTTTTCTTTAAGTTAGGGAAAAACGTGTTCCCTGGTCGTGACCCAGGGGCGTAGGCTCCTAGCCACATTAGTGGAGATGTCCTACAAGAAGGTCAGCGTGGCCAATAAAACACTGGGCAGACCAGGAGGCTTAGAACGCCTGAGGTATTTTGTTACGCAGTGTGTTGTTATGCAGTCTGGCATTTACAAGAGTGGAGAGCCTGTCCCAGAGTGAAGTCGCTAAGAAATATCTCCTGAGTGTGCACGAGTTACCAGGTGGGTCCCTGAGGATGGGGCCAGCTCACACGTCAGGCCTGCTGGACAGGAGACTCGACCGCAAGACCTCAGCGGATCAGGGCAGCTCCAGCAACCTACCAAAGGGTCCAGCGGCTGGGGCAGATTGACACAGACTGGTTTTGGGTGGGGGTGTCAGGCCAAGTAGGCTTAGAAGGTTTCTGATTTTCGAGCCGTTCATTTGGACCCACAGGGAGAATCTTGGGGGCCAGTGGAACCTGACAGCTGGGTAACTCTTCAGAGCCACACGTACAAGATCATTGTTTGTCGTGTAAAGGGTGACTTCTCAGAAATCCCCTGATGTATCTCGGACTCCTCGTGTGCTAAGAGCTTCATTCATGTTCCACTCCACCTCATAGTTCATCCCACCAAGTAGATACTCCTCCTCCGGCTTGAGGATATGACTGATGGCATCTCCAGGTCATCTGGGAGCCTTGTCATGGGCCACAGTCTTGAGTCTGGGGCTCTGCTCTGAGGGAAACAAACATCCACCTTAGTTTCATCCATGATTTGATAGATGGCATCACTCACACTCCAGTAAACGAGTGCGAACACGGGTCTAGGGATTGTCCTCAGAAACCATCTGATCACGTTCACTTCTGGTCTTCAGTAAGTCATTCCAAATGTCCAACAAGCTAAATCCTATTATGTTTGCACGATGGAGTATAACTCAGCGATGAAATAACTCATGATAGAGGATACAACAAGGATGCATCAAAATTATGCTGGGTGAAAGAAGCCAAACCAAAAAAAAGGTATATCCTGTTGTGATTCCAATTACATAAAATTCTAGAAAGTGCAAAGTAATCCGTAGGGACAGCGGATCGGTGACAATGAGGGAAGGGGGGTTGGATTCCTAAGGGGCACAGGACACTTGGGGGTGATGGGATATGTGCACTGTGTTGGCTGAGGGGAGCGTTTCACAGGTGGTAGACATGTCAAAAATCATCAAGTAGTACACTGTGGGTGTCGCTGACCTGTAAACTATACTTTGTTAAAATCGTGTGCGTGTCTCCACGGCAACCAAAAATCCTCTTACGTGTTTGTCCTTGCTCAGAACATCCAGCACAGGAGTTCAAGTGTAGGAACAAGCAGGGAATCTGATCTGCAGGACAGCAGCACCAAGTCCTCTTCAAGCAAGCTAGGACCCATGCTTGACCTCAGCAAAATGAGGAGATCAGAGGTTTGTTGTTGTTGTCTTAGTTTTCTTTTACGTGTTTATTTTTGACAGAGAGAGAGAGAGCGAAAAGGGGAGGAGCAGAGAGACGGGGAGACACAGAATCTGAAGCAGGCTCCAAACTCTGAGCTGTCAGCACAGAGCCCAATGTGGGGCTGAAACCCACGAACTGTGGGATCATGACCTGAGCCAAAGTCGGACGCTTAACCGACTGAGCCACCCAGGCGCCCCCAGAGGTTCATATTTACAACCAACCTCATAACAACGGTTACCTGCTTGCAGTATCAGTAAGCTTCATGTGCCTCCTGTGTGACGAGCACTCTCTGTGCACTGGTGATCTGCCGGGAAGCGAGAGCCTGAACTCTCGTAGACTTGCCATTCCAGCGAGTGGAGGGAGACAAGTGAGCGGTAGTTATGGCCAAGGCTCCTGGGGTATTTACCAGGTGTGCTCACTTCCCAGTCTGAGCTCAATTTATACTCCCAAACCCCGTCGGGGACTCTTACTATCTCTGGGGGGGAGCCCTGGTGCTGAAAGGTTAGGTAACCTGCCCGCAGCCACGGAACCAGTAGGGAGTGCAGCTGGGGGTCTTTATGCAGACAGTCCACCTCCAGAATGCGCACCCAGGACCACAGTGCCACACTTCCTCACATGAGGCGTGAGCGATGTGGTGGAGATTGAGTGACACGGAGAGGCGGTGACGGGTCTTCTGATGAAGCGACATTTGAGCACGCAACAAGGAAGTGAGGAAGCAAAGCATGTGATCATCGGGAGGAAGACTGGTCTGGGCGAGGCCCCAAGGTGGAAGCATATTTGGGTTTTTGAAAGGAAAGCATAGCAGCCAGTGCAGCTGCACGGGAGGGGTCCGGGCACGGGAGGGGTCCGGGCACGGGAGGGGTCCGGGCACTTAAGCTCAGTGAGGCAGCAGGCTGGACCAGGAGGGCACTGGCCGTCGTGAGGACCCAGCTTTCATTCTGAGCGGGACGGGAGGGCCCTGGGGCACAGGATCAGTAGGCCCGCCGGGTCTTCACTGTTGACGAATCAGTAAGGAAGCTCTTGGAATTATGTGCAGGCCTGTGGAAAGCTGTGAAGTCTGAGAGGGAGAGATGACAAAAGACAGAATGATTCAAAGCTTTTTGGCCTGAAGGACTGGAAGATGTGGTTGCCGTTTGCCGTGAAGGACAAGGCTGGGGCGGGGGACAGGAGTTTGGGGGCAAAATTAGGGCGCTGGTTTTGGACACGTTGGCTTAAGGTGCCGGAGCAGACGTCCAAGTGGCACAGATGGAGACACAAGTCTGGAGTTCAAGGGCCAGATCTACGTGGAGACATGTGGGTGTGAACAGCATATATATATATGGTAACTAACACTGTCAATATCTGAACGTAGGTACAGTTAACGGTACATTGTAAACCCCTTCCCAACAGACACAGGGAAGACTTTGAAGTCTGGTTTCTTAGGAAGAACGTTTTAATGGATACAATAAATCTGTTATTCATTTCCTTAATTGTATAAGTAGCAATGTTTTATGCAGGTTAAAATTAGAAATAGTCTATTTTTTTTAAGTTCGTTTATTTTGAGAGAGACAGAGACAGCGTGAGTGGGGGGGGGGGCAGAGAGAGGAGAGAGAGAATCCCAAGCAGGTTCCGCACCATCAGTGCACAGCCCAATATGGGGCTCAAACTCATGGAACCGTGAGATGGTGACCTGAGCTGCAACTGAGAGTTGGACGCTTAACCGACTGAGCCACCCGAGTGCTCCAGAAATAGTTTTGTTAGTTTAAAAAGAATGGCTTTGTTAATAACTTTCTAATTACTTATAATGCAGAAAATTAGTTTGGGTCCACAATGATGCAGAAATCATATTTTGCTTTATGATTTTTTGTTTTTATGTAAAAGCCCAAGATCAGGAAGTCTCTGAGTGATGAAAGAATTTCCAAATTGAATTTTAAATCTCCAGGAAAAGGCCTAACCTTTTTTTTACCTCAAAACGGTGAGTAGTTTCATTATTGAACTCTAATGTTTGCAAACTGTCACTCGTAAATGATATAAAGTTGATAAAAACATACAAGCGTCTTTTTAGAATGTAATTAGGCTGCCAGGGCCACTTCCAATCCTGACACCCGCTTAACAAAGTTTACTTTCACGGCCTGATCTTGCTGAGTTTTTTCTGTTTGCCTTTGTATTTTTTTCCAGTGTGACTGAGATGTGATTTACGATGCTGCCAAAATTTCAGGTATACGGTGTAACGATTTGAAATACATATATTGGGAAATGATCGCCAAAGTACGTTTTGTTAACATCCGTCACCTCGTGTGGATAACTGATAAAAAGAAAAAAATTTTTTTTTCCTTGTGATGAGAATTCTTGTGATCTACTCTCTTAACAGTTTTCTTCTGTATCATATGGCAGAGCTGACTATAGTTGTCATGATGTATATCACATCTTAGTACTTACCTTTCAACCGGAAGTTGACCTCCTTTTGACCACCTTCATCCAGTCCTCCTTACCCCCATCCCCAGCCTCTGGTAGCCACAAGTCTGGTCTCTTTTTCGATGAGTTTTTTGTTTTGTTTTTAATTCTACGGGTAAGTAGGAGCATACAGCATTTGTCTTTCTCTCTGGCTGGCTTATTTCACTGAGCATAATGCCCTCGAGGCCCATCCAGGTTGTTACAAATGGCGGGGTTTCCTCCTTTTTAACGAATGAATAAAATTCCGTTGTGTCTATTACCACAGCTCCTTTATCCGTTTTTCCACTGGACACTTCAGTTGTTCCCATGTCTTGGCTATTGCGAATGAGGCCACAGTGAGCATGGGGGCGCAGACGTCTCTTCCACATAGTGTCTTCCTTTGGCTATATTCCCAGGAGCGGAATTGAGGAGTTATGTGGTACTTCTGTTTTGAATTTTATGAGGAACCTCCGTATGGTTTTCCCCAGTGATTGTACCAATTTACATTCCCTCCAACAGTGTACGAGGGTTCCGCTCTCTCCCCGTCCTCGCCAGCATGTGTTACCTCTGGTCTCTTCGATGCTAGCCATTCTAACAGGTGTGAGGTGACTTCTCACTGTGGTTTTGACTTTCATTTCCCTGATGATGAGTAATGTTGGGCATTTTTTCATGTACCTGTTGGCCACTCCTACATCTTCTTTGGAAATATGTCTATTCAGATGCTTTGTCTATTTTTTTTTTTTTCTGTTGAGTTGTAGGAGTTCTTTATATATTTTGGATTCGAAGCCCTTATAAGATATATGGTTTGCAAGTATTTTTTTTTCCTATTGCATAGGTTGCCTTTTCATTTTGTGCATTAGCTGAGTTTGATGTCATCCTAGTGGTCTATTTCTCATTATGTTGCCTGTACTTTAGGCATCATATCCAAGAAGTCCTTGCCAAGACCCATGTCAAGGAACTTTTTTCCCTGTGTTTTCTTCTGGCAGTTTTATGGTTTCTAATCTTATATTTAAATTTTTTAATAATTTTTAAAAATTTAGTTTATGGGGCACCTGGGTGGCTCAGTCAGTTGGGCATCCGACTTCGGCTCAGGTCATGATCTCGCGGTCTGTGAGTTCGAGCCCTGCATCGGGCTCTGGGCTGACAGCTCAGAGCCTGGAGCCTGTTTTGGATTCTGTGTCTCCCTCTCTCTCTGACCCTCCCCTGCTCATGCTCTGTCTCTGTCTCAAAAATAAATAAACGTTAAAAAAAAAATTAAAAATTTAGTTTCATTCTTTGTATGTAAATATCCAATTTTCCCAGCACCACTTATTGAAGAGACTATCTTCTCTTCATTGAACATTCTTGGCTTCCTTGTCAAGTACTGACTCTACATACTTTTTTATTTCTGGGCTCTTGATTCTCTTCCATTGGTCTATGTGTCTGTTTATATGCCAGTACCATACTATTACGATTACTATACTGTATAGCATAGCTTCAAATCAGGAAGTATGATGCTTCCTGCTTAGTTTTTCTTTCTTGGGATTGCTTTGGCATCTCTTGTGGTTCCAAATACATTTTAGAGCTAATCATGGTCCGTGGGTTTGAGCCCCATGTCAGGCTCTGTGCTGACAGCTCGGAGCCTGAAGCCTGCTTCAGATTCTGTCTCCCTGTCTCTCTCTGCTCTCCCCCGCTCATGCTCTGTCTCTCAAAATAATAAACATTAAAAAATTTAAATTTTTTTCTACTGCTGTTAAAAATGCCATTGGAATCTTGGTAGGGATTGCATTGAATCTATAGATGACTTTTGGTAGTATTGACATCTTAACAGTATTAATTTTTCCAATCCATGAATGTGGGATACATTTCCATTTATCTTTGTCTTCAGTTTCCTTCACCAGTCTCAAAGTACTCAGAGATCTTTGACCTCTTGGCTAAATTTATTCCTAAGTATTTTATTGTTTTTGATGGTATTGTAAATGGGATCATTTTCTTTCTTTTCCTGACAATTCATTGTTAGTGTATAGCAACCCTATTGATTTTTGTATGTTAATTTTATATCCTGCTACTTTACTGGATTCATTGATGAGACCTATCAGTTTTTTGGTAGAGTATTTAGGGTTTTCTATGTATAAAATCATATCATCTGTAAATAGAGACAATTTTACCTCTTCCTTTTGTATCATGATAGTTCAAAATTCTTTTTCTTGCCTAATTGCTCTGGCTAGTACCTTTCAGTATTATGTTGAATAAAAATGGTGAGAGTGGGCATCCTTCTCTTGTTCCTGATCTTAGAGGAAAAGTTTTCAATCTTTGACCCTTGATTATGACGTTAACTGATGGCTTGTAATATATGTTGAGGTTCATTCCTTCTGTATCTAATTGTTCAGAGTTTTTATCATGGGGGTGCATGGGTGGCTCAGTTAAGCGTCTGACTTCAGCTAAGGTCACAATCTCATGGTTCATGAGTTCAAAACCTGCGTTGGGCTCTGTGTTCACAGCTCAGAGCCTGGAGCCTGCTTCGGATTCCGTGTCTCCCCCTCTCTCTGTCCCTCCCCGCTTGTACTCTGTCTCTCTGCCTCTCTCAAAAGTAAATAACCATTAAGAGTTTTTATCATGAATGGATGTAGAATTTTGTCAAATGCTCTTTCTGTGCTTACTGAGAGGGTCAGATAATTTTTTTTCTTTCATTCTATCAATGTGATGTATCACATTTTCATGTTTTTTTCATATGTTTTTCATATGTTGAACCATCCTTGCATCCCAGGGATAAATCCTAGCTGGCCATGGTGAATGATGCTTTTAATGCGCTGAATTCAGTGTGCTAGTATTTTATTGAATATTTTTGTGCTTATATTCATCAGGGATACAGACTTGTAATTTTCTGGTAGTGTCGTTTTCTGGCTTCAGCATCAGTTTAAGGCTGACTGTAAAATGAGCTTGGGGATGTTCCCTCCTCTTCAGTTTTTGGGAAGAGTTTGAGAAGGATTGGCATTAATTGTTTTTCAAATATTTGGCAAAGTTCAACAGTGAAGCTATCTGGTCCTGGGCTTTTCTTTGCTGGGAGATTTTTGGTTACTAATCAACCTTACTGGTAATTGGTCTGTTCAGATTTTCTATTTCTTCTTGAATTTGGTGTTGGTAGGTTGTATGTGCCTAAGAATTTCTCAATTTCTTCTAGTTTGTCCAATTTGTTGGTGTATAATTATTCATAGTAGCCTCTTACGATCCTTATATTTCTGTGGTATTGTAATGTTTGTTTTCATTTATAATTTTGTTGATTTGGTTCCTCTTTTTTCCTTGGTTAGTCTAGCTAAAGATTTGTCAATTTTATTTTTTCAAAGAACCAACTCTTAGTTCAGTTAGTTTATTTGAATTCTTTCTTGTTTTTTAATGTAGGTGTTTATTGCTATGAACTTCTTTCTTAGAACTCCTTTTGCCGCATCCTGTAAGTTTTGGTATATTGTGTTTCTATTTTCATCTATCTCAAGATACTTTAAATTTTCCCCTTTGATTTTTTGATCCATTGGTTGTTCAGGAGAGTGTTAATTTCCATGTGTTTGTGAATTTCTAGTATTCCTCCTGTTACTGATTCCTAGTTTCATATCACTGTGATCAGAGAAGATACTTGGTATGATTTTAATCTTCTTGAATTTGCTAGGACTTGTTTTGTGGCCTAACGTATGGTCTATGCTAGAAAATGTTCCATGTGTGCTTAAGAAGAATGTTTATTCTGCTACTGTCAGAATGTTCTATAAATATCTGTTAGGTCCAATATGGTCTGTAGTGTTGATCAAATTTGCTGTCTGGATTATTGATTATCTGTCTGGATCATCTATCCACTGTTGAGAGTGGGGTATTAAAGTCTCCAACTATTTTTGTATTGCGTATTTCTTCTTTTTGCTCTGTTTTTGTTTTATTTAGGTGCTCTGAAGTTGGGAGTGTAAATACAATCATTATGTCTTCTTGATGGATTGACAACTTTATCATTATATAATGACCTTCCCTGTCCCTTTTTACCATTTTTATTTTAATTTTTTAAAGTTTATTTTTTTATTTTGAGAGAGAGAGGGAGAGAAACAGTGCAAGCAGGGGAAGGGCAAACAAAGAAAGGGAGACGGTCAATCTCAAGCAGGCTCCGCACTGTCCGCGCAGAGCCTGACTTGGAGCTCAAACTCACCAACCATGAGATCATGACCTGAGCTGAAATCAGGAGTTGGACACTTAACCAACTGAACTATCCAGGCACTCATCTTGTTACCATTTTTAAATTTTTTTTTAACGTTTTTATTTATTTTTGAGACAGAGAGAGACAGAGCATGAACGGGGGAGGGGCAGAGAGAGAGGGAGACACAGAATCGGAAGCAGGCTCCAGGCTCTGAGCCGTCAGCCCAGAGCCCGATGCGGGGCTCGAACTCATGGACCGTGAGATCGTGACCTGAGCCGAAGTCGGACGCTTAACCGACTGAGCCACCCAGGCGCCCCGCCATTTTTATATTTGAGTCTGTTACCTGTCTTTTTGGTGGTGTTGTTACCATTTGCTTGAACTATCTTTTCTACGCCTTCACTCTCAGTCTGTGTGTGTGTCTTTAAGGGTAAAGTGAGTTCTTACAGGCAACTTATCGTTGGATTGTGTCTTTTTATCCATTTAGCTATTCTGTGCTTTTGATTGGAGAATTTAATCTATTTACCCTTAATTATTGATAGGTAAGGACTTCCTGCTCTTTTGCTAATTGTTTTCTGATCGTTTCAAAGAACTGCTGTTCCTTGTTTTTTATCCTGCTGTGCCTTTTTCATGTTTTTATGTCTTTGATATTAGTACACTCTTAAAAAAATTTTTTTTAATGTTCATTTTTTTTGAGAGACAGAGTGCGCGAGCAGGTGAGGGGCAGAAAGAGAGGGAGACACAGAATCTAAAGCAGGCTCCAGGATCCGAGTTGTCAGCACAGAGCCTGATGCGGGGCTCGAACTCATGAACCAGGAGCTCATGACGTGACCCAAATTCAGATGCTTAAACAACTGGCCACCCAGGCGCCTCCCAGTATGCTTTTTAAAATCACATTCTTCTGTGTTATTACTATGGATTTTCCCCTTGTGGTTACCATAAGGCTCACATAAAATGTCTTTAAATTATAACACCCTATTTTAAACTGATCACTTCATTAGAGTTCCTAAACTTTATACTTTTACTTCTTCTCCCCCTCAAATTTTAAGTTACTGATGTGACTTACCATTTACATATTTTTAATATTGTGTAACTAATAACATGTTATTGTAATTATGGTTATTTTTATTATGTTTTTAAACTTTTGAGCTAGAGTTTCAGTGAATTATGCACCATCATTACCATATTACAGAATCGAAGTGTTCACCATTAGCAGTGGGTTTAACACCACCTTCTTGTTTTTATGATGTAAATTAGTGTCATTGAATTTCCACTCAAAGCACTCTCCTTAGCATTTTTAAAAAAAAGTTTACATCCAAATTAGCATCTAGTGCAACAATGATTTCGGGAGTAGATTCCTTGATGCCCCTTAGCCATTTAGCCCATCCCCCCTCCGACACCCCCTCCAGTAACCCTCAGATTGTTCTCCATATTTATGAGTCTCTTCTGTTTTGTCCCCCTCCCTGTTTTTATATTATTTTTGTTGCCCTTCCCTTAGGTTCATCTGTTTTGTCTCCTAGAGTCCTCATATGAGTGAAGTCATAGGATTTTTGTCTTTCTCTAATTTCACTTAGCATGATACCCTCCAGTTTCATCCACATAGTGTAGCAAATGGCAAGATTTCATTCTTTTTGGCTGCCGAGTAATACTCCATTGTACATGTATACCAAATCTTCTTTATCCATTCAACCATCGATGGACATTTGGGCTCTTTCCATACTTTGGTTATTGTCAATAGTGCTGCTGTAAACATTGGGGTTTATGTGCCCTTTGAATCAGCATTTTCATATCCTTTGGGCAAATAACTGGTAGTGCACTTGCTGGGTCATAGGGTAGTTCTATTTTTAGTTTTTTGAGGAACATCCATGCTGTTTTCCAGAGTGGCTGCATCAGCTTGCGTTCCCATCCTTAGCGTTTCCTATAAGGTAGGCTTAGTGGTGATGAACTCCCTCAGCTTTTGTTTGCCCAGAAAAGTCTGTCCCTCTCCTTCATTTCTGAAGGACAACTCTGCTGGGTAGAATTCTTGGCTGACCATTTTTTGTTTCCGTATTTGAATAGTTCATTCCATTTCCTCGTGACCTGAAAAGTTTCTGTTGAAAAATCAGCCACTTGTCATACAGGGGATCCCTTATCTGTAACTTCACCCTTGCTCTCAAAATTCTTTGACTTTTGATGATTATAGTGTACATCAGTGTAGCCCCATGGGGGCTAAACCTATTTGGAGTCTTTGGTCCTTTTCTCTCCTTAGGTTTGGGAAGTTTCCAGCCATTATTTATTGCTTTAAATCCACTTTCTACCCCTTTCTCTTCTCTTTCTGGAATCCCCATAATGGGAATACTGTTTCTTTTGTGACCCTTAAGTCCCATCATCTTTCTTCACCTTTTTTTCTGTTTGCTCTTCTAACTTCAAATGCCCTGTCCTCTGGGTCAGTGATTTTTCTGCATGATCAAGTCTGCTTTCAAAGCCTACTATTAAAAAAATAGTAATAGGGACACTTTAGTGGCTCGGTCGGTTGAGTGTCCAACTTCGACTCAGGTCATGATTTCACAGTTCATGGGTTCAAGCCTCACATGAGACTTGCTGCTGTCAGCGTGGAGCCCGCTTCAGATCGTCTGTCTCCCTGTCTCTCTGCCCCTCCTCTGCTCACACTCTCTCTCAAAAATGAACATTAACAAATAGTAATAAAAAATAAAGCTCACTAATGAATTCTTCAGTTCAGTTGTAGTTTTCAGCCCTAGGATTTCTGGTTTTGCGTTTTTTGATGGCTTCTTTGTTGGACTTGTTTTGTTCTTTCACTGTTTTCTCAATTTTGTGTAGTTGTGCATTCTTTGTACTTCACTGAACTTCTTCAAGAGGATCGTTCTGAATGCTTCAACAGTTCACGGATCTCCATTTCTTTAGGGTCAGCTATCAGAGCTTTATTAGATCTAATTAGCTCTACTGCCCTTTGGTGGTGTCTTATTTACCCGATTTTTCACGATCCTTGATTCCTTACTTTGGTATCTGTGCATTTGAGCAAGCGGTTTCCTCTTTCAGACTCCACAGGTTCACGTTAGCAGACAGTGGCTCCCCCATCAGCTCGGTTTGGGCGTCGGGATGTGTCTGCTGGTACTTTCCGGGCAGGTGGGCTTGTTATCGGGTCTGTTTTATGGTAAGGCCAGTGCCCGAGCTCTGAGGTAGGCTGGGGGGAGGGTGAGTGAGAACTGACTGAGAACAGTTTTGGGCAGGACTGGTGGCGTGGTTCCCTGGCCAAGTGAGGCTATAGGATAGGCTTTCCGGTTGTCTGGGTGTTCTGGTCAGGCTTACCAGCTGGTTGGGATTGGGGAGTATACTCAGCTGTAGGCGGAGTTATGAATTAGCTTCCCTACCCTGGCGGGGAAGCAGGACAGGGCCCAGGGTCTGCATGGCTTGTTGTTTGGGTACCTGAATCAGGCAAGCACGTACAGTGAATTCCCTGGCCAGGCAGGTTACTCGTTTTTCTCTGTAGACATGGAAAGTCCTAGGCTGTGCTCTCTGTTCAATTGCAGATCTGCTGGATGGGCTAAAGACTGGGTCCAGCAATGAGGTGGAGTGGGGGTGGGAGGAAGCAGTGTTATCAATTAGTTTCCTCGGTTGAGTGGAGAGGGAAAACTGCCCCAAGGCGGGCAAGGCTATTCTCTCGTGATCTTGGCTCAAGCCAACCCGTGCTCCCACGTTCCCTGGATTAGCTCTGCAGACTCCCTGCCCTGCTCAGAGTCTGCTCAAGTGTGGCTGGGCTACGCGGCTTTCCAGGTGTTCTGGCCAGGCTTTCTGGCTGCGCAGGGCTGGGAGCTTTACTTGGGCCCTGGGTGGGGCTGTGATCAGCTCCTCTGCTCGGGCAGAGTGGTGGAACCCTCCGTACGTGGCTCTGCCTGCCGTACTTTCTGCTTGAGTGTTGCTGGCCTGTGCCAGCAGGAAGGCAGGTGTCCTTGCCTTCCTGGTCAGATGGGGGCGGTTGCTGCAAGGGAGGCTCTGACTCCGCTCCCCTGCCTGGGCCGGGGGCCGACCAGGCTCCAGGGCTGGCGCAGCTCTTCATTTGAGAACATGAATCAGGCTGACCTGTATCCCACGGAGTTTCCCCGTCAGACTTCACCGTCGACTTGGTTCTGCAGGGGGGCAAAGACGCTGTCTGGGGACGACCACTCGGGTGTTGTGGGTAGGGACTGTCTGCCAAGATCTCAGTGCTGTTTCAAGCCCCTCATCCTTCTGTCACAATCAAATCCTCCCGCCCCCCCCCCCTGCCGCCCCGATTCCCTAGCAATTCCATGGGGTGAGACTGGAGCAGGGGTCCCCAAGAAATGACCCACAGTGTTGGGGGAGTTGGATGCCTACCCTGGACTCTCTTTTCCCACTCGAGGAAGCACAGGCTCAGGGGAGGCCTCTCAATTTGACGCTGTGCCAGCCTCCAGGGCGGGGGCTGGGGGTGGAGTGTGGTCGACATGTAGCCATCCCTCTTACCCTTCCAGGGCTGTTTTGCTCTTTGTGGTGCAGGGGTGCTTCAGCTTCACCCCTGTATTTGAGGGTTCTCTCAGCAGAGTCTTGTCCATGAATAGTTGGTGGTTCTTCTTTTGGAAGGGGAGTGAAGTCGGGGAATGACCTATGTCACCATCTGGGTGACGTCACGTCTCTTGGAGTTGACTTTTATTTATTTTTAAATGTTTATTTGAGAGAGAACGAGCGAGCGGAGGAGGGGCGGAGAGAGAGGGAGACACAGAATCCGAAGCAGCTCCTGGCTCTGAGCTGTCAGCACAGAGCCCGATGGGGGCTCGAACTCCAGAACAGTGAGATCATGACCTGAGCCTCCCAGGCAGCCCTGGAGTGGCCTTTTAAAAGCAGGATCTTACCAAGTTGCATCAGTCTGCCAGGACGGTGGTTCCTCCACATGGGCCCTGCACGTCCACATCTCGAGCCTGATGCTGCTGACTACATCCTTCTCGGTTGAGTTCTCTCGCGTGAGTCTCATGCACTTTTTCTTAAACTGAAGTATAATTACCACAGTATTAGCTTCAGGTGTACAATATGATTCAATAATCGTATACATTACTCTGTGCTCATGAGGATGAGTGTACCCTTGAACCCACTTTTTAAACTTTCACCCATCCGCCCACTTGCCTTTCTGGCAACGACCAATTCTTTGTATTCAAGAGTTTGTCCTTACTCATTTGTTTCTTAAATTCCACATGTGAGTAAAATCAAATTGTATTTGTCTCTCTGATTTTGCTTAACAGTCTACCCTCACAGTCATCCACGTTGTTGTAAATGGCAAGATCTCATTTTTTTACGGCCGACTAATATTCCACTGCATGTATATATGTGTATAAATATGTGTATATACATACATACTTGTGTATAAACATTTATACGAACACAGCTTTATGCATTCACCTATGGATGGACATTTGGGTTGCTTTCCTATGTTGGCTATTGTAAATACTGCTGCGATAAACATAGTGTGTATGTTTTTTCAAAGTAGTGTTTTCATTTTCTTTGGATACATACCCAGTAGCGGAACTCCTGGATCATATGGTAATTTCAATGTTTTGAGAGACCTCCATCCTATTCTCCAGAGTGGCTGCACCAGTTGGCATTCCCATCACCAGGGTACAAGGGCTCCTTTTCCTCCACATCCCTGACAACACTTGTTTGTGTTTTTGACTTTAGCCATTCTGACAAGCGTAGGTGATATCTCCCTGTGGTTTGATTTCCATTTTGGATGATCAGTGATGTTCATCTTTTCTTTCTTTTTTTTATTTAAATTTTTTTTAATGTTTATTTTTGAGAGAGAGAGAGAGAGACAGAGCGTGAGTTGGGGAGGAGGAGAGCGAGAGAGAGACACAGAATCCAAAGCAGGGTCCAGGCTCTGAGCTGTCGGCACAGAGCCCGACGCGGGGTTCGAACCCACTAACCGTGAGATCATGACCTGAGCCAGTCGGACACTTAACCAACTGACCCACCTAGGCTCCCGTCATCTTTTCATTTGTCTGTTGGCCATCTGTATAATGTCTTTGGAAAAATGTGTATGCAGGTCCTCTGCCTGTTTCTCAATAGGATTATTTGTTTCTGGTGTTGTTTATATATTTTGGATATTAGTCCCTTATCAGATATATCATTTCCAAACATCTTCCCCCATTTTGCAGATTGCCTTTTTGTCTTGTTGGTGGTTTCCTTCACAGTGCAAAGGCTTTTTATTTTGGCATAGTCTCAGCCTATTTTTGCTTCCGTTTCTCTTGCCTGAGGAGACACGTCTAGAAAAATGCTGCTAGGGCTGATGTCAGAGAAAATATTGCACATGTTTTCTTCTAGGAGTTTTCTGGTTAACTCTTTAATCCATTTTATTTTTGTGTATAGTGTGAGATGGTTTTTAAAGATGCTCAAGTTAAAAACAATGAAACTCTGAATTGGTGCCTCATATTCCTTATATATTTTTTACATTAAAAGAATTAAATCCAAGTTAACATAGTGTAATAATAATTTCAGGAATAGAATTTAGTGATTCATCAATTACATATACCACCCAGTGCTCAGCCCAACAAGTGTCCTCCTTAATGCCCCTCACCCCTTTAGCCCTTTCCCCCACCTAACACCTCACCAGCAACCCTCAGTTTGTTTTCTGTATTTAATAAGAGTCTCTTATGGTTTGTCTCCCTGTTTTTATATTAATTTTGCTTCCCTTCCCTTATGTTCATCTGTTTTTTATCTTAAATTCCACACGAGTGAAATCGTATGATATTTGTCTTTCTCTAATTTTGCTTAGCATAATACCCTCTAGTTCCATCCATGTGGTTGTAGATGGGAAGATGTCCTTCTTTATGATCGCTGAGTAACATTCCATTGTACATAGATACCAAATCTTCTTTATCCGTTCATTAGTCGATGGACATCTGGGTTCTTTCCATACTTTGGCTATTGTCAATAGCGCTGCTATAAACATTGGGGTATATGTGCCTCTTTGAATCAGCATTTTCATATCCTTTTGGGCAAATACCTGGTAGTGCAATTGCTGGGTCACAGGGTAGTTCTATTTTTAATTTTTTGAGGAACATCCATACTGTTTTCCAGAGTGGCTGTACCAGTTTGCATTCCCACCAGCAGTGCAAAAGAGATCCTCTTTCTCCACATCCTCACCAATATCTGTTGTTGCCTGAGTCGTTAATTTAAGTCATTCTGACAGGTGTGGGGTGGTATTTTGGTTTTTTTAAATGTTTATTTATTTTGAGAGAGAGACAGAGTGTGAGCAGGGGAGGGGCAGAGAGACAGAATCAGAAACAGGCTCCAGGCTCTGAGCTGTCAGCACAGAGCTGGATGCCAGGCTTGAACTCACGGACCCCGATATCATAACCTGAGCTGAAGATGGATGCTTAACCGACTGAGACACCCAGGCATCCCTCTCATTGTGGTTTTGATTTGTATTTCCCTGATGATGAGTGATGTTGAGCATCTTTTCATGTGTCTGTTTGCCATCTGGATGTCCTCTTTGGAAAAGTGTCTGTTCATGTCTTTTGCCCATTTATTCACTGGATTTGTTTTTTTTTGGGGGGGGGGTGTTTAGTTTGATATAGTCTTTATAGATTTTGGATACTAACCCTTTATCTGATATGTCATTTGCAAATATCTTCTTCCATTTTGTTGGTTGCCTTTTACTTTTGCTGAGTGTTTCCTCTGCTGTGCAGAAGGTTTTTATCTTGATGAGGTCCCAATGGATCATTTTTGCTTTTGTTTCCCTTGCCTCTGGAGACCCATCAAGTAAGAAGTTGCTGCATTTGAGGTCAAAGAGGTTGTTGCCCATTTTATTTTGATGGCTTCCTGTCTTATGTTTAGGTCTTCTGTCCTTTTGATTTTTAGGTATGGTGCTGTCCAATTTTCCCAACCATTTGCTTGAAGAGAGTGGTCTTTTTTCCACTGGATATTCTTCCCTGCTTTGTCAAAGATTAGTTGGCCATTCCTCCTAATGTTCTCTCTTTTCCTGGTAAAATACTTCTAGCATTCTATCTGCTGCCTCCTCTTATCCAACTCCCAAGTGATTACTCGGCCCTGTTCACACTGGCTTCCAACTTAACCTCTCTCCTTTTGCTGGGGTAGTCCAATGCTACTGTACTCTTCCTATTAAAGAAGGGCCAAGTGTGTGTAGTTAAAAAAAAAAAAAAGTAAAGTATCATACAACCCCTTCAACATTAAAAGCAAAATCAAAGTGGGGCGCCTCAGTTGGTTGAGCATCTGGATTTTGGCTCAGGTCATGAACCCAGGGTTGTGGATTGAGCCCAATGTTGGGTTCTGTGCTGAGCGTGGAGCCTGCTTAAGATTCTCTTTCTCTCTAACATGAAAAAGAAGCAAAAACACAACAACAAAAAGCCCAACTAAATATGAGGTCCCCTATTCAAAATAATTCTCAGAGAAAAATGAAATTACATTTCTGAAAATAATTAGAAAATTGAAATAATGTAAACATTCCCTAAGAGACATGGTCAAACTATAACCCAAGAAAATGTATAGTATTAATAGGTTTTCGCTATTAAGAAAACCTAAACATTCAGCCCAAAAGGGTAGAAAGGAGGAGTAATAAGATACAGGAGAGCATCAGGGGGTGCCTGGGTGGCTCAGTTGGTTGAGTGTCCAACTTCCGCTCAGGTCACTATCTCGAATTTCTTGGGTTCGAGCCCCATACTGGGCTGTGTGCTGATGGCTCGGAGCCTGGAGCCTGCTTGTGATTCTGTGTCTCCCTCTCTCTCCCTCTCTCTCTGCCCCTCCCCCACTCATGTTCTGTCTCAAAAATAAACATTAAAAAATAAATAAATAAAAATGAGAGCATCAAGGTGCCTGGGTGGCTCATTCAGTTAAGCAACCGACTCTTGTTTTCGGCTCAGGTCCTGGTCTCGCAGTTGGTGGGACTGAGCCCTGCGACAGACTTGGCACTGACAGCATGAAGCCTGCTTGGGACTCTTTCTCTTCCTATCTCTCTGCCCCTCCCCACTCTATGCTTTCTCTCTCTCTCTCTCTCAAAAATAAATAAACCTTAAAAAATGCAAGGAGAGCAGGAGGAAGGCATTACCAAAAAAATTCATAAGTTATACATAACAAAAATATTAAAATTACATGAAGAACCAGCTTTTGGAATGATCAGTTTTAGTGAGAAGACAGAGGTCTGTGATCCTAATGCAGAGTGAAAGTGAGAGAACACATAAAGTCTCAGAAGGAAAAAGTACCCACAGACAAGATTTTTTCAAGTATAGGAAAAAGTATGCCCTATACATCTCTAAGCTAATAAATCTGAGAAATTTGGGGGCGCCTGGGTGGCTCAGTTGGTTAAGCATCTGACTTTGGCTCAGGTCACGATCTCATGGTCCGTGAGTTCGAGCCCTGCGTCGGGCTCTGTGCTGACAGCTCAGAGCCTGGAGCCTGTTTCGGATTCTGTGTCTCCTCTCTCTGCTCCTCCCCCACTCATGCTCTGCCTCTTTCCTTCAAAAATAAAAATATTTTTTAAAAATTTAATAAATTTGAAAATTTTGAGTTATTTTCTAGGTTAGTAACAAAAATAGACTCAGGATATTACAGAAAACCTGAATGATCATGGGGAAAAAAACTGTCCAAAAATTACTCTCTTAAATTGAATTTTATGATCAAAAAATTTAAGAAAGTACCAATATAAGAATTATTCTTATATTCTTATTTTTAAAACTCCAAAGCATAAAAAACCCTTTCAATTCATTTAACAAAATCTGTATAACCCAAGACCTGAAAATCTAGTAAGAAAAAATGAAAGTAACAGATTCCTGTTTATCCCTTGGGAAAGAGTTGGGGGAGGTGTGCATGAAAACCAGCGGAGCGGGGAGGTCGGGGACTTGGTTATAATCTCTGAATTCCCAGAGCCTAAATGGTGCCATGTTGATGAAACCTAGACATTACTAATTCAGAAGTTCCTTTTAATCCACAGGCTCTTTCTTCTGCGTGATCCACTCTGTGGGTGATGCTCTACTGTGCTTCCATTTCATGCAGCCCCACGATTTGGTTGTGATTTTCCATGTCCTTTTCATAAACTGCTTCTGTTCGTATGCTGTTTTCCCGATTTCACTGCACCGTCTTTCCGTGTGAGCTTGTAGTTCCCGGAGTGTCCATCCAATGGCTATTTTACGTTCAGGTCAGTCTGGGGCTGGTTACTGGAAGACCGTGATCCCGTGATGGTGTCACGTTTCCTAGATAGTTCGTGTTCCTTGAAGCCTTGTGTTTCTGTCTTTGCATCTCAGGAATCAGTCACCCCCTAGTGTCTACTAAGAGTATTTTCCATCAGCCTTGCTAGGGGTTGAGGCTTTGTCAGACCACCTAAGGACACACCTGCTCCACCTTCCTTGGTCGCTCTTGTGGCAGAATTCATAAGGCCTCCTGTGTTCTCATGATCCTGCAATGTACCAGGCCGAGTGCTGGCAGCCTCCCTTTTGCTTTTCCAAAGCCGGTGCTAACACGCAGGTTTGGGGACTTTCCCTGGCCCACGTTCTGTGAGTGCTCCCCAGCTCACTGTCACTACTGGCATGTGGGTGGCGTGTGTGGAGTGTGGGAGGTGGCGCCAATGACCTCGCTTTCCTCGCGCATTTGTTCTTGGATGTTCCACACGAACGGCAGCCTAGGTCTTTTGCATCTGGCTTCTTTCACTTACAGTTATTTTGGGATTCATTCACGTGGTAACGTTTATTTTGTTCCTTTGTATAGCTGAGTAGCGTCTCATTGTCTGAATAAACCACATTTTATCTGTTTACCAGTTGACGGACAGTTGGGCTAACGTGAAGAGTGAAAAGGACAAGGCTCGGAGGACATATTTTCACTTTTCTTGGATAGCTAGCTAGCAGTGGAATTGTGTCATATGCTAAGTATATGCTTAACGTTTAAAATAAATTGGGGCGCCTCGGTGGCTCTGTCGCTTGCACGTCCAACTCTTGATTTCTGCTCAGGTCATAATGTCACTGTTGTGGGATAGAGCCCTGCCTCAGGCTCTGTGCTGGCGGCTTGGGACTCCCTCCCGCTCTATCCCTCCCCTGCTTGCTGTCTCTTAAAATAAATACACATTTAAAATAAATAGCCAGGCTGTTTTCCTAAATTGGCTGTGCCGTTCTCTATGCCACCAGCGATCTAGGTGGACCTTTCTCTATGTCCCCTCCAACACTTAGTGGTGTCTTTAAATTTTTTCATTGAATTGTGTCACTGAGGCCAAAGATAGGAGCTATTTTTGTCACCTGGATACAAGGCATTGTTTCATCTGGTAGGTTTTGCAGGTATTTTCTCCCAGTGTGTGGCCTCTTATTCCCTAATTATTTGCCTGTGGAAAAGCCACAGCCTATCACTGAGCGCTTACTTGTCCCAACGCGTCTGTGAGGAGGGTACCCCACGGTTCTGTTATTGCAGACGAGGGAGCTTGGGCACAACTAGTAAGGGGCAGAGCCGAGCCTGACTCTGACTGGTCTGGTCTCGTCCGTGCTCCGAACTGCTGTGCTCTGCTGAAGTCAGAGGCCGTGCAAACCCCTTGACGTGGTGCCGAGTCTGGACCCGGCTCAACAATCACAGTGAGTCGCTCTTCATCAGTTGCCTCCACGCCCAGCACTCCCCCACGCCTTGGCACGCCGCGGGTTACGCGGATGTTCGCGAACCTAGGAACTCACTTGGGAAGCGCAGATGAAGGCTTCCCTTGGTCTTTGTAAGACCTGGCCGTGGGATAAAGTCTCTTCCTGTCAGCGTCCCACTCCGTGCCCTCCACGTGGCTCTTGGGACGGGAGGGCGAATTGCTGACAGGCCCTACCTTTCCGTCATACCTGTCCCCACCTGCCTCACCCCTGCCCGCCCTCACACAGCACAGAAACCCAAGCTATAGACACAGTCTAAAAATACTTGCTGTCCTGAGAGATCCTGGAGTTTCCTGATATTGTAAAACTACCCAAAGCCTGATCTTTCCAGAATCAACTATGAAACACATTCCAAAGTAGACATCTGTTGGCCCCACTGGATGGGAAGCAACTCCTATGAAGTCAGTCATTTTACCCACGTTCTTATTCAATTTGGAGTTAAAAATCCTTTATTTTCTCAGTGAAAAGTGCCTTTAAAGACAATGGATGCAAAAACAGAGGGTTTTTTTTTTCCCTGTGAAACATGGAAAATGCAAATTTTCCATAGTTTTAATTAAAAAAAATTTTTTTTCCCATAGTTTTAATTTTAGAAAACCAAAATACTTACACCATTTACAGAAAAATACCAGGAGACTCAAAATGTCGACGATCAAAGCTCTGGTCTACTGCCCCCCGCCTTGTTTCAGGTTGTCAGTAAAAATTTTATGGTTCCCTCCAAGGTTGTGGGGAGCACAGCATCACCCCATCGTCCAGGCCATGAGGACACTTAGCCCTTGTAGGAAGTGGAAGACCTGGAATTGTATTCGTGCTGATTTTTTCTATTTTTGTTTTTTGAGTTTTTGTTTTTTGTTTTTTTGAAAAAGCAAGCACGAGTTGGGGAAGGGCAGAGGGAGAGAGAGAGTCCTAAGCGGCCTCCGCTCAGTGCAGAGAGCCTTACTCAGAGCTCGATCCCACAACCGTGAGACCGTAACCTGAGCGCAAACCAAGAGTGGGCCGCTTAACCGCCTGAGCCACCCAGGTGCCCTTCATGCTGATTTCAGTTAAACTTTCTTCCAGAGAGAAAAGAGAAATCTAAGGACGAACAAAAGGAAAAACTCACCATCTGGATCACGAGTATGTATATCTTTTTTGTGAACATGCTTTTCCACGCACACAAACGTGTAGAAGCCCTCAAGGAGAAAGTCAGCAAAGACCGGCTACAGGACGCGGCCACGGCCCATCGGCGGAGGCTGGAAAACGAAGAGCTGGAAGCCAGGTGACCTACCAGAGCCCTTCAGCCCCCCTCCTGCAGGAGCCTCCCTTGCCTTGCCTTCCCGTCTTTACACGTGTGTGGCTTCCTGAGGGAGGCAGCTCTTCCCCTGGCACCGAGAACATGGGACGGCAGGGAAGGGTCCTGCTTGCGGCCATTGGCTCACTTGGGGGGTGAGGATGCCCGGGCTCCGAGGCTCCCACGGAGCGCAGAGGCCCACGGGGCTAGGCTGCCGGGTTCAGATCCCAACCCTACCCCTTGACATGTAGGTGGCCCCGGGCAGGGCCCGTCACCATGCCTCAGTTTCCCCATCTTTAAGTGGACGTGAACCCCCATAGGGCTGTGGTGAGGATTTAGTGAGCCAATGCTGTAAAGTGTCAAGAACAGTGCCTGGCACGTGGTGAGCAACCCCTACCTGTTGTTTGGCTACCTTTCTAGAACCACGGTCGAGAACTGTACAGTCATGTCTGTCCAGGGTGCTGAAGCCTGCTCTTTGCAAAGCATGCCTTGAGCCTGTTGGCAAAGACCCCAAGATTTTTAAAGGCCACTTACTAGCGGCTAAGTTGCTACAGAGGAAAGGGGTTCAGAAGTCTGTTTGGCTTTGTGAAAATGTCATTCCGGACTGTCCGGGTATGGCATCACTTTCTATTTCAGGCAAAGTGATGAGAGTTTACAGTTTTGCTTGCAAAAACTGTTGAAATCTAGGTGTGGCCTACTTTACACCAAATATAGCATAAAACAGGTTTTGAGATTGCAAAATAAAAAGTAAATGAGGCTACCTTCCTGGGTTTGCTTCTTGCCCTAGGCTGAATAGCTTGAGAGAGGAGGAGACCAAAAAACAAGACTCTGAGGTGGACATCGCTGTGATCAAGGAGCCGGTCGACGCCCCGT
The DNA here is from genome assembly GCF_018350215.1 of Panthera leo. NCBI lineage: Eukaryota > Metazoa > Chordata > Mammalia > Carnivora > Felidae > Panthera > Panthera leo. Next base: position 5,191,273 of record NC_056694.1, read on the forward strand.
CCTCCAGTTTCACATCGAGCCCCCCTAAAGAGGACACCGTGGTGTCCCAATCCACCAAGCCCGTCACAAGCAAGAAGAAGAGAAAGTAACAGTTACTGGGTTTGTAAATGAACCCCAAGAACGAGATGTAAAAGCTTAGAACTAAAGCTCTGTAACATGTTTCCTAATAAAATTGTGTTGTACCTTGTTTTAGTGTTTTTAAAGTAACTGCCTGGGCCCACTGCAATTCAGGTTTTACACAGTTAAATCACGGACATGCCTGAAAACAGAGCTGAATGAAAATACACACATGGGTATTAAATGAGCATGCGTTCAATGTATTTTTTTTTTTTAATCCAAGTACGGTATCGGTGATGAAATTTAGAATCTGATAAAACTTATCGGAAGACAGGTGGTAGTGTACAAATTTAAACATTTCTTCAGGCCCCCTGCCGAGCCCGGACCCCCCCCCCCCCCCCCTTTGCCCCTGTAAGTGACCCACGTGCAAGTCCTACCTGTACTCACGTGCGGCCTCTTCTCCGGCCCCGTGCCTTCCCCAGCACTGCAGACACCGCAGGGACAAAACACCAAGGCAGAAAAGCTGATGAACAGGTGCGCTCAGCACTAAGTGAAGCTTTACGTCTCAGACACTGTTATACTAATGATTTGTGTTAAATATAAGAGTGACCACCCGAAGCATAAAAATACAATCTACGGCTTCCAAACTAGCAGAGGGAAGGAAACAATCGTTCAACATGAAGCTGGGGAAATGGGAAAACAACAAAGAGGCTGGGAACCGAAATCGCCAGAGATGGTGGGGCAGTGCCAATATACCTCCCCAGTGTGAGCAGGTTCCCTTCCCAATCCCCAAGCCCCCATATCATCAGCTAGGTTCAAAATAGAAACTCATTTCGGGGCACTTGGATGGCTCAGTTGATTAAGCTATTTGACTTCGGCTCAGGTCATGATCCCACAGCTCGTGAGTTCAAGCCCCACATCAGGCCTGCTTCGGATTCTGTCTCTCTCTGCCCGTCCCCTGCTCACGCTCTCTTGTAAATAAACATTTAAACAAAAACAAAAAACCAAAACAGAAACTCATTTCAATGTTATTCTTTATAAGAAAACCCTCTTGGAGCACCTGGGTCCTTGGTTAAGCATCCCAACTCCATCCTGGCTCACGGTTCATGGGTTTGAGCCGTGCATCGGGCTCCATGTTGACGGTGCGGAGCCTGCTTGGGATTCTGTCTCTCCCTCTCTGCCCCTCCCTTGTTCTCTCTCAAAATGAACCAATAAACAACAAAGGATAAAAATAGAGATGGAAAAAGACGGACCAGGAAAATCTAATCAAAATGACTGGAATCGTGAGCAATATTAAGAACAGAATTTAAAGGAAACATCTGAATAGGGATAAAACTAGAAATAATGATAAAGGGACCAACAACAAAAAGATGCATGATTCCTCAGCATCTTACATACGAGCCTTGCAAAAGCTAAAGGATTACAGAGAAGAAACAGATCAAAAAGACAGTTATTTAGGGGGGGATATAGATATTTTTAGCAAGCAAACTAAAAAGTCTGAACACACAAGAATGCAACAGAGGATAAACACGGACTATGCTTTATGGTCAAAAGTACAACTTCGAAGGATGTATTTCCAGATGATGATGTAATTATGCTGCAATTACTAAGTCAGCAACGAACACTCAACACAGAAAGCCTATCGCTGGAAACTAATAAAACACAACCTCAAGTAGCTCATGGGTTAAGAATGATCCGTGATTTCATAACCGAAACCGTACATTACGTAAGACACGAGAGCGACAAGAGTACTCCAGGTGGACGAGAAGTCATCCGTCCTCCGCTCTGACAGCGGGCTCATGTGGGCTGCCTGAGGGCCAACAGTGAGGAGCCCCGCCTGGAGCTGGGGTGGTACCAGTTTTCCCAGACCGTGCCTGGCTAGCTTCCGCCCAAACTGGGATGTCCAGACTACCAACAGTAGGTTAACTTAGGTAAAATCCAGGGGTGCCTGGGTGGTTTAGTCAGTTAAGCGTCCGACTTTGGTTCAGGTCATGATCTCACGGTTCATGAGAACCGTGTCTGCCTGACAGCTCAGAGCCTGGAGCGAGTATTTTAAAAATTAATTAAAAAACCCTTGGCTCAGAGCTTGGCATAGTGCAGGGCAAGAAATAGGATCTCTGGGGGCGCCTGGCTGGCTCAGTTGGTTAAGCTTCCAACTTCAGCTCAGTCATGATCTCACAGTTCGTGAGTTCGAGCCCCGCGTCGGGTTCCGTGCTGACAGCTTGGAGCCTGGAGCCTGCTTTGGATTCTGTGTCTTCCCTCTCTGTCCGCCCCTCGCCGGCTGGCGCTCTGTTGCTAAGATAAATAAACATTAAAAAAAAATTTTTTTAAATTAAATCCAGCCAGACTACATCTCAGCTGTGAAGACACAGGCAGTTGTGACCCCTCAGGGTTCTACAGGACACGTGCAGAACGCTTTATGTTTAGACCATGGCTGGGGCACTTTCGTGAAGTTCTATTATACGTGGTCTAAAAATCACATCAGTACTCAAGAGAAAAACCAACGTCTAGCAATTACTTTGGGCAAATGCCTCAGAGTTCGCCCCTGCAGGTCCAGTGACCGTGGGGGGGGGGGTGGGGATGGGGGTAGAGGGGCGAATTCTGGGAGCTCTAGCAGCTCTAGAAAATCCCCAAGGATGAGCCACAGCCAGCGCCCACTGGGCGGAGTGGTCTACAAACAAACAACAGGCGCGAGACTCCAAGCAAAACCAGAATTTTAAAAACCTTAACAATTTATTAGTCTTATTTCCCAGTAAAATATTCACATAATGTCAAAAGAATGGAATGACGGGAGATGTAGCCGACTACCTTTAATTATTTCCACATAAATATGTAAAATCTAAAAACCCCAGGGGATCATCAGACTGAGTAGAAATTTGATTCTTCAAAGCAAGTATTGCTTTACTATTGTCATTAATTCAGTCAATAATATGACCGAGAACCTGCCGTGGTAAACAGAATGCCTGCGGAGTTGTTTTTTTAAAAGATGTCCCGGCGAGCCGTTATCCGTCAATCCAGGAAGAATATGTTATTGAACTGCGTCGCACAAAGTTTCTTTACCTCTTCTGCAAAAGACAGAAACAGGGAGTGAGAAACAGAGGTTTTCACTGGAAAGGTTCTATGACACAGACTGGTCCCTTAAACTCTTCTGGAATACAGCTGCCAGTAAATGGCCGCATCTGCCGGCCTTCAGCCTCAGGCCTGGGCAAGAAACGTTCATGAGTCAAGACAATGGGGAAAAAAGCCTCGTGTCCCCGGGACCTCAGTTGCCGTGTCACAGCCACGGGCCGCTCCTCCGGGCCCGGGAAGCACACGCCCAGCCCCGCAAGCGCCTGACACACCCACAGGCTGGGGGCTGCAGCCCAATGTCTAAAATGTTGGGCCATCGGGTGCCACGCCCCAGAAACCCTAGCTGCCACCCGGGCCGTAGTTCAAGTGCTCCGCGGAGGTGGCGCCATCGTGACGCCACTCAATTCCCACTGCACCCGGGGCCGCGTCTCCTGCGGTTTCTAACGCGCTCGAGTCTCACTAGAGGCACCGATGGGAGAGACGAACCGTGTCCCAGCAGACACGTGCGGAGAATGAAACCTCACACCTCACTGTTGTGCATGCGGCGCTCCCCCAAACGTCCACTCCTTGCTCCAGGCCGTATGCGGTGCAGCAAGGGAGCGGAGGCCGTGAAGGGGACACGCTCCCCCCGCGGCCAGCGCAAAGAGCCGTGAGGATCAGCCAAGGCCGGTGCTGGAACAATGCGCGCACGGGGGCCTGGAAACTGCCAGTGAACCGGCCCGCCCTGCCACGGGGTGGGTCTTCGTCACCGGGGATCAGAGTGGACATCTGTATACACACTGTATGAAGCCACAGGATTTTTTTTTTTCTTTTAGCATTACAGAAAATCATTTCCTTTGGCCAGTGCCAAGTTTCCGAAACACAGGGACATTTCCCACAGGAAACGTGAAAACTTTTTCAAGGAACTTTTTCAAGGAACTGTGCTTCTGGAGAACAAAGGATGGATCAAAGGACGGTTCCTTCGACATCAACAGCCGTGTCTCCTCTCTAGCGGGTTTCCGACCACAGTGAAAGGACAGACAGCAGCGAAGTTCTGCACCACGCCCAGGTTCTATTTACCATTTACTTCGATCAGGTTTGCGTTTTTTTGATTCAGGATAACATACAGCTCCCGCTGGTCAGACTTCTTCCCGACCACCCAGTAGTCGCTCATCGCTTTTACGATGATCTCCTCGTCTTCATCCACTCTGCAAGACAAGGGTTCCCAGAGGCAACAGTGTGTTAGCTGTTTAGCTGCAGCGCGAGCGACACACACTCTCACACGAAAAACCGGAAACTAGGGGCGCCTGGGTGGCTTAGTTCACTGAGCGTCGACTCTTGATTTTGGATCAGGTCATGATCTCATGGTATGGTTTGTGAGACCGAGCCCCGCATCAGGCTCTGTGCTCTCAGCTGATTCTCTCTCTCAAACATTAAAAAACTAAAGCAAAAACCTTTGAAGAAAAACAAAAGAAACCAGAAACTAGCCATCTGAAAAGTCTGGGGAGTCCCATGCAAGTGGCCAGTGACCCGGGGGCCTCCTACTCTGTTCGTAAGTGGGGCCCTCTGCAGCGGCTCTGGGCCGCTCGGCTTCGATGAGGATTCCTTCAGCGCCTCTTCTCCCGTTAGAAAGAGGACACCTCGGGGCACCTGGGTGGCTCAGTCGGTTGGGCATCCGACTTCGGCTCAGGTCATGATCTTGCGGTCCGTGAGTTCGAGCCCCGCATTGGGCTCTGTGCTGACAGCTCAGAGCCTGGAGCCTGTTTCAGATTCTGTGTCTCCCTCTCTCTCTGACCCTCCCCCGTTCATGCTCTGTCTCTCTCTGTCTCAAAAATAAACGTTAAAAAAAAAAATTAAAAAAAAAAAAAAAAAGAAAGGGGACACCTAATCTGAGAAGTCCGAATTCGAGAAGTTGTTCGAATTACCTGGTAAAGTCACTGTTGATGTCACCCAGAATCTTCATCAAATCCGGATGCACGGATGTGAGTGACACACTAGGGGTTTTCCTCATGTGAATTGTACTTTTCTCTGCTAAATTCATATGGTTGAAGTAGATAAACTTAAACTGGGGCTCTTTCTCAGACCTGTGAAAACATGTCATCAAAATGGTAACGTTCTCAAAGAATAATTCTCCAAACAATACAACCACATTGTTAAAACCTTAAATCCATGTAGCTACGTAAGGCCTTATATTTTCGACGGCTGGGCCTTCAAATCAAGAATCTCAGTGAAGACGTTAACAGGCTCTTCGTTCCCTAGTAACTTATTTGAGATCCATGAGGTATTCAATAGGATGGAATTTTCCAGAAAGCTGAAGCTTAGCTTTTGAAAAACCAGTACTATAACCACTTTGCAATAACAGTGCTTTGGAAATGGCAATCACTTGATTATTTGCTGCATTTTAAATTTTTGGAAATAAATGCAAACTCAATACAGGCCATCTGTCTTCTAGCAGAGGGATCAGCAAACAGAGTAGTGGCCCTGGGACCAAATGTGGCCTTTTTTTTTTAAAATCAAGTTTTATTGCAACGTGGCCACCCCCGTATGTTCGGGTATTGTCTATGGCCACTTTCTGCAACATATACGGCCGAAAGAATCTGAAATATGTATTATTTGGCCCTGTGCAAAAGTTGTTTGCTGACCTGTTTTAGGAGAGTGACAGCTCATTTATCTCCGTGCTGGGGGATGAACGTGCCCCCTGTGTTTAATCTGCCACAGAACTGAAGTTGGCTAGTCTGAGTCACAAAGCTCTCATCACCCTAAATGGAGACCATTCTAAGGCATTTGAGGCGCTTCTGCTGAACAGTGATGAATATTTTCATTGGAATACATCTTATTATTTGGAATGGCTGGACAATGCTACTCCGCCGCCTCCCGGGTCACAGGCCGGACCCCTCGGGGAACCACTCCGATGGCCAGGCCACAGCTCCCGGGGCCTCCCGCCCTCCCTCTCACTGCACCCTTACTTAAGTGACACTCGGGGGTCTGGGGACAGCCTGAACAGCCCTGCCACTGGAGGGGGCTCAGAAGCCTTCTCTGCTTACTTCAGGGTTAGCAGCCATGTTCTGGTGGGCTGAGGGTGCCGGAAATCCGACCTCCGGAAAAGTGGGTTACTACTGTAATACTTTACATCTAGGCAAAGAAAGAATGTGGATGGCTTAGTTTCCAGGAAAATGAAAAGAGAATTCTTACAAAACCAGAATATGTTTTCAGTAGGCCCCTAAAACTAAGAACAGCAAGTATAACCCCAAGAAAAACTGGAAAGATGAAACATTTAAGATGCTTGGCCAGAGCTGTGAATTTAGTTGTCTGAGTAGACAAACTTCCACCCAACCCTGATCGGGCCTGCAGTTCCGGTCTTCTGACCCCAAAACCCTCTCTGTGGCCTCCCTCTTACCCTCATTCAGAATGTGTAAAATGCCTTCTTAGAAGATCTAAATTATTTCTTTGGTACCCCTCATGGAGATTTACATTAGCGAATGTTGTTCAGTGGTTAAGACAGGGGCCAATGTGGCCTCTTTCCACCGCCTTCCACGAGGAGAACACAGAGAAACAGAAAAAGTGCTACTTGCTCTTCCACTATTAACTTGTACCGCTGAAGAAGGAGAGGCCCACTCACAGTGAAAACAGGACAATGTCCACCCTACAGGCTCCTTAGCTACATCCAAAGCACCATGGGACCAACGGTGAGCTGGTTTGGAAGGAGCAGCTACGGTCACCTGGTATCTTTTCCCAAGAGCTAACACGGACGCCTCTTAAACACCCAAAGCAAGTTTCCCCCTAAACACAGAAACACAAATTTCTTGCCGCCTTAAAAAAGAACACGCTGTATATGGTTAATGACATCAATGTAAAACACACTGAACCCGGGGAAATCCTACAGAATTCTTGCTGACGGTTTGTTAGGAGGTTAGGCTGACAAGACGGGAGCACAGTAATGACAGCCTCAAAGAACACGGGAAGGTGGGGCCTGTCTTAAGTGGTTGTATTCTACGCTGAGTGTCCGCTAATTTTTTTTAAAAAGATTTTCTGTTTTCTGTCTGCCCTCTGCCCCTTTCTTCTACTACTGGTAGAAAACCCAAGTAGCTGTGATTGGCAGGGTCACAGGGACGTCTCCCATGAGTAAACGGTGTCAGTTTTAGGAGACGTTTAAGGACCAGGTACGTGAACACCTAGCCAAACCTCAGAGGCGTGCCAGGGAAGGTCACCACAGGCTCTGAACCAAGGGAGGAGGTCAGCACATGTCCAGCAGGTGTTCGACCACTTGCAGCGTTTCCCTGGGGACGTCAACGGCTGGCTGGGGCCCCGAGACCATCTGGTGGCTTGACCCGTTCTGGGCCTCGTTCCAGGCGGCTAAGGTTTGCCAGACGCACGGTTTCTAAGTGAGGATGGCCATTCCACACTTAACAAACCAAACAAAAAGGGAAGATTCCGAATTGACCGATATGGATATTGTAAGAAGGAAAACTGGTCTTCATGTGGGAGTTACATGTTACAGCTATTGCTCCTCTGCGTGTCCAGGGGGATTAGGAAGGGAGGCAGAGCTGAGCCCTTGGACTATGCCCGTGAACCCCGCCCTGGAAGGAAGGCTTCCCTGCCCGGGCCCCCCCGGCACCACCTCTGCACGCCTGCCAGGCCAACCCACCGCCCTCGCCTTCTTCCTGCCTGGCATCCCGTCCTGGGTCTCATCGTTACCAACGCTCAGTCCACGGTTGCACTCCTCACTTCTTGTAGAAAGCCTAACGTCCTCAACCTCCGGAGCAACTGGGTTGAGTTTTCCCCCCCCCAAATTCATTCAAAAAGACTGATGAAAAGGATTATAAAAATTGCCCACAGCTATGAGGGCAGCCTTTTCAAAGTAGGCTTTGCGCTCAGTGCAGAGCCCAACGTGGGGCTTGAAATCACGACCCTGAGATCAAGAGTTGGAAGCTTACCTGACTGCACCATCCAGGTGCCCCAAGGGTCTCCTTTGCTAATACCTCTGTACTTCGCCCTCCTCACACTTTTTCAAATTCAGTATCACAACTAGCCAGTGAAGAGACATATGCAAAATAGAAACGAACGTCTCAGACTCAGCAAAGTCTCAATTTGGGGGAAAACTTAAGTTAGAGAGCTGCCTCTAGTCCTTAAAAATTCCAGGTGAAATGGATGAAAGACCTAAATGTGAGACAGAAAACCATCAAAACCCTAGAGCAGAAAACAGGCGACAACCTCTCTGACCTCAGCCGCAGCAATTTTTTGCTTGACACGTCTCCAAAGGCAAGGGAATTAAAAGCAAAAATGAACTACTGGGACTTCATCAAGATAAAAAGCTTCTGCAATGCAAAGGGAACAATCAACAAAACTAAAAGGCAACTAACGGAATGGGAAAAGATATTTGCAAATGACATATGGAACAAAGGGCTAGTATCCAAAATCTATCAAGAGCCCACCAAACTCCACACCCGAAAAACAAATAATCCAGTGAAGAAATGGGCAGAAAACATGAATAGACACTTCTCTAAAGAAGACATCCAGATGGCCAACAGGCACATGAAAAGATGCTCAACGTCGCTCCTCATCAGGGAAATACAAATCAAAACCACACTGAGATACCACCTCACGCCAGTCAGAGTGGCTAAAA